>NC_091086.1:30725606-31028636 GCF_032405125.1 Capricornis sumatraensis
CTTCCTCACTGATGACCCTGCTGAAGTGTAGCGCCCCTTTTTAATCGCTCAACACAGTACTCTTCTCAGAAGGTACCATCCGCTTTCTGTCTTCTCCGACAGGACCACAGACTGCATTTTGACTGCTTTCCCGGGCTACTGTATACTGGCTGTGGCACATACAGGCATTCAATAAATGTCTGCTGAAGATGAATGAGGTATGAGGAGGGGCAGCGTCAGGCATTCTTGCCAAAGTCCAGGAAGGAGAGTTTCTGGGAAGCAAGGGTATTGTCAACAGATGTTACGGACTAAAAAAAGACTTGCAGATTTCATAAGCAGGTCCCACTTTTGAGAGCAGTGTTTGAATTAAGGCTGGCAAGGAAGGACACTGAGCGGTCCCACAGCCACCTGCACATTCAGTGGTTTGCTAAAGGCACCTGCAGGACTACTGTGATAGAGAGAGATAAACAATAGGATCAGCCAGGGGAAGATACTTCACAGGGAGTCTGGAGGAATCTACCAACAGGTTTTCTACGTGTTGTGCAATGTCTCTGCCCAGAGGAGTTTGTTGGACTCTCGAAGTCCAAGGATTTTACTGAGGGCTGGTTAGAGACACAAAGACCAAAATCATAACTATCAAAGTTCCAGACTCCCAGAAGGAAAGCAGGCATTCAGTGCCTCAAGCAGAAAAAAAAGCGTTATCTGAAATGAATTGTCAGGCTCCAGCCAAGAGCCAGCCCTGCAAACAGACCCTTCTAAAGACAGTAACCTCAGGACTGCTGTGTTCAAAACTCTTACCTGCACACTCACAAAGCTACCAAGTCCATTCCCACAAAGGATTTTTAGGGACTGATTACAAACTAAAAGGTAGGGTACCAAGTGAAAAGTACTCCTTACAGGTGTGATGAAGAAACAGCATAAGAGGTTGAAGAATGAGATACTTTAGGATAAAAAAAGGCCTTCACTGATTTGCAGATAAATAACTAGCTGAGGTTGAGGATAATATTACCATTGGAAAGAGCCCAAGAAAGAACTAAAGAAGAATACAGAGAACAACTTGAAAAAGCTTTTTGGCTTTCCCTACCCAGAAATGCTTAGGGACTTGAGGAGATAAGCAACTTAAGTTAATAAAAGGCTTTTTTGCATTCAAGTGACCTTGGTGTTGTGCTTCCCAGGGGGTGCAGTGGTAAAGAATCTGTCTGCCAATGCAAAAGACTCAAGAGATGCTGGTTCGATCTCTAGGTTAGGAAGGTCCCCTGGAGGAGGAAATGGCAACCCACTCCAGTATTCTTGCCTGGAGAATCCCATGGACACAGGAGCCTGGTGGGCTACAGTCCAGTCAGTCAGTTCAGTTGCTGAGTCATGTCTAACTCTTTGTGACTCCATGGACTACAGCATGCCAGGCTTCTCTGTCCATCACCAACTGCCAGGAGCTTGCTCAAACTCATCCATTGAGTCAGTGATGTCATCCAACCATCTCATCCTCTGTCGTCCCCTTCTCCTGCCTTCAATCCTTTCCAGCATCAAGGTCTTTCCAATGAGTCAGTTCTTTGCATCAGGTGGCCAAAGTATTGGAGCTTCAGCTTCAGCATCAGTCCTTCCAATGAATATTCAGGACTGATTTCCTTTAGGATTGACTGGTTTGATCTCCTTGCAGTCCAAGGGACTCTCAAGAGTCTTCTCCAACACCACAGTTCAAAAGCAACGATTCTTCGGCATTCAACCTTCATTATGGTCCAACTCTCACATCCATACATGACTACTGTAAAAACCATAGCTTTGACTAGACGAACCTTTGTTGGCAAAGTAATGTCTCTGCTTTTTAATATGCTGTCTAGGTCTGTCATAGATTTTCTTCCAAGGAGCAAGTGTCTTAATTTCATGGCTGTCCATAGGGTCACAAAGAGATACAGCTGAGCACATATATACACACGACCTTGGGATCTTAGAGTGAAACAGACTCTAAATCTATTTTGTCTTCTTTATGGCTTTCTTAATAACATTTTTGTTCTCTTGTTTTATTGTAAAAATATAGTATATAATATGTATAACATACAAAATATGTTAATCGATTGTTGACATCGTCAGTAAGGCTTCCAATCAACAGTGGGCTATTAATAGAGTTATCTATGGATTTTCAGTAGTGTGGCAGGAAGGGGAAGGGTTGGTGCCCCAACCCTACAATGCTGAAGGGTCAACTGCACACTGCAAAATGATCACCACAATAAGTCTCATTGACATTTATCACCATGTAAGGCTATAAATTTTTTTTTCTTTTTTCTATTTCTTTATTCCTTTTTGTTCTTTCTTATGATGAGAACTTTTGAGATCCACAGGACTTTGTGGAAAACAATTATATCACAGAGGTTCTCCCACAGGAGTGAAAGTCTGGGGCCACACACATCAGGTTCCCCAGTCTGGGGGTCTAACATTGGGAAGAGGAGCCCCCAGAGCATCTGGCTTTGAAGGCCAGCAGAACTTGATCACAAGAACTCCACAGGACTGGGGAAAACAGAGACTCCACTCTTAGAGGATGCACACAAGGTCTTATCAACACCAGGACCTGGGGGGAAAAAAAGCGGTGACTGCATAGCAGCCTGGACCAGACCCACCTGCTGATCTTGGAGGGTCTCTCGGGGAAGCAGGAGGCAGCTGTGGCTCACTGTGTGGGCAAGGACACTGGTGGCAGAGGTACTAGGAAGTATTCATTGGTGTGAACTGTCCTGGATGCAGTCATCTGAGGCCAAGACCTGGCCCCACCCCAAAGCCTGTAGGCTCCAGTGCTGGAATGCCTCAGGCCAAACCACCAACATGGCAGGAACACAGAGATGAAGATGAAGCAAGGTATACCAGAAAAACATATACTTCTGCTTCACTGACTACACTAAAGCTTTTGACTGTGGATCACAACAAACTGTGGAAAATTCTTCAAGAGATGGGAATACCAGACCACGTTACCTGCCTCCTGAGAAACCTATATGCAGGTCAAGAAGCAACAGTTAGAACCAGACATGGAACAACAGATGGCTTCCAAATTGGGAATGGGGTATATGTCAAGGCTATATGTTGTCACTGTGCTTATTTAACTTATATGCAGAGTACATCATGTGAAATGCCAGGCTGGATGAAGCACAAGCTGCAATCAAGACTGCCAGGAGAAATATTAATAATCTCAGATATGCAGATGACACCACCCAAATGTCAGAAAGCAAAGAGGAACTAAAGAACCTCTTGATGAAGGTAAAAGATGAGAGTGAAAAAGCTAGCTTAAAACTCAACATTCAGAAAACTAAGATCATGGCATCTGGTGCTATCACTTCATGGAAAATAGATGGGGGAAAAATGGAAACAGTGACAGACTTTATTTTCTTGGGCTCCAAAATCAACTGAAATTAAAAGACACTTGCTCCTTGGAAGAAAACCTATGACAAACCTAGACAGCATATTAAAAAGCAGAGACATCACTTTGCCAACAAAGGTCCATATAGTCAAAGCTATGGTTTTTCCAGTAGTCATGTAAGCATGTGAAAGCGGGATCATAAAGAAGGCTGAGCACTGAAGAACTGATGCTTTGGAACTGTGGTGTTGGAGAAAACTCTTGAGAGTCCCTTGAACTACAAGGAGATCAGCCAGTCAATTCTACAGGAAATCAACTCTGAATATCCAATGGAAGGACTGATGCTGAAGTTGAAGCTCCAATACTTTGCCATCTGATGTGAAGCGCCGACTCAATGGAAAAGACCCTGATGCTGGGAAAGACTGAGGGCAAGAAAAAAAGGGGCAATGGGAGATGAGATAGCTGGATGGCATCAGTGCCTCAATGGACAGGAGTTTGAGCAAATTCCAGGAGATATGAAGGACCCAAAAACCTGGCGTGCTGCAGTTCATAGAGTCAAAAAGAGTCCTACATGACTTAGTGACTGAACAACAACAACACACAAAAGGCAGATTCCAATGAAGAGAGCCCGGTCAACTCAGCCCATGCCACTCAGGCACTAGAAAGACCAATCCAAGTGTCAAGTAAGAATCAGAGGTAAAGAGAACAACTTCACCAAAGTACCACCCTTAAGAACTAGCTGGTGAAAGTGTAAGTGTTAGTTGTTCAGTTGTGTCCAACTCTTTGCAATCCCATGGACTGTAGCCCACCAGGCTCCTCCATCCATGGAATTCTCCAGGCAAGAATACTGGAGTGGGTAGCCATTCCCTTCTCCAGGGGATCTTCCCAACCCAGAAACTGAACCCAGGTCTCCTACACTGCAGGCAGATCTGTTACTGTTACAGTCATATTAATTTAGACAAACCACACACAAGGCCAAGGAAAATAGGGCCACCAATAAGGGCAGGGCTTATGGGGTGACAGTTGTAAAGAACTATTAAAAGGAGTAAAGAAAGAGATTTTAAAGTTAGGTTTGGGTAGCCTTGATATTCAGGTTGTAAATTTCTGAGGCCATATAGAAAGGGAATTGCTATATAACAGTATTCATGGGTATGGTAGCTAACAAGTGAAATTTAATCTAGCGTAGAGACCTCACATACCTGGAAAACACTAAGATATAATCTAGGAGTAAACTGGAATTTTACTAGAGTAAACAATGGTACCTAGTTAAAATTCTATCCAGTCAAGAGTCCCAAAAACTAGGTCAAGACAAAGTCACACAACTAGTCAGTAGTAGAGCTTTAGACTAGAATCTGTAGAAGAAGGAATCAATTCTCTGGATATATTTTCCCCTCAGTTTTCTAGCTGATATGTTTGTAAAAGATTCTATTCTAGCCTCTAGATAACAAAAGAGAAACGGGTCAGGTGAGTGTGGCAACTGTGGGTCCAATGGGAGTATCTGGACCCTCTGAAGTAAAAGCCAGACAGAATCAGGACTGTCTGTCCTTGTCCATACACTGGGTTTTCCTATGTGGACAAAAAGAAAATGTTGTCTGCTATTTCAGAAAACAAGTAGTGTTGCGCCATCAAGCCATCAGCTACTGCAGCCCCACCCCAATTGCCTTACTCCCCTCCTCAGTGTACCCTGAAGGGAGTTTAGGATGGAGAAAAACAGGATATTGACCCTAGATGGTTAAGATGCCTATCAAAGGAATAATTTCAATGAGCCCAAACTCTTGCATCTTCCCATACATAGAAACAGAGAGGGGAATGAAAACCCACTCCAGTATTCTTGCCCGGAGAATCCCATGAACAGAGGAGCCTGGCAGACTACAGTCCATGCAAGAGTCAAACACAACTTAGCGACTAAAGAGAGAGAGAGATACACAGAAAAGCACTAAAACTATTAATCTGAGATAGGTGTTCTTTTGTAATTAGCAGTCATCTTTTTATATATTAGACTACATGTTTTTCTGTGAAGCAAAAACTCCTGGCTCTTTCCATACTTCTTTAGAACAATTCCTCAGAGCTATCTAAGAGGCTGTTTCTGGGCTATAGACCTCAGTAACATCCCTGAATAAAACGTAATTCTCAATTTCTGGGTTGTGCCTTTCTTTCAGTTGACACCTTTTAGTAGGCCAATTGAATATATTCAAAAGCTGTATGGATTTTGGCATACAGTCATTATGAGATAAAGTATTCTAAAACAAATGATCAATATCCTACTAAAAGGTCACAGGGGCTACTTAATTTCTATGTATAAGAATTTAGAGACTGGTGGAGACCCACATATTTCACATTTAATTGTAAAATAGAATCATTAATTTACCTCAAACCACAGTCTGTTGAGAGCTATTAAGCAAGTCCAATTTTGCTTGGTTACACAAGTCCTTTCTCTTTCTCAGCTACTTAACATTATATCCCTTCATCCTAAGTCCCTGTGGATAAAGGCGTAAGGGGAGTTGTAATACTGGCGGGCAAAGCCCAGCACCTCTGGAAGGGAAGAGGGTCAGGAGGGATTGGGGAGGGAGATGAAATATAGCACAAAAGGGGGAAAGCAGAGCAGCATAACTCAAGATGAGCTGATCTGGCATGCGTGCTCAGTCGCTTAGTCGGGTCTGACTCTTCACAACCGCATTGACTGTAGCCCACCAGGCTCCTCTATCCATGGGATTCTCCAGGCAAGAATATTGGAGTGGGTTGCCATTCCCTTTTCTAGGGGATCTTCCCAACCCAGGGATTGGATTGATCCCTGGTCTGCGTTACAGGATGACTTTTTACTGTCTGAGCCACCAGGGAAGCCCCTTGAGTTGGTTTGGGGAATGGGGTTGGGCTGGGGGGGGAGGGGCGGAAATTTGCATAGGAAAGAAGAAGATAAAAGGGTGTGAATGAAGAGAAATGATAGTAGAGGAAAATGGGAGGGTACAGGGCAACACTCTATATGCAGAAGAGATGGAACATTTGGGGATAGAGAAAGTAGCTTTGCCCTTCTGTTTACGGTTTTGAACTGTAAGTTTGTGCTAAGGTAAAGAGAAATTTTCCTTTGCATCTTTAACATGAGTATCTTATCTAAATAAATGCCAACACACTAAATGTCCAAAACCTAAGGTTAGTTGGCTTCAGGAAATCCCTTTGGAGTGAGAGCTGTACAGGAAACATCCTGGAATGCTTAACTAAGTGAAGAATGCTATATCCATTTGAAGGGAAACTCTAAGGCTATTAAAAATCATGATCTTGATGAATATTTAATGATTTGGAGGAAAATGCCATGACACCGTGTTATGTGATGGGACACAGACAATATATGTGGGCTGCACTGCTTCCTTTTTCCGAGCTTACAAAGAAAGAGCTTATAGACCAGCCTCCCTTGGGTTAGGTTGGGATCATATGATTAGATTTCTCATCAGTGGAAATGTGAGCAAAAATGATGCATCACATTCTAGTCTTAGGCAGTAAAAAACCACTGCAAATTAGTTAAGTTCACTCTCCTAAACACATGGCTATATGGCTGGAAGCACAGAGCTCCAAAGATGGTGACTGGCAAAGCAGAAGCAGCTCTGATCAATCTATCTGTACCATACTGTTGGAGGAAAGCTGACCAGAACAGCTGCCTGATCTGTAAGGACTATGCTAAAAGCAAGAAGCTAATCTTTTTTCTGTTAAGTCATTAAGAGCAGATTTAGTTGTTAGGACAATGAATACACTAGGATACCAAGCTATATATATATGAAAAGCAGAGACATTACTTTGTCAACAAAGGTTCGTCTAGTCAAGGCTATGGTTTTTCCAGTGGTCATGTGTGGATGAGAGAGTTGGACTGTGAAGAAAGCTGAGCACTGAAGAATTGATGCTTTTGAACTGTGGTGTTGGAGAAGACTCTTGAGAGTCCCTTGGACTGCAAGGAGATCCAACCAGTCCATCCTAAAGGAGATCAGTCCTGGGTGTTCATTGGAAGGACTGATGTTGAAACTGAAACTCCAATGCTTTGGCCACCTGCTAGGAAGAGCTGAGCATTTGAAAAGACCCTGATGCTGGGAAAGATTGAGGGCAGGAGGAGAAGGGGACAACAGAGGATGAGATGGTTGGATGGCATCACCAACTCAATGGACATGGGTTTGGGTGAACTCCGGGAGTTGGTGAGGGACAGGGAGGCCTGGCGTGCTGCATGCAGTTCATGGGGTCACAAAGAGTCAGTTACGACTGAGCGACTGAACTTAACTGACATAGTATATCCTAGTGTGTGTGTGTGTATATATATATATATACACACACGTATATGTATGAAAAGCTTGATTTTGTTAATAAAAAGTATATATAAAAACATGTGTATGTATTATATGTATGTGTTTAGATGTTTACACACAAGTAACTGAAAGATATATACTGTAATGCCAGTATTTTCTCTTATAAAATTGTAATCATAAAATTCTCTATTCATTATGAGATTTTTCTAATTGTAGTACAATAAACAGACATTACTTTTCTAATCAGGAGCATATAATAAATGTTATTAATGAGAAAGCATGAGGCCAGGCTCAGGGCATACACTGAATGAACACTGGGAGATGAGATGAAAAGCATTTCTGCTCAGTATCAGCCATATTAGAGGAAGGAGTACATGCTGCTGTCTCTCCTCTTCCTGGAAACCCTAGCTACTTAAGAATGATTGTACATCTCCAAAATAAGTCAGGCAAGTTCTCTAAACATGTTACTTTGGAGAAAAACAGTTTTCACAGTTCTATGTGAAACTTGTATTGCACATATCACCAAAAAGACAACCTCCAACTGGTCTTTGCGTTACAAATTTTTTTATACATATACATTCTTTTTAAATATTCTTTTCTGTTATGGTTTATCACAGGATCCTGAGTATGGTTCCCTGTGCTATACATTAGGACCTTGTTGTTTATCCTTAAGTTACAAACTGATGTCACTATATAGGACACAACGTCTGCAGACAAAATGTCTGGAACACATTGAGAGCACAATGTCTGGAACAAAACCCAGATTTTCCACAAATGATTCACACGTGTATACCTCGAAGCTGATACAGAAACAGCAGACATAATCAACATACAGAAATGCAGATTATAATGACAAATAAAAATGAAAATTTGTTTCTACTACTCTCACCAAAAGTAGTAGAAAACATTTTTCCTGAGGGATATAATTTTAACACCCAGACCTGCCACATGGGGAGAAAATCCATCCACATGGTCCATTCATTTCAAATCTGCATAGCTGAACTCACTCGGAGACTGGCCAGTGCTCCCAACAGGGCAGCCTAACCTGCTCCACGCTGAGTGCCTTTGTCAACTGCAGGCCCCTGGTGCCTTTTCTCATAAATTCCGAGAAACATGTGATGAGGTGGCCCTCACCAGCTGCTCTATTTTGATCTGCACCCTGTGATTTGACATCCAAGTAGGTGCACTGCATACTGTGCCCTTCAGCCTTCCTCTTTGTTGCTTTTCAACAGGACCAGCTTTGCTTTACTTTTGGGACAGGCTGTTTTCCCAGGGACTGAAGACACTAATTGCTACCCTCTTTGTTTTCTGTGTGGTAGAGAAAGAAGAGATATGATAGATCTGCCCTATCCAACAGAGAAACCCGAGCTTATGTTAACACAGGATGCCCCACTGGAGCGAAGGAGGCTCTCCTTTAGAGCAGGGGCCCAAGGGAGCGTTCAAAGTCTTCTCTTAGTTCTTCCTTTGTTGTTTTTTTCGCTCAGTCATGTCCAACTCTTTTGTGACCTCGCTGATGATAACCCACCAGGCTTCTCTGTCCATGGGATATTCCAGGTAAGAATACTGGAGTGGATTGCCATTTTCTTCTCCAGGGGACTTTCCCAACTCGGGGATTGAACCTGTGTCTTCTGCATTGGCAGGTGGATTCTTTATTGCTGAGCCACCTAGGAAGCCCTGCTGCTGCTAAGTCTGCTAAGTCGCTTCAGTCGTGTCCAACTCTGTGTGACCCCACAGATGGCAGCCCACCAGGCTCCACCGTCCCTGGGATTCTCCAGGCAAGAACACTGGAGTGGGTTGCCATTTCCTTCTCCAATGCAGGAAAGTAAAAAGTGAAAGTGAAGTTGCTCAGTCATGTCCGACTCTTAGCAACCCCATGGACTGCAGCCTACCAGGCTCCTCCGTCCATGGATTTTCCAGGCAAGAGTACTGGAGTGGGGTGCCACTGCCTTCTCCGAGGAAGCCCTAGTTCTCCCTTATTGTTGTTCAGTCGCCAAGTTGTGTCTTTGTGACCCCGTGCCCTGCAGCACACCAGGCTTCCCTATCCTTTCCTATCTCCCAGAGTTTGCTCTAAGTTCTCCCTTAGTGCTTCGTAAATACAGAACAGGGAGTTCCTTGGCAGTCCAGGAGTTGAGACTTTGCCTTCCAATGAAGGGGGTGCAGGTTCGACCCCGGTTAGAGTGCTAAGATCCCACAAGCCTTGCAGCCAAAAACAAACCACCACCAAAACACAAAACAGAAGCAATAATGTAACAAATTTAATTGAGACTTTAAAAAAATGGTCCACATCAAAAAAATCTTTAAAATAAATAAGGAAACAAACAATAAATAAATAGAGAACAGCATCAGGATGAATGTCCAGTCTAGAATTGCAGACTTCGGTTTAAGGCCTGGTATTCCATTACTAGTTGTGAATCTTCAAGCAAACTCCTTAACCTCTCTAAAGATTCTTTCATCTGGAAAATGGGGACAAGCTCATACAGTTCAGGCAATGGTTAAATGCTACAACAAATAGAAGTGCAACCTAACAAAGCATGAGAACTCAGTGAATGTTGGCAATAACAGGGTCTTACAGGATGTGGCTCTATCCCCAGTTTTACTTCACCTGCTCATCCCCTCACCCCAACTCCAGTTACACTGGGCTCTTCGCTATTCTTCCTCACGCTGGACTTGCTTATACCTCAGGGCTTTTTGCACCAGCTATCCTATCTGGCTAGGGTGCTTTCCCCCCAGATTCCCCTCTGACCAACCCCCCACTTCTTAGAGGTCTCTGCTCCAAACTTCCCAATGAGCTTTATGTGACCAACTTGTTTAATCCTGCAACCTGCCTGCTCGCACTCTCAATGCCCCCGTCCCTATACCATTTGTCTCTCCTTGCACCGCCATCCTGTATAAGCTCCACAAAGGCAGGGATGTATGTCAGTTCTGTTTGCTGATGTAATCCAAGATCCAAAGCAAAAGCCTCATATATGAAGCAACACAACTTTGCCCCCAGAGTACCCAGGCCTTGTCTTATTCTTACCCACTTTTGTCTAATGTCCACATATGACAGCTATCGCCACTTTTCAGGCCTCTCCCAAGGGCCCCGCTTTGTAACTTTCCATTCACCTGTATATGAAAAATGCCATTTAAAAAACAGATTTATACTACTCTTTCAGTTTTTCTCAGTGCCCACTTCTGACTCAGGCCCTGCAAGGACAGGCTGCTGCTAGAGACCTCCCACCTCAATATTACATCTTCCTTCTCATATGTGGCAAAATGATATACACTTAACAGAAGAAAACTTCTTAAACGTTGTCCAGGGTGATGCTTATTTAGTGGGCTATATCTCTAATTCAGCACTTCAGCCTCAGATTTCAAACGAAGTCCAGTGGGACTATAATATGAATAGCAGCCTCCTTGACCCTTGCAACTATATATAAAGATATATCAACATATAGGTCAGCTATATATGAGATAGCATATATATATAATACATATATGTATCAACACACTGAATGACATGTTTTATTTTCCTCAGCCAATCTGGATGGCAAAATAGCCCACATACTTTAGCTAGGAAAATTCATTATTATACCAGCAGGTAACTCATATTGAGTACTACATGAGCACATTATATGCCTTATCTAATCCTCACAACAATTTTTTTAATACTTAAAGTTATTTAAGTGGCAAATGTCATGTTATTTATTTTTAATGATAATGATGGAACAAAAGAATATAGAATTAATACATATTGTTTTTTAGTCGCTAAGTCGTGTAGGACTCTGCAACCTCAAAAACTGTGGAAAACCAGACTCCTATGTCCTCCACTCTCTCCCAGAGTTTGCTCAAATTCATGTCCATTGAGTCAGTGATGCTCTAATCATCTCATCCTCTGCCACCCTCTTCTCCTTTTGCTTTCAGTCTTTCACATCAGGGTCTTTTCCAGTGAGTTGGCTCTTTGCATCAAGTGGCCACAGTATTGGAACTTAAGTATTGGGATACTCTTACTACCACATTTTTTTAAGAGACTTTAACACTTCATTACCAAATGATAAAACAATTAAACAGAAAATAAGCAAGGATATAGAATTCCATAACACCATCAAACACAGAACCTAATCTACATTTATAGAACAATAAAACCAACAACAGCAAAATACACATTATTTTCAAATTCCCATAGAATACATACTAAGGTAGATCACATTCCAGCCACAAAATAAATCCCAACAAATTTAAAAGAATTGAAATCACACTAGAATTGACTATGTCATTTTTTTTTAACAGCTGTGGAAGCTGAGGAATAAAGAGGTTGAATAACTTGCCCCTCTTTACAGAGTTTGTGCACTGCATACCAAGGTTTTAAATCCAAGAAGTTGGACTCCAGAATCAAAGCTCTTAACCATTACATGCTACCACCTGTGCTGACCAGACTGCCACAGATGGATGTGAGTTGGGAGAAAAGTACACGCATGCACGAGGAAAGAAGCACTTGAGCATGTGTACTAAACCCTTAATGAACTGGTAACTGGCAAAGCACCAAGAAGGCAGGTAACAGGTGTGGACATTTAGATGTGCCAGTAAAATGTCTGGATTTTTTTAAAGGTGCTGAAAATTCCTGCCCTTTGTTTATTGCTGCTGCTGCTAAGTCACTTCAGTTGTGTCCGACTCTGTGTGACCCCATAGATGGCAGCCCATCAGGATCCCCCATCCCTGGGATTCTCCAGGCAAGAACACTGGAGTGGGTTGCCATTTCCTTCTCCAATGCATGAAAGTGAAAAGTGAAAGTGAAGTTGCTCAGTCATGTCTGGCTCTTCTCGACCCCATGGATCGCAGCCTACCAGGCTCCTCCGTCCATGGGATTTTCCAGGCAAGAGTACTGGAGTGGGGTGCCATTGCCTTCTCCTCCTTTGTTTACTAAATACCAGCAAAACTTGCCTGATTTTAAGTACTTTAAATACTTCTCAATTTGGGCACTTATATACATGAATAGAAAATAGAGTCTTAAGCAAATATTTTTAAGGCTTCCCAGGTGGCGCTAGTGGTGAAGAACCTACCTGCCAACTCAGGAGACATGAGAGAAGCTGGGTCGGAAGATCCCCTGGAGAAGAAAATGGCAACCCTCTCCAGTATTCTTGCCTGGAGAATATATTTAGTGACATCAAAACTGAGTTTAAGGCTCATGTGTGGTGCTAACAAAGTTGTCCATATCTAAGTAGCAACCCACTTGCTTTGTTTGCTGAAACAAGGTACTGCCAGGAAATGTCATCTTCCCCTTCAGTCTCCCATCCTAGACCTGGGGCAGTGTGAGGTTAGGGGCTTTGATGGAAGCTAAAATGAAAAAACAAACAAACAAACAAAAAAAAACAAGACAAGATTGGTTTCATTATATTAATACTCACTTGAAAATCATAAGCAACACCTGAAAATAAGCAGGGTCAAAACTTGGCTAAGCAGTTTTCATCACAGCAGCCTGGGTTTAATTAGGTTTTACGTTTTTAAAGTAATTTAGATGTACCTAATGCCCTTAAGACGTACTGGGCCCAGGTCCCAGAAAGATTAACAAGCAGAAATTAATTTTAGATACTTTTCATAGGAAAAATAGAACACCCTCAGCTTGAACTACAATTACTGTACCTAAAGGGCTCCAGTTTCGCTTCCTCCAATCCATTTCCCACACATCAGAATAATATTTTTCTTAAAAGGCAGATCATGTTTCTTCCTTGGTCAAGCACCTTCAGTGTCTTCGCTTCAGGTAAAGTCTAAACATTTAACATAGACTACAAGAAATTGCATGATTTTGCTATTGAAGGAGTTGTTGTTTAGTTGCAAAGTCTCGTCTGGCTCTTTTACAACCCTGTGGACTGTAGCCTGCCACGCTCCTCTGTCTGTGGGATTTCCCAGGCAAGAATACTGGAGTGGCTTGCCATTTCCTTGGCATTTCCAGGGGATCTTTCCAACCCAGGGATCAAACCCACCTCTCCTGCATTGCAGGTGGATTGTTTACCACCAGGGAAGCCCACTGAAGGAGTAGAGCATTGTGATTACGGAGCAAAGAGCTAGGCTGTCTCCATTTGAATCCTAGTTCTGCTGTTTACTATCTGCATGATCGTTCCTGTCTATATTTCAGTTTTTCTTCTCTGTAAAATGGGGATAATAATATACTCTATCTCATAGAGTTGTGAAGAGTAAGTATTACATATACATATATAGATAGATAGATACAGAAAGAGAGCATACACACAACACAGTACCTGGCACATAAAAAGTTTTATATAAATATTAGCTACTATCTCTTATCTCCCCTATTCTCTTCCCTTCCCCCCAACTCTGTTTTCCAGCCATTCTGCATCTGATAGGTCCGAGAATGTCTCAAGAATCATTCTTCCAGACTTTCCCACATCCTGCTTCTCTATTTTAAATACTTGCGGCCAAATCTCCCTTGGATCTTCTTTCCACCCGCATCCTTCTATCTTTGCCTAACCACCACTTGCTTTGGGGAACCTTTCCAGTCCAGACCAGTTGTTTCTACCATGGGCTCCCACGGCTCCAGGCAGGACTACCAGAGGTTAGAAGGTCCGGTTAAAACTGAATGTCAGTTAAACAACAAATACTCTTCTAGCATAAGTAAACCCCATGCAATATTTGGATTTTGGATAAAGAACGAACAATTTTTCAGTATAACTATGTACAATGCAATATTTGAGACACACTATACATTTATTCATCTGACATTCGAATTTAACTGGGAGTCCTGTATTTCATCTGTCAACCTCACACACAGGCGATCCTCTAATGTCACCCTTACTACACTTTAGTAATTTTAAAAGTATGACAAGTGGTTTTGTTTCCCCACCTAGAGTGTGAAATCTGTGAGGGCAGGGCCTGGGCAACCTTGCTCATTGTTTTGGACCTGGCACAGCAGGTATTCCACAAATACATGCCTGCCAAGCAGGAATGGTCTAAGGAATACAGCCATCAGGCCAAAGCTCAGGCACCCCCTATTACCAGTTAACTCTAACAACAGGCAAACTCTCTAGGAGGACAAAGCATTTCAACAGGTACCATTAATCTCATGTCCTCAGGTGGATAAAATGGTGGTACCACTTTTCAGAGTATCGCCAGTGTGATAGTACTGACTCCCAAGGACAGTTTTAAGGTGACCCTACCATTTTATATTCAAAAAAGGACTGTGTTTTCACACCTTTTTCACTTGACTCTTTTTTGTCAGGTTTTCTTTTTCTTTTTTTTGATGTGGACCCCTTTTAAAGTCTTTATTGAATTTGTTACAATATTGTTTCTGTTTCTGTTTTGGTTTTCTGGCTGCAAGGCGTGTGGGATCTTAGTTCCCTGACCAGGGCTTGAACTCACACTTGCATTACAAGGTGAAGTCTTACCCACTGGACCACCAGGAAAGACTCAAATGGTTTTGTTTTTCTTTCTTTTTTCTTTTTTTGTGACATCGCATGACTTGTGTGATCTTAGTTCCCTGACAAGGGATTGAACCCAGGGCCCCAGCAGAAAAATAGCAGAGTCCTAAGCACTGGACCACCAGGGAATTCCTCACTTGACTTTTAAGGCAAGTATTAATACTCACATCTAACAGATGTGGAAACAGAGGCTCCGAGAAGGTAAGCAACTGGTCCAAGATGACCAATCAAAGGGAGCAACCATTTTGACTCTAGGACCATGTGCTCTTCCCCCGTACCACACGACCATCTGGGCCAATGTAAAGAATCAGAATCTTTATATTCTTCCTCTTCTCCTAGACACCCTCTCAAAGAAGTCTGATACCTGACTCCTCTCCAAAGATTTAATTGCTCCTCCTAAAAGATCCCCCAACAACAGCCTGAGAGGAGACAAGGAGGCCTGGCATCTGTATTTTGAAATACAAGTAAGTCTTAACTAATCTCTCATGTTATAAATGACACTATTTAGGTCTGAAGACTAAAGACCTTGCTAGGAAATAGGAGTAACACTGACAGGAACCTGAAACCTGTCCCTTTTCTTTTACCTGAATCTCCTGAAGACATCACCCCACATATTTCTGGGAACAAGGATTTACACCTTGATTACATATATCTGTCAGCTTTCTTCTGGAATGAAAATGGGTGAATCTGCTCTCAATACAGCACCTAGTAACTCATCTCTTGGAGCACTCTGAAAATTCATCAGCCAGAGAGTATGCAGGCTTTCTGCCACTGGGAGATGCCTGTAAGGCTGACTAGATGCTATTTGTGCCTCTTGTCCCAAAGGATCTGAGCCCCTTAGAAAGATTCACTCAGGCCAGAGAAGCACTGTCGTCCCTACCAGGACAGGAAGCTGCCGTCTGATCCAGTCTTTCTCACCAGGACGCTCTTAGCCTCCCCAACCTCAGTTCTACTTCTCTAAGCTTCTGAAGGAAGCTTCCTCAAAGAAAACTTCCATTTTGAAGGAGAAGAAACGGGAAGCACGTTATAACCAAGAAAGATTGGGCCTCCAGGGGCAGAGGGGCAGAAGTTAATGATCTAAAACGTAACAGGCTGTGAGCAATTCAGTAAAGCTAGAAATGCAACCCCCAGAGAATACGCAGTTCTTAAACTGCTGCAGCTTACTTGTTTTGGGGGAAAAATACGCAGAAAGTATTCCAGGGCCGTGTACGCGCTGCTGGAGGTTCCTCGGGCAGTCTTCTGTTAGGAGCACGAATACCTGCTGGCTGACTGGCTGAACTGACCCCTGGAGATACGGCAGCGCCCAGGAACCTTCGGAGGCTCTGCTCCCCGGCCCGGCGAAAGGAGGGATACTACTCAGGCCTGCCTAAAACGAAAATCACAGAAGCAATTAATTATCATTATTGCTTGTATTGCTCACTGAAGAAAACTTCTGTGCTGCCCGAATTCTAGCTGGGGGTTTCGTTTGGAGCTGGGAAATATGACCTTTACAAAATTACCGACCTGGATTAGAGACGGCATAGAAGGTGCTCGCACGTGTCGAAACCATCTGGTCAAGTTGAGGAGATGCCCTTGGGGAAATCTTTTTCCCGGGCACACAGTAGAGCCCCTCAGCTGGATTCTGCGTTCACCTGGCCTAACCGCCGCCCGGCCTCTACCCCTACCCAACGCGGCGCAGGCAAATCCCGCCGGCAGCCGGGTGCAGTTGCTCAGGTAACACGGGATGCCCTGGGAGCCGGCCGCGCAAGGCGAGAGCGCTCGGCCGGCGGTAGCTACCCCTCCCCGGTGCAGACGCAGGAGGCTGAGTGTGTCAGCTGCGCGCTCGTGAGCGGGTCTTTAGCCGGGAAAGCGCGGTTTCCGTGGGGCTCTGGGCTCAGCCAGTGAGAGGCCGGGGGTGTGGCCGAGCGAACGCGCAGGCCGAGTACTTAGGGGCTGGAGGCGAGTCCGGCCTGGTCTCCTCCGCACTCCTAGGCGCGCGGGTCCACCTTCTCCGCAGCCCGGGAGTCATAGAACGGCCGTCCGACTTCATCATGGTGACCCCGGGCCCCACCAGCCCCACCAGCCCCATGAGCCCCGCCGCCTGGGCTGGGAGTCGGGACGCCCGGAACCTCCGCGCCCCGGTGAAGAAGAGCCGGCGCCCACGCCTACGGAGGAAGCAGCCGCTGCAGCCGCTTAACACAAGCCCGCTCCCGGGAGACTCTGGAGTTTGCGACCTGTTCGAGTCCCCCAGCTCCGGCTCGGATGGCGCAGATAGCCCCGCGGCGCGAGGCTGCAGCCCCGCGCCGGGTGCCGCCCAGCAGCTGGCGCAACTCGATCTGCAGACCTTCCGCGACTATGGTCAGAGCTGCTACGCCTTCCGCAAGGCGCGGGAAGGCCGCTTCCACCCGCGGGAGTCGCTGGCGCGGCAGCCACAAGTGAGGCGCTGGCGGAGCCAGCTCTCCGCCACCGCTCCTCTTCCTTTCCCGGGCTCTTTCTTTTCCTGCTCTGTCCGCCCTCCGCGGCGCCCTGGCCCTCGCCAGCCCAGCTCCTCTCCCTCCCTCCGCTCGAGTCGGAGCGAGAAAGAGCTTTGAAGGGCCGGGCCACCAGCCTCATTTTACAGATGGAGAAAAGTGGGGCCTGGACGGCCTCAGTGACCGGCCCGAGGTCTCCAAACTGGGTAGCAGGGACCCGGTAGAATGCAGAGGAGTTACGGCAGTTTCTAGGTTCGAGTCCGGACTCCTACCCACCCCGGCAAGTTACTTAACAATCTGAGGCTTGCTTCTTCATTTGCCAAGTGTGGGGACCCTTTGAATTGCTGAGAGGGTTACACGAGGTAACGTGTATCCGCACTGGGCACAGCGCCAGGCGTGAATCCAGGCGTCCCGGCGCCCAGCCCCGCCTGTGCTCGTTCCTCAGCGGCGCTGCGCACCTGTTTCCCAGTTTCCAGCACCTCTCGGCTTTTCCTTTGTTTCCCGCCTCCCTCCGGGGACGCTCCGGTTCTTGGTGCCCTGTCCCTTCCACAGTCCCTCTGAGCCCTAGGCTCAGCGGGCCCGCCTCCTTCCTCCCTTCGGCAGGTGACGGCGGAGTCCCGCTGTAAGCTGCTCAGCTGGCTAATCCCCGTGCACCGCCAGTTCGGCCTTTCCTTCGAGTCGCTGTGCCTGACGGTGAACACTCTGGACCGCTTCCTTATCACCACGCCCGTGGCTGCAGACTGCTTCCAGCTGCTCGGGGTCACCTCTCTGCTCATCGCTTGCAAACAGGTACCTCCTCATGGGGTCTGGGGGCAGCCAGGCTCCTGGCCGCTCTGGCTCTCCAGTGCACTTGACTGAACTCTGCTGCTGCTGCTGCTAAGTCGCTTCAGTCGTGTCCGACTCTGTGCGACCCCATAGACGGCAGCCCACCAGGCTCCCCCATCCCTGGGATTCTCTAGGCAAGAATACTGGAGTGGGTCTAGGCTCCCTGAACTCATTTTGGCAGAGGTTTGCACACTTGCCTACCCCACAGCCTTAACTTCACAACTCCTCAGCCACCCGCCCCCGCCGCCGCCCCCGCCGCCGCTCGGGCCAAACGAACAATCCTTTCACTCAGTCCCCAAAGAAAAAAGCCGAGTCTTCACAGCTCTCTGTAGCCTCTCTATTCTAGTTGCGGGGCGGGGCGGGGCGGGGGAGGGGGCGGGGGCGGGGGGGAATCTGCCAAATTTCTCAAATCTGTTTTCTGCGCGACAGTAGTTAGAGAAATTGCGCAGAAAGTATACCCCAGACAACTACAGTGGAAGTATGGAGAGAGGAACCCCCACATCTCTCTCTGGAAGGGATGGGGGGAGTCCTGGTTCGCCTGGGGGGTTCTCTGGCCCTGGATGCTGCACAACAAGGGCTGAGTGTCTTTGTGTTACAGGTGGAGGTGCACCCGCCTCGCGTGAAGCAGCTCCTGGCCCTGTGCTGCGGTGCCTTCTCCAGGCAGCAGCTCTGCAACCTCGAATGCATCGTGCTGCACAAACTGCATTTCAGCCTGGGCGCTCCCACCATCAGCTTCTTCCTGGAGCATTTCACGCACGCGCGCGTGGACGCCGGGCAGGCCGAGGTCTCCGAAGCCCTGGAAGCGCAAGCCTTGGCGCGCGGGGTGGCGGAGCTGAGCCTGGCTGACTACGCTTTCACCAGCTACACCCCCTCCCTGCTGGCCATCTGTTGCCTGGCGCTGGCCGACCGTATGCTGCAGCTCCCTCGCCCCATGGACTTGCGCCTCGGTGGGCACCCTGAGGCGGCGCTGCAGGACTGCCTGGGCAAGCTGCAGCTTCTGGTGGCCATAAACGGAACCTCCCTGACTCATATGTTGCCCCTCCAGATCCGAGAGAAGTGTTCCCTGTCCCCGAGCTCGAAATAAAGTAGACCCTTGGTCTCCTTTGATCCCCTCTTGGCTGTTGGACCTCTCCCGTTGCACTGAAACAGTACAGTACTGACCCAAAGAGGGGCTCTCAGGGCTCCCACTTAGTCTCCAGGTCATCCTGCAGGTTGTATAGTGTAAGGTAGTAGCATCTCATTGTTTTGCTAAGAGCACAGAGAAAAGCAAATCTCTCCCCATAAACAGGCTGTCTTGGTGGTTTATCTGAATGTTACAAATGCAAGCATTTGTGCGAAGAGGGAAGCTGAAAGCAAGGTGAGAACAGAAGTGGTCAGTAACTAAGGAGAGCACCTCCCTCCCTGGGGCCATCTCTGTTTGGAAACACCAGGTCCCTCGAGGTTTCTGTAGCCAGTTACAAGGCGAGTCAGGGTCACTTGTTGGCCTGAAACCAGGGATCCTCTTGTTAGGAAATTGACTGCTTACTCCTAGAGATTCAAAGGGTGTTGTGGGGTGTGAGACTGAAAAGAATGCACTGCAGCCCCTGTTGTTTCTGGGGGTGGGAGGGGGAGGGCATGAAGCACACTGCTGGTGCAGGAGGCGCCAAGCTGACAAACTTTGGGACCAGGCAGTCCCACTAGCTAGGGCAAGTAAGAGCTACCCTGGTAAATGCCAGATAAGGAAAATTGAAGGCTTTGCAGGCGGTGGTGGCCACTACAAATTGAATCCATTTATCCTGCCGTCACATGGTTGAAGGGTTCCCGCTTGTCTTATTCCTGCTACATGTGAACCCACAGTAACAATATTACAATAGTAATAGTGCTTAGGTGTACCAGGCACAGTGTTCAGCATTTGTTATTTCAGTGCCTCCAACAATAGGCAGAGTCTATTATCCCATTTTTCAGAGAAGGACACTGGGCCACAGAGAGGCTGAACAACAGTGGAGCAATCAGGATTTGAAAGTAGGTGGTCTGAATCCAGAGTTCCACCCTTTGCCACAACGCTCAATTTCTCTCACAGGTTTCTGAAAATGCTCAAAAAAGTCTCTTCCCAAGGCGCATGTGGGACAAGTGATCTATCTGCTCAATGTCCTCCATTCAATAGGGACTATGGAGAATGTATTTGGAGAGCCAGTACAGTCCCTGGCTCTGGTCATGTTGCAGGAGTCATTTTACAGATGGAAAAGCGAGTTAAAAAATGGGACAGAGACTTGCTGGAGTTCTGACTCCACAGCTGTCCCACCATCTTCATCCTTACTGTTGGGAATCTGCTGTAGGCCCTGAATCTGTAGCCTCCTGCAAATTTCTTAACCTGAACCCAAAAGCCAACTGTCACCAGGGCTGTTCTGAAGCTTAAACTAGATTCTTATGAGGTACTATAAAGTAGTGGTTACATCTGGGCTCTGAGATCAATTTGCTGGGTGACTTTAAGCAAGTCACATATCTGTGCTTAAGTCTCTCTTGTAAAAAGGAAAATAACAGTAACACTTACCTGGAAGTGTTGAGGTATAGATTTAATGAAATGTTCTCTACACACCCCTCAGCACAGGTCTTGCCTGGTACATAACAAATCTTCAAGAAGGCTGGTGCAGCCTACACAATGATGGGCAGGGAGATTACACAGAAAGAAAAAAAAATAGAGATAAAGCGAATATAGGAAAATGTTAATGCTACCATTGTTCATTGTATTGGTTTTTCAAATTTTCTGTATGGTAGAAAAAATTCAAGTTGGGAATAAACTGTCATTCTACTGCATTTAGCATAAACCTGAATGTATGACAAATGGTACAAATAAAAAGCAAACTCAAAACATATTTAGAGAAACTTCCTTGCTCTTCTTAGGCACCCATGTACACTCTAGAGCGAAGAGCACCTGACGTTAGGTGTCTGGGACCCCTTATCTCTTGATAGGTTGATATGCTATGCTTTCCAGGAACTTACTCCTTAGCTCAGGGAAAGGGAAGTGGTAATCGCCAAGCTGTTTGAGGAAAAGCTAGTCTGTGATGGTGAAAAGGAGGAGGAGAAAAATCACAGCATCTCTTCCAAGTTCCAGAATATCTGGAGCCCTCAGCCTGAGTGTTAGGGGTGGGGTTTCTCTGCAAAAGAATGAGTTGAGGAGCAGTTGTCTTCACCAGCATTTACTGCATCACTCAGTTGAAACTGATATGGGTGATTTGGTGCCAGAAATCATCCAGACCAGGATAATCATGCTATTCCAGCTCCCATTGCCACAGAAAATCTATTGCACATTTAAAAATACAATACCCTTATTTTTCTACTTCAGCTCGGAACTCATGATAGAAAATGGGCCTGTTTTGGATCTTGGGATATGTAGAGATCTCCGCGAAACTCAGCTAAGAGCTTCCCCACTCCTTTTACAAACTGGGAAGTCATTAAGGATAGGGCCTGGGAATGGACTAGCTAGTGGCCTAGCCACTGGGGAACCAGAGGAAGGAGGAGACAGATTGGGCAACAGGCTGTGGGAGGCTGGACATGAAGCTGAAAAGGCTTCTCAAAACAACATTAATTTATCCACACCAGGGGCCAGTCACATTACATAAACAGTCTCATCTTCACAGCAACTCTCTTGAAGTTAGTTAGTGTTTTGGTTTAATGGTTTTCTGAAAGAACTAGGGTTCACGGATCTGGTGGAGCCTGGGTTTCAACCCTAAAGCCAGAGCTTTTTCCTCGCCATCAGCAATACCACACCAACTCTATCTGGCTGACCTCACTGGGTTCCTGCATCTATAGGTGGGTCAGAGAGTCTCTAAGTCTCTTCTAATTATATCATTAGGTTGCTTTCCATCTCTGTTAGGGCTATCTTGTCTATGAATCCAGATAACAGGTGCAAATAAAAGAGGATCATGCCCTTTAAAAGAGGACCTTGCACTACTCCTGTGAGGTATAAGACATCCACAAGGCGCCCAATAGAGGGTCACAAAGATATCAACTTCAGATGATTGTTCAAGTTGGATGGATGTAAGAGTGGTCCTGAGAGAGACCTCTCACCCAAGCAGATGAAGATGCCCCTTCCTGGGAGAGGCTTCCAGGGTGAGAAAGAGGAGCCAAGACTCCCGCAGAGCGGTCGAAGCAGGTTGTACGGAAAGTGGCCAAATGCTTGGAGAGGTGGCTGGGGCTTCCGTGGGAGAGACCTGAGTTTTAGGGGATTTGGGGCTGTAGAGATATGCGACCTTCTGTTGTAAAGTCTATGTTCAGGTGCTGCTGCCTGAGAAAGTGCGGGGTACGGGTATGGAGAAGGGCTCTAGGCTTCAGACAAAGTGAAGTCAGCATCAGGAGGGCTCTCCTCCAGCCCTTCCGTAATCTGGGGTATCTTCCGTAATCTACATCCCCACCAAATCCTACAGACATGGCGGGGCAAATGCTGGGCTCTGGCTTTGGCGATGGACGCTCCAAGTTTGTTTCGTGCCTTGTGGCTGGGGGAGGAAGAAAATGAAATCAGAATCGTTAACTTTCCCATTCCCGCCGTCCGTAGGCGGGAAGGCTGTACCCAGCGTTAGGGACCAGTAGGGGATGTCCTCTCCTCTCTTGTCTGGCGCGGCCGGGAGGCTGCGGCGCCAATGCCAGCCTAAAGGGCGCTCGCGGGCTTGGGCCCCGCGCTCCGGGTTCCCGGGGGAAGCCGCGTTGCCAGGTTGGGTTTAACGCCTCCGCCAAAGTGCAGATTGTCCGGGGCTGAAGGCGCCACCTCTGGCGCTCCGGCGCGAGCCGCCCCTCCCGCGCAGCGTCCCCCCTTCTCCACCCGGCCCTCCCTCCTCACCTCCAGTGTACTTCCTTAGCCCCACCCCGACCACGCGCCTCCCCGACTTCTGGCCGGCCTCAGAGCCTCCGGAGCGCTGGGTGTAGGGTTGCCATCCCGGCCCGGGCCGCCGCCTCCGAGAAGTCGGCGCGGGGCTCCGGGCCTGAAGCGGACCGGGAGGCAGGATGCAGGAGTGCGGCGGGACCGCGGCGGGTCGCCGGGCCTTCGACAGCATTTGCCCCAACAGGATGCTGGATCCGCGAGGCCGGCCCATCAGCAAGCCCAGGAAGCCGGAGAGGAAGGTGGGGCCAACGGGCCGGGGCCGGGCGGGGTCCGCACGCTCCCGGCCCCGAGGGCTGACCCGCGCTCACCGTTTCTGTGCCCGGCTAGTTCGCTCCCCCGCGGAAGTTCTTTTCCGGTAGCAGCGGCTGCAGCCGGGTGTCGGTGTACGAGGATCCCCCAGACGCCGAGACCCCTGCACTGCCAGGTGAGCACGGTGGTCCCCGCTCGACCCCTCGAGTTCCCCAAGTCAGGTGGGTGGGGCTCGCGAGGCTCAAAAGAACCTTCTTCCCCGGGGTTTCGGAATGTCTGGCGGCGATGCCCGCGGCGAGACCTTGCGGGGAGGCTCAGGGTCCGCCCGGCGCGTGTCTCGGGTTCTCGCCGCGCAGCGCTCACCACCATAGACCTGCAGGACCTCGCTGACTGCTCCTCGTTTCTTGGGTCCGACCCGCCGCCTGGTGGTGACTCAGCCGCCTCACAGGTACTTCCCCTGGTGGAATCCCCCTGCCTCTCAGCCCAAAGTTCTATTTCCCGAGTTTCCTTAAAGAACCGTTAGGGGAGGGGAGCACAGGAACACCTGTCTAGCAGGGAGAGATGTCCTGCAGGAATCCGAGCCGCGAAAATAGGAACTTCCTCCTCCCTCCTAGCATGTTAACGGTGGCTCCATTCTCAGAGCTGTTTTGACCAGACGGGTCTCCCGTTCTCCTCCCCATCAGTTCCTCGGAGCTGCGATAGAGCAACTCGGAGGTTGCGCACCGAGGGATCAGGTGGGTGAGTGGGAGTACAGTTGCGCTCTGGGCACCATATCAGCGCGTCCTCTCTGTCCTTCCAACATGCCTTTCCGGGTCATTCATTAACTACTTTCATTCCCTGGATGTCTAAGGAGTGTGGAGATTGGAGAATAACTTCTCCATCAAGACTGGAAAAAACGAAGAGAATTTACATTTGGAGGAAGCCGGAAGAGTGACAAAGGATTTGAAGAAATCTGACTGAAAACGTTGTTCTGTACAGAGATGGCCCTTCAGCAGTTGGGCACTTTATAAAAGTCCTTTTCACCCTCTGCAAAGGCTACTGTCACTCCCGTGGGGGAAAGAGGCATTTCCCCCAAGAAAACCTATCCTCTCACTTACATCTCACTCCTCCCACTCACCAGGGCTGAGACCAGAAGCCTGGCTCATTGATGGGATATGAAGTGCCCAGAAGAACAGGAGGTCCTGGCTAGATGGCACCTACAAGAAGGGTGCCTGTTCGAGGTTTCTGGCAGCAGGTGCTAGGGACTCCCCAGAGGATATGACCACCTCCTAGAACTGTGACTGGGATGGTGGAACAAAGTGTCCCAGGGTCTAAGTGCCTCTTAGAATTGGGCCAGAGCCCAGGGAGACTTGGGGTAGGTGGCCCCTGAGAGCAGAGACTGGAAAGGCAGGAAGAGTGGGTGTTGCCCTGCAGAGGCTATTTATTCTCTTATTCTCTTAGAGTCTGGATGCTCAGATTTAAAAAAAAAAAAAAAAGACAATACAGGAGCATCATTCAACTGACCCAGAGGGTTACATCACTCCTTTACTGCAACATGTTTATTTTGCAAGAGAAAAAGCAGGCTCTTGCTGAATTTTGGCTTATAAATACAGAACTTAAATTTGACATCATGTTCTGTTTTAGTTTTTCTCCCCCCCTGCTGTTTGTGTTGGAAAGGTGCCAGGTTTTTATCTAATTGGGAAGATAGTAACAGAGTAACCACAGAAATATCATTGAATTACCTAGGACTGTGTGTGGCACTAGTGGCAAAGAATCCACCTGCCAATGCAGGAGACATAAGAGACTCAGGTTCAACCTCTGGGTCAGGAAGATCCTCTGGAGGAGGAAATGGCAGCCCACTCCAGTATTCTTGCCTGGAGAATTCCATAGACAGAGGAGTCTGGCAAGCTACAGTCCATAGTGTCACAGAGAGTCAGGCACGACTGAAGGGATTTGGCACAGCCTGCACCAAGGATTAAGCCCACAAACCAGAGCCCACGAACCGAACCGAAGTTAACCCGTGTCTCTTTCGAGTTTCAGAGAGTTTTAAGGGCAGAGCTCTTGCCAGATGGCCCAAGAGATTCAGTTGTCCTGGGGAAGGCAGAGCTGGTGCAGAAGGAGATACATCCCCAAAGATACATCTCCAGGGGAACCCTCTGGCCACTGCACACTCTGGTTATATTTCTCCTTCCTGTTGGGGAAAGTGGACACAGAGAGGAAGTGCTCTAGAAGTGTTTGGGGTCCAGAATGGGCCAAGACCTGGGATAGCACAGACGAAAGCATTTCCTGGGCACCATTTCCTCAGATGGCCTCCAGTCTTCCTGTGGTAAGGGCTTTTCTCTGCTAAGAGGGAGACCTTTTAGCCCTTGGAAAATGCCTAATTTCTGACTCTTTCAACCAGGGAACAATCTGTGCTTCAGGATCTGTCTGGGGCCCTCAGTCCTCCCTTTCTAAGCTGACTTCCCTTTACAACGTCAGATCTCAATTGGTGCTCCCTGAAGGAAACTGATAACTTGTACATTCTTTGAAGTTAGAGTTAGATTAAGCTCTGGCGTAGAGAATTCCATGGACTGTGAGCCTGACACAACTGAGTGACTTTCACTTTCACACTTTCACTTCAGATTAAGCTCCTCTTCTCAGAAGTATCTGAATAGTTAAGATGAGGGTTTGGGAGACGAGTAAGATTAACCCAGAGGAATAAAAAAAATGATGATAGAACAAAGATCATTAGAACAGATATCTCTGGTGGGCCCCTCAGATCATGCCCCTTGAGGGACCTCTTTCGCCTTCCCCGAGCTCTTCATTGGAAGCCAGGCTTTCCTAAAAAAGAAATAAAAGCTAGAGGCAACGAGGGGTAGAGGAAAGAGGATTTGAAATAGGCACCAGCATTCTGGAGCAGAAGCTCCAGTTTCACTATTTCAAAGTTGGGTGCTTGGGCAATTCTCTGAGTTCAGCTTCTCCATCAGGGGAGGAATCACTTCTTGATCTCTGCCAGCTTTCTGAACTGCTGTGAGAATTAACAGAGAAAATCAACGTAAAAGAGTTTTGTCAGCTCTTTTGTCCGCGAATTAAGGGAATAAGAAATTTCCTGGCAGCCAGCATTTTACCGTACCCTTCCGTTTCACTCACCTAGGCACATTGCAGGAACCCAGGAGAGCGTCCAGTCCACAATGTTAGAGGTGTATCACGCTGGACGGGAAAAGTCAACTCCAACTTTTCGAGAAGCAAAAGAGCAATAGGGACCACGCCGGCTGCATGCTGAACAGAAGTACTTTCCACATAGCATTCTTGGCCCATCATATCTTAGCCGACCTTTTCCCTTTCTTGGTGGGGACGGGTGGTTTAGTTGTGATTGAGCCTTGGGTTATGTGGCCTGGAGTTACTGTTTTGGATGCCCCTGTACGCCGGCAGATCTTGGGAGCAAGGACGGAGTGTTTGCACACCGTGCTCCCAGCTTTTAGAGCTGTGGCCCCTTGGCCTGTGAGAGGTAAGTCTGAGCTGGAGGTCTGCGGCCTCACTAGCAACGCGTAGGGTTGGCTGGTGGCGGGCCAATGGGGCGGCGCGGAAAGGTGCCGGCTGCCGGAGGCCAGGCGCGAGGTGGCGGCGGCGAGCTGAACGCATTTTCAGCGCCCGGCAGGACCCTCGTAGTAGGGTCTCCACCATGGAGGTGCAAGCCTCCTGGATTCCGCGCCTGGGGCGGGGCTTTGATTTTCAGGTATAAGTTTCCACTGTGAACGCGTTTGCGCGTAGACCTGCCACCGAGTCCCGGAGGTTAGCTAACCGTCTAGGAGGTGTTCGAGACCCGCCAGGCTTAACATTAACTAGTTTTCCCCTCTGGTTTATTTCAGAGCCATTCCCTGCAAACGGCAGCGGACTTCGATCTGCAGGATTTCAGAGACACCGTGGATAATCTCATTGCAGGCAAGTGCAGTTTCTGCAGTAAAATTAAAGCGGGGGCGTCCTCCACCCCTCAAATCCTACAAGTTCAAATTTCGTGGCCCTGAAGGTGGTAAACTGTGTACTCATTAACAACTCGCCAGCAACTCATCAAAGTGTCAGGCTCTTCCATATTTAGGGGATCCCCTCCCTTTTCCTTACGGAGAGGATGAATCGCTGGATCGCTATAGATAGCCTTTTCTCCGCTTGCCAGTGCAACTTCTGGAAGAGAGCCCAGCCTTAAGCTGTGACGTGGCTAGGAAGAGCCTGGGTGACAGGAGTGTGCGGAGTAGTGGATTTGTGTGACTTCAGACAAGTTTGCCCCGGCCACTGTGGAGGTTCAGTGTAGAGCGTCTCAACAGGCATTTATTGAGCGCCTGCTGAGAGTGTACAGGATATCAGGAAGGGCCTGGGAATCCTGGGGATTGCAGAGTGAGGGTTGATTTATCAATAAAGAAAAATCTCTATATAAACCCTACACCCGTCGTGACATGTTGTCCCTGTAGTTAGCCAGGCGCGAGTCTGAGGCTGCAAACCCAGCTCCCTCTCTTCCTCTTCATCAGACTCATCCTCTTTGATGTCGCCTTCCCTGGCGGGCGGAGATTTCCCGTTCTCTCCTAGCGACATCCTGCCGTTTGGTCCCTGTCTCTCCCCGCCGCTGAGCCCGCCCGAAGTGCCCCTGCCAGAGCAGTACTGGAAGGAGGTGGCCGACCAGAATCAGAGGGCACTGGGGGACGCGCTCATCGAGAATAATCAAGTAGGGACACTGGGCTGGGGCAGGGGCAGGGCATGGTGCTCGGGGACAAAGTGGAGGCTGCAGGCGCAGAGATGTGCCTTTTTGGCACGTTAGAACCAGTGGATCAGTCCAAGCAGCTGCTGTTCCTCTACTGGCTCAGTTTACAACGTCCCTAAGTGGGAATAATCCTACCCACCAGATTTTTATTAGGGCCACCAATATTTATTGAAGGCTATATGCCTAGTATTGCGCTTACCCATTTACTTTTCCTCATTTAATACCCACAGACGTTGAGCTATATACTCTTACCAGCCTCACTTTGCAGATAAGGAAACTGAGGTACAAGAAGATTGAACTTCGGAGGCAGAATCTGTATCTATCTGCCTGTTGCCCAAGTCAGCACTCCTCATCACTATACTGAGGATTCACTGAGAAACATTCTGAGTGCTTTGTAATAAAAACTGATTATTATTCTCACTAGTGTAAACGTTCTTGGGCTCCCAAGTTTCTGATTAGACGTGAGGATCTGGGTTCAGTTCCTGCCGAGTGTACAGAGGAGAGAGAGCACGGGAGCCTACAGCTCAATGTTTGGGTCCCCTCCTGCAGCTGCACGCGACGCTGACCCAGAAACAGGAGGAAATCGCCTCCCTGAAGGAGCGCAATGTGCAACTGAAGGAACTCGCCAGTCGGACCCGGCACCTGGCCTCGGTGCTGGATGTAAGTGGGGCGCGGGCGTGTAGAGCACTGCAGAAGTCGGAAATATTCCTGTGCACCCTTCACCCCAACCCTGCTCCCAGTGTTGGGACCCAGCGAGGGTCGAGGGAAGGAGAGGACCGCTGGCAGCTTGCTGAGTCACTTGCAGGGGTCTGCGGAGTCGCGCTGTTGGAAGTTAGCCCAGGCCTCCTTCGGGCGCCAGTCAGAGGCGAGTCTGGCAGGCCCCAGGGCGGCGCTCCTCCTCATCTCTTGTAGAAGCTGATGATCACCCGTTCCCGGGATCCCGGGGCGGCAGCCGAGCCCTTCCTGCTCAAGGCGACGGCCAAAAGGAGCCTGGAGGAGTTGTTCAGCGCTGCGGGGCAGGATTGCGCGGAAGTGGACGCCGTTCTGAGGGAGATTTCCGAGCGCTGCGATGAAGCTCTGCAGAGCCGCGATCCCAAGAGGCTCCGGCTGCAGCCCGAGCCCCCGAGCCTGGACCGCAGGCCCGGGAACCTACACGGCGCCTTCCCGGGGCTGCGCACAGACTGCAGCCGGAGCACGCTGAACCTGAGCCACAGTGAGCTCGAGGAGGGCGACTCCTTTAGCACCCCCATCCGCAGCCACAGCACCATCCGCACCCTTGCTTTCCCTCAGGGCAATGCCTTCACCATCCGGACCGCCAACGGGGGTTACAAATTCCGCTGGATCCCCAGCTGAGCTGGGAACACTGCCTCTATGCAGATTGAAGCGCCTGGAAGCTAAACGCGGGTAGCTGAAACCTGGTTTCTCAGAACTCTCCCTGCAGGGCTGATGCCACCCTGAAACTTTTTTTTTCAGGAACAAGAACCTAAAACGTTTTGATACTGATGCACTGTAAAGTTCTGTAAAATACTGTATAGTCCCTCCCCTTTTCACAGCCAAACCGTGTGTGTGTGTGTGTGTGTGTGTGTGCATATATCAGTCAGTTTTAAAGTATTTATTTTTAGCAGCTTTGAATTCTGTGCTTTTCAGAGCTGGAAGTGACCTAAAAATCACTTAGCTGTTTTTAATTACATAATGCCCTACTTCCGCAGGAAGCAAAAGGAAATTAGAAGAAATTAAGTAATTTTCTACAATCAGAGGCGTCATGGAAGCCTTCTGAGTGTTCTCACTACTTTTTTCAAAGATTGTAGGTCCAGAAGCCAGGTCTTTGGGTGAATGGTTTACAGTACATCACTCACTTCCCTTAATCCATGAAGAACACTTAATTTTGTTACTATTGAAACTTTTCATTGTAGCTGAAGGAATAAAAATTAGGAGAGGTTAGGATAAAGAATTCATAATCACTTGTCTCAGGGCAAGCAATAGAACAGGAAAGTGCAGATTCTGAGTGAATGGGTTTTTGGCAAAAACAGGTGCTAAACACGTTTGTTTGTAATGATCATTCTTATGATTTTGTAAGATTTATGATAAACATTTATATGAATAATATAATTTTACTTGTCTAAACAGAATAACCACAGAAAAAGCAAGCTTTCTTAGTAAAAAACATTTTAAGAAAATGGCTTATCCCACGTGAAAAAGAATGCATTTTAGCGTGCTCTTTTTTTTTTTTTTGGCAGAAACCAAGTGTGGAAATCTTGGTAAAACTATCTATTTGAATTCCGTGGATAAAACTAGGGTACACATTCATGTTTCATATTTCTTGGCTTCATCTTCTAAAAATATGGGGGTGTTACATGATGCCTTCACTTTGCCTTTTGTTTATTCGCTATTGAATGCCACTCCTTTTCCTATTCTGTCGTGCGATTTTGTGAGTAGAGTGTGTCAAGCAGCGATTTGTCCCCATCACCACAGTCCTCATCATGAGAGCTACTTCTTGTCTTTGGGGGCTTAGCCTGGGCAGGTTTCCAACCCTGTTACGCCACATAGCTGGTTCTGCCACCTGAATGCTATTCTGAATGGAGTGATCAGGTAACAAGCAGGTGAGCTGGGTGTGGTGGCAGAACCTGCTTCTCCAGTTTATCCTGTGTACTGTTATCTACATTGAAATGGCCATTTGGAAAACAAACGAAAAAGTGATAGAGCACATTTCCTCATACTTTGTCTAACAAATGGACTCAAAAAAATATACTGGATGGTTCAGAGTTCTTTTTATCAGCTTAAATATGAAGTCACTGCAGTTCAGCATCAGAGGACACAGAAAACAAAAACAAAACCCTTTAACTTGTTTCGAGAAACAGCTTGTTAAAAGTTCTTTTCCTCTCCACTCCTCAATTGGTATTTTCATAATGCGTTAGCTTCAATGACAGAAAAGTTAAAAAATTATCTATATGTATTTTTCTACTTGTCTTATGGCTAGAATTTAAAAAATTATAAGGCTTATCAAGAATTCTGTGTGAGGTGGTCGGTGGTTTGGGTCCCTTCCCTGAGCTGAATGAGCCCACAAACCACGGCTTCCTTGACCTGGTGTTTTCCTTACTTCTTTGGGACGTTAACCACCCAATGACTGAGTGCTTATATTAGCAATGACAGGAGCTGTGCTCACTAATATTTGTCCTTATGTTCCTTCCATGGTATGAATTCTTGTTACTGCTTGTTGCTGGTTTAGTAGAAAACATCAGTGAGAACAGCTTTGAACAAAATGTTAGCCATTTTCTCCATGATTCTTTGAGCTTATATTCAGCTGTGTGATCTAGCCTAGATCATGAAGACATGTTAGCCTGAAATTATCGCAATAATTTCATTTCAAATAGGACCAGACACCATTCAAGATGTTGGGGAGTCAAGCGTGAAAAAAACCAAGACCTTGTTATACAGAAAATAAAGCAGGGTTTAGGGATAGGATGTAACTGGAATCATTATTTTAGATAACATGGTTGGAGTGTTTCTTGAACACTTTCTATAGCAGCACAATCAGTTTTTAAAAAGAGGCACACACACTTTAGCTAAATTATTTTTAAGGAAATGACTTCATATTTGCAACAGTTAGATGTTGTTGTAAAGCAGTGGTTCTTAAACTGTAGCATGTATCAGAATCAGCTATGCTGCTGCATGCCAAATCGATTCAGTCGTGTCCAACTCTTTGCGACCCTATGGACTGTAGCCCACCAGGCTCCTCTGTCCTTGGGATTTCCAAGGCAAGAACACTGGAGTAGATTTCCATTCCCTTTTCCACATAATCACCTACAGGGCTTATTAAAACCCAGCTTGCTGGGACCTCCCCAGGGTTTCTGATTCAGTGAATCTGGGTAAAGTCTGAGAATGTCAATTTCTTACAAATTGCTAGGTGATGTTGATGCTTGGATCTAGGGCCATTGCTGTAAATAAATTTTTTAAAGATCACTTCAAAAAGATTAAAACAAACAAAAACCAGCTGACCTGATGGCATGCAAATAATTCTTGTGATTTAGGATTAAGTTTTTAATAATAAAAATCTTACATTCAAAAACGGGCTATATTTCAAAAAGTTGGAAGTGACAATAATGTACTTTGAAAAATGATGTTAAGCAACAGAGAAGGTAGCTTCAGTGATTAATTAAATACCTTGAATGAAGGACTTGATGTTGAAAATAAGCATGAAGAGTCTGAATAAAATTATTTATGAAATGTGTTAAAGAAGCTCAATTCAACTGACCCTTAAATGTGGGCAGAGGGATCAGGACCTAGTCCTGATTCTTCTAATTAACTCAAAGCTCACATAGAAGAATAATATGTAACACTTCCAGTTGAAGGATTATAATGTCATTAATTTATAATATTAACTAATGATATTTTTGTGTCTATATTTAACCTAAAGGAGAACTAGATAGTACAATAATATTTAAAGAATTTAAAATTATTTGGAGTAATGATATGACCAATAAGGAATTAATATCCAATGTATATAAACAGCTCATATAACTCAATGTCAAAAAACCAAGCAACCTGATTAAAAAATGGGTAGGAATGTGTTATGTTACTTCTATGGTAATAAAATAAGAAATTAGGTCAGGATGGGGAACATGTGTATGCCCATGGTGGATTCATGTTGATGTGTGGCAGAACCAATACAATATTGTAAAGTAATTAGCCTCTAATTAAAATAAATAAATTTAAGTTAAAAAAAAAAGAAATTAGGAAGAAAAAAATGAGCAGAAGAACTGAATATATTGTGCATTTTCCAAAGAGGAAATGTAGACAGACAATATGAACATTAGAAGATGCTTAACATCACTAATCAACAGAGAAATGGAAATAAGAACCATAATGAGATATTACCTCACACCTGTCAGAATGGCTATCATCAAAAAGAACACAAATAACAAATCAGGGAGGATGTGGAGAAAAGAGAATCCTTGTGTTCTGTTAGTGGGAATGTAGATTGGTACAATCACTATGGAAACCCCTGGAGAAGGAAATGGCAACCCACTCTGGTATTCTTGCCTGGAGAATTCCATGGACAGAAGAGCCTGGTGGGCTACAGACCATGGGGTCACAAACAGTCAGACACAACTGAGTGACTAACCCACACACTATGGAAACCAGTATGGAAGTTTCTCAGAAACTACAAATAGAACTACCATATGACCCAGCCACTCTTGAATATGCTTTTAAAACCCCAAAACACTAACTCAAAAAGATACATGCACCCTATTTTCAAAGCAGCGTTATTTACAATTGCCAAGACATGGAAACAACATAGTGTTGGATACAGAAAACATGAGAGTGTGTATATAATGGAATACTCGGTTGTGTCTGACTCTTTGCAACCTTATGGACTGTAGCCTGCCAGGCTCCTCTGTCCTTGGAATTCTCCAGGCAAGAATACTGCAGTGGGTTGCCATTTCCTTCTCTAGGGGATCTTCCCGACCCAGGGATTGAACCCAGGTCTTCTGCATTACCGGCATATTCTTCACCATCGGAGCCACTAGGGAAGCCCCTAATGGAACACTACTCAGCCATTAAAAACAATAAAGTTTTGCCATCTGCAAGAGCATGGATGGACTTGGAGGGCATTATACTAAGTGAAACAGATCAGACAGAGAAAGACAAACATTGTATGATATCACTTACATGTGGAATCTAAAAAATAAAGTAGTGACTACAACAATAAAGAAGCAGACTTACAGATATAGAGACAAACTAGTAGGAGAGAGGGAATAAAGAGGTGGGGGGAGGCGGAGCTACAAACTACTGGGTGTAAGACAGCCTCAAGGGTCATACAACACTGAGAAGAAAGTCAATCTTCTGTAATAATGGTAAATGGAAAATAACTTTGAAAAACTGTATAAAAATAGTTGAAAAAACAAGAGACTAAATTTCAATAACAAAGATTCAAATGCATTAAAATAGTTCCTGTGCAAGACACAGTGCTCACTTAACAAATGAAAATCAATATACCTTGCAGTTTACACTGATTTTCACTGTTTAAAATTTAAAGCAATATGTGAAAATTCCAACTGGTCACTTAACATGACATAATTGAAATAAGTTACATTTCTTTGCTTGCTCACTGTGCCAGTGTTGTTCAATTTTAATCTCCTGTTGAAATGCAACAAAATGATATATCACAGGAATGAGTGACATGAACTCTGACTAACACAAGTTCACAAAGCTTAAAACATGAGGAAGTTTCTCTCTCAAAGACATGTAGTTAAGACCCTGTTTGTTGAGGACTGACTGTATAATGGGGATTTTCTCAATTAACTATCAATGTTTCTAAGAGAATAAGAAATAAAAGTGTGTTGATTTGAAGCTTCCATCTGTAGTATTAAAATTCAACAATGACCATAGATTGTAGAACTTAGACTACCCAACAAAAGCTTTTTTCAGATAGGAATATTTTATCCCATTTATTTAGAATTACTCATCTGACATAACAGACAATTTACATAATAGACTTGTAATTGGTTTTATTTTGTTAAAGTGTCCAGGCAATGTATCTTCTTAGTCCTGGCCCTTCAAGTAGACAGACTACTCCCATGGCCTTGAGTATGCTACAGGAATAAAATGGCATTCCATTTTATCAGTTATTCATGAAAAATTTATTTGAATCAAAACACAAGTAGAATCATTGGCTGGATGATTCTGTAGGTCACGTGACTGAATCTAAAGGTCAATCTTAATGTCTCCTCCTTAAAATAGATCCTGTGGGCTGAAATCTGTGTCATAAGTGATAAGCATGATGTCTTGGTTTCAGCATAGGGTTTTATGGGACAGGACAAAATTAGGGACTTGAAGCAATCTATATGTGGAAAACACAAACAGATTTCCCCCAATTACTTCTTTCTCCTCCCCTCTCCCTGTTCTCTATCTCATTTCTGCATCTAACAAAAGAGGACCAGTACTCTAATGTCTGCAGCAGGCAGTTGAGATAGGAATGGAGGTAATCACATTTGGGTTTTAAGATAAGGGTTTGTTTTTCCACACATAATCAGGTGAGACAGGAGTTGCTAACATCTGCTAATGATGCTATCAACAAACCAGACTTTATGGTTTATGCTCCACTAATTTATTAGACATTTGTCTTCATGTTCGATGTTTCATGATCACAAGATTGTTACTGTAGCTCCAGGCATTTTGTCTGCATTAAAGATAAAAAGAAAGGAGGGGTAGAAAGCTTCACAGATTGCTTCTGTCTCTTTGTTTAAGGAAGCAAAAAAGCATTTCCCAGGAAATTCCCAGGTGGGTTTTCACTTGAGTCTCAGAATCAGACTTGAGGCACACAGTTACCCCTACTTGGCAAGGGAGGTTGGAGAATCTAGTTTCTCATTCTCCTAGCCACTAGAGTAACAGGTATGCAAGATAGAAAGGAGTTGGGAAAAGCTCTTAAACTATCTAACAGGATCTGTCTCAGAGGTTTAGTTGGTGTCACTAATGTAGAGAAACCTGAAGAGAAAAAACAGGAGAAATGTGTCCCTTAGACTCTGACACCAGAGCTTGGGCTCCTTAGCAGGGAGTGAGGTGGGCTTCCATCCTTAGAGAGGGCCCAGGATAGTCCTTGGCCTTCCTTTGGGGACCAAGGAGCCTGAAAGGGAAGGAAGCACTTGGAAGGCTGCCGCTCGAGCCCGAGACCTGGGTATGTGTTGAGTCTTTAAGTGTGGAAGTCTCTGGGAATAAGATGAAAGAAATGATTGGTACTCAGGTCGGATTTTCCGTAATAAATTTTCACTTCATCTTTTAACTAAAAAAAAAAGGAAATAAAAATTTTATGCAAGTAAAATATGCTCATTGTAAAGTAATTCAGATAAACAGGAAAGCACAATGAAGTAAGAAGTGGTAATCCTACCATCTAAAGATATGATTCTGAATATTTTGGTATATTTTCTTTCAGAAATTTTTAATATATATACATATGTGAATTCATAAGTATGTTTGTGTGTATTTAAAACTTGGATCCTCTATACATGATTATTGAATAGCAGCTGTGGACCACTGAATAAAAATGGTCAAAGGTTCTACAGTCACATAGAGATGGTTGATTCCTATCATGGTCCTGAGAGGACTGGTCAGCTCGGTGACTTGGGCCTTATTGCTCAATTTTGAAACCAGGACAATAGAAATTGTGAGACTGATCGAGGTGATGCATCTCAAATGCTTGACACACCTGTTACCTGATAAACACTATCCTTCTCTGTTTGTGTTAGTTATCTATGGCTGCTGTAACAAATTGCTATAAACTTAGTGCTTAAAACAACATAAACTTACTATCTCATAGTTCTGTAGGCTGGAGATGGCTAAGCTGGGTTCTCTGCTCTGGGTTTCTTGAAAATCAAGGTGTTGGCTGGATTCTTATTTAGAGACTCTGGGAGGATTCCATTTCCAAACTCAGTCTGATTGTTGGCAGAATCCAGTTCCTTATGATGGCAGGGCCAAGGTCCGTATTGCCTTGCTTGCTGCAAACTGGGGATTTGTCTTTGCTCCTAGAGCTGTCATTCTGGCCCTTGCATGTGGGCCCCTAAATCTCAAAGCCAGCAAGGTGTATCAAATCCTTCTCACTGGAATCTAACTCATCCTTCTCTCTTGCTTCCAACTGGAGAAAACTGCCCACGAAATAAAAATATAGGTATGCGTTAATGTCGAAAGTGTGGGCATAGATTGCATTTGGAGAGCAAATGTGGTGTCCTTGCTCACGGCTGAATTCTGGAGCCTACTTGTCAAATGTAGGGATCTAGAGAGCAATTTTATTGAGTGCTGGAGACATTCACAACAGTTTCTTAACTCTTCTAGGCAATCCTGGGGAGGAAATCCAGAAACAATAAATTGAATCCAGTTCTTCCTTCCCAGTGGAATTCCCTGCCTCCAGGTATCTCAGATTGAGTTATAGAAGGAAACTTGCCCAGGTCCTGGAGGCATCTTAGTCCCTTGGGGAAAGATGCATTGATTTAAAAAGAGAGAACATTTTATGCATATCTCAATGTCCCACAATTCTGAAAAGCTTAAAAATGCATTATCATGTGACCACAAGCCTATTAAAAATGTTACTTAAAAGTTCTACATTTTTATTCTGACTCACTGGATTAACTGAGTTTTTCTTGCCATCCCAAGTACCTAATAGATCTTTCTTTGAAAAAAATATATTCTCGTATTAATGAATCCATCTTCATCTAGTACCTCTTTCTGTCTGGAGTGAACTTTGATTCACTCATTTATGAGGTCCTGTGTATTATTTTCATCTAGTTGTTCATATTGGATTGCCACTTACATCTAGAATTAATCTGAGACCATTTGTAATGAAAACTTACATGAAAGAGGATGGTTAAAACTGAGTACCATCGGGAATTCCTTGGTGGTCCACTGGTTAAGACTCACTGTGGGGAGCCAGGATTTAGTCCCTGGTCGGTGATCTCCTGGAGCTGCAAGTGATGGCAACAAAACAAACAAAAAAAGAAAATTGAGTATCATTCAATGTAAGGGAATCTGCATACTTAGGATAGTAATTTGCTTTGATTAAGTTAGCCCTGCACTTTAAGATCTGTAGCCTTCCTTGAGGCAAACAACTGATTCTCCAGGCAAGAATACTAGAGTGGGTTGCCATTTCCTTCTATTTTCAATATTTACTTTTAGCTGCTTAACAAAACACAACATAAATCAGACATGTCAATTAGTTACATTTATTCATATTGTACTGATGCAAGGGAAAAGAAACACTACAGATTTACCTGATTTATATGGATAACCAAGTAATAATTAGAAATTGCATTTAGGTATAGGATGTGGAAAATTCAATTATTTTTTAACTCATGCCATGGTTTAAAGCAAATACAGATACACTGTTCCATGAGGGATAATGATGGTTTCGAGCACTTTTATAAGATCATGCCTAACCCGCAAGAATTGATGCTTTTGAACTGTGGTGTTGGAGAGGACTCTTGAGAGTCCGATGGACTGCAAGGAGATCCAACCAGTCCATTCTAAAGGAGCTCAGTCCTGGGTGTTCTTTGGAAGGAATGATGCTAAAGCTGAAACTCCAGTACTTTGGCCACCTCATGTGAAGAGTTGACTCATTGGAAAAGACTCTGGTGCTGGGAGGGATTGGGGGCAGGAGGAAAAGGATGAGATGGCTCGATGGCATCACTGACTCAATGGACGTGAGTCATAATAGTGGGAAGGTTTTGAGTTCTATAATCTAAGATAAATATTGAAACCTGAGGCTTCAGAGGAGCACAGTAAACAAAGCACTGAGAAATAAAATTGAAATTATTTAATCTTAAGAAAAGGAAGCTTACAGACAACAATATATTTATATAAATGAATATTCCACAACACCTTGCGTTTTCATGTGTCCCCTCTTGCAGACTGTCAATATTAGAACTATTACTGAGCTTGTTTCCTCTTCACTTTTAGTCCAAGAGCTCCCCAAGGGCAGAAATGAACCCAATTCTCTGTTTACCCTGTAGTGTGTGCTGTCTATTGAACAGGAGTTGACCGTAATCATGATCTCTGAGAGAACTAGAGAGTAGCCAGAGTTTAGTCCTGCCTACAGTAACTATGCCAATTTTCATAACTTTCTAAAGGAATTGCCAGCCATGTGACTGTATGCTACTGTGTGTTTCCTAGTCCCGTGAAAAAGAATTTAGGAAGCTTTGCCTCTGCCTTCCTCTAGTAAATCAGGTCATTGTGTATAGTATTACTGAAATGTAAACATAATTGTGTTGAAATTATGACCAAGTTGCTAATTTGAACTGTATGAAATGTTAACTAAATGTTTCTGTATTTACACAGGTATATTTACTCATTGGATAAGCATAGTTGGAAGTGTTTCATTTAAGTTTGATGGTCTAACAGTCTTGTGCGGCAGCTGAGGGGCACGTTTTCCATAATAGTGAGACAATTCAAGTTTTCTGAGCAATTTGAAAAACTAATATCTACGAGATAAAGCTATGAAACCTCAAGAAAAATTAAGAATGGTAGCCCCTGTTGGCACACAGCCAATCCATGTACTCAAATTATGCTCTCAAACTTTGAAGGTTGTTCTAAAATTGTACTAGCCTCTTGGCAGTAAGGTAACAGTAAACTTTTAGGTTTTTGGACTCACACCTTCCTACACTGGATGACAAAACAATTTAGGTGGCTTGTACCTTGCTATAAAGTAGGTCTGATTCTGGTGCGCGTCGACTGGTGTTTAACAACAGGAAACAGAAAATGTCCTTGATGAGATCTTCACTTTTATTTGGCAGCAGGTAACAAAATAAAGGCTCTTATTTAGTCAAATCTCCCGTTAATAAAGACAAACATCCTACCTTGTCTCTTTACGTGTTGTCTCGGGGCGGGAGGCGGTAAGCAGAGGAACAAGTTTATAAATGCTTCAATTCCCTAGCAAAATCAAGTAGGTTGGAGCTGTGTGAGCTAAATATTACTTTAGAAGAGCTCCTGGGACTTCCCTGGTGGACAGTGGTTAAGACTCTAGGCTCCCCCTGCAAGGAAACACAGGTCTGATCCCTAGTGGGGGAACTAAGATCCCACATGCTGTGTGGTACAGACCAAACCAAACCAAACCAAAACCTCCTTCCTTTAATTCACTGAAGTTTGTAGTACAGTGGTTGAACATAGTTAGCATTCAATAAATTTCAGCTATTAGTTTTTTTTATCAAGATAATATCAATTTAAAAACTTACTCAAAAACCTAATGGGTACACCTACATATAACAATGAATTTAAAGAATCAAAGTGAAAAGAAAATGGCAGGTAAGAAGTCAAAGGTACCAGGATGCATATTATGTTGCTTTTTTTTTTTAACCTAATAAGATAGTCCTGTAGTCCTGAAAAATTTAGTGGACTTATTACTTTTCCTTGTTCACAGTGCCACCTTCAGGAAAAATTTTCATTTTAATTTAGTGCAAGTATATCCTTCTTGATTTGAGCTAGGTCATATACTTGATGATTAGGCATAATAAAGACAATGTTAGTTTTAATTTAATCCATTATCATGAGAATGTCTGATTTTTTTCTGCCTGGCTGTGTTCAATGCAGAGTTTTAAATTTTTGATGTGGGGCATTTAAAAAATTGATTAGAAAGGGAATGTGAATGTTTCTAACTTATTTTCTTTCAGAATATCATACTTAGATCATAATATACAAATTATTATAAAGAAGAGAGTGGTATTGGAACCAAGGTGACTCCAGAGTCCAGTTTCTTAATATCTACATTATACTACCTCCTGGAATAACCTTTACTTGGAATCATAGAAATCAGAGCTATGTATAGAAGGTAGAGGCTTTAATTTAAACTTTGCTTTACATTTGGGAAGATTGAAGCCGAGATCTTGTCCAAAGTCTCCTGGACAAGAGAAATTAAATAAGAGATCTTGTCCAAGATCTCCTGTAGCTGAATCTCATATATTTACCACTTCCTTTGAAGAGAAGTGAATTATGATAAATCCTAATCAGGAGAAGAAGAGGGTGCTCTGACATCAAAAATTAGGGGCTGGGATATGATTTGAAAAGTTAAGAAAGGAAGTTACGTTTGAACTCTGGAATCAGGGAAGAAATTAACTAGGTTGAGGAGGAGGGGCATTAGGAGGAATGAAATATATGAAAATCTCAAGATGAAAGGAATACGGTTTCTTTAAGAAAAGGAAAGGTTACTGCAAATACAGTGCAAAGGGGTGTATGGTTCCACGTGAGGCTGGAGAGAAAAGCAGAGGCCAGATCATAGAGGAACTTTTGGCCTTGTGAAGATTCTGGTCTTAGGAAAACTTAAGCAGAGGAGTGACATGATCTATCCTTAAAAGGGATCACTCGGACTTTACTATAACAAAAAATGGGTTAGAGAAGAAGAATGGATATGGGAGAATAGCCAGACAGTCATGGCTATTGTTAGGGCCAGAGATATTGTCACTTGTGGCTGCATCTCTACAGATCTGTAGCAAGAGCTTGGTTAGAGGAAGATGCTCACACACTTTGCTGAAAACATCTCAGAGTGGTGGGTTCTTGTCATAGTCTCATAATAGATTTGAACCACAGGACTTCAAATCCCAGACTTTCCATCATCTCTTCCTTTGGAAACCTTTAGCCTTTTTCTCTCATTTTCTATGTCCTGTATTCTGGGCTGGAGAATTCCATGGACCATATAGTACATGGGGGTCATAAAGAGTTGGACACGACTGAACAACATTCACTTCTATGTCCCAGGTTTCACTTTGTTAGGTTGCAGATGATCCATAAATTGCTTTGTTCATTTCTTGATATTAGCAGAACAAGACCTCTTAAAACATACATGTGCTTTTTCTAAGAGAATGAATGAAAAGGATCATTTAAAGATTAAAATTCCAAACTATCTGTATGTTTTCAATGCAAATACATTCAGTTAGGGAAAGAGCATCAGATTCATTGTAATTTTTAAGCCTTTTTTCACATTTAGTTTACTCTTGTGATTTTATAATCTTTTTTTTTTTTCAATTAAAAAAAGAATTTATGGTACCTCAGACTAAGAAGATGGTTGTGTTGATTGGATCTGGTAGTGGATAGAACAAGGAAAAGGAATGAGATATCAAGGATGCTGGCTTATATCATTGGATAGATTACAGCACATTCACTGAGTTGGTGAATATTGGAGGAGGCCAAGATTTTGGGGGAAGGTCTTTAGTCTGCTCTTAGTAAAAGTCTGAGGTGCTTGTGAAGCTTATTTGTCTGGATTAGGTATAGGTAATTGACACCATGAACGAGGTTGAGATTACCTGTGGAGAGTAGGTATAGTGTTAAGAGGAAACCCCCCCAGTGGTGGGCTGGAGCTGATCTGCAGTGCTCCATGAACCGATTTGCTCTTCTCTTCCCATTGCTGCATGTCATGTTGGTAACCTGAAACAGGCAATGGTGGAAATATTTACAACACAGAAATTGGCAAAAACTCCAAATTTTAGGTCTTGCCGTGCCTCTCAACTGATTATCAGCATGCTGTTTAAACATTTCAAAAGCTTAGTAATAATGAACCAATAGTAGCTACTAAGAAAAAGGAAAACCAAGAAGACAAATGAAGACCCAGCTTTAGTCTATGGAAATGCCTTAATTTGTTAAGTAGAACAATATAGAATTTTAAACCAAAATAAATCAAGAGGAATGTTTTTGTTGAGTGTAAGCTACTTCATTCTTACTAAAATGTATGTAATAAATAAAATAAAAAACTTAAATCAGAAGATTTAGAGTATAATAGGCCAGGTTGGTCCTTTAAACACATTATTTTAATTAGGATTATAAGAGGATATAATGCCTTAGCTGGAATTACATTGAAAACTTTAACCATAGAACAAGTTTCATCTATTTAGAATGCAAATTTTTAATGCATTGTATTGTTGAGCCTTTAAAATTCCTATCTGTCACATTTGTGTTAACTGACTTCTAATGTAGGTATCCAGATACTTATAAAATTTAAAAATAAATCTAGTAAACTAAATAAATTGTGCAGAGATTGAAATAATAATTTTGATCTTGTTAGTACACCATGGGCTAACTAAATTTCTCTAACATCTAAATTTCCAGCCATCTGCAGATGTCCTAACTTGGACTATGAAAATGACACAGAAGAGCAAACAGAAAAAACCTATGGTTGTATGAAACTTGGTTTTCTGCTTTCGCTCTCATATTAACTTATCACTTAAGGGTGAGTGAGTGAGTGAAGTCGCTCAGTCGTGTTCGACTGTTTGTGATTCCATGGACTGTAGCCCACCAGTCTCCTCTGTCCATGGAATTTTCTAGGCAAGAGTACTGGAGTGGGTTGCCATTTAGGTCTTCAATTTTATTTTATCCTATTTAAATCTGATAAATTAGCCTATTACTGTTGCATGGGTGCTAGCAGAGACAAAAGATTTTGTTTTTAAATAAAATTTTTTTTGTTGAAGTATAACTGACATATAACATTATGTTAGCTTCAGGAGTACAACATGATTTGGTATTTGTATGTGTTGGGAGATGAACACCACAATAAATCTAGTTAACATCTGTCACCATGCTGTGCTGTGTGTGCTTAGTCACTAAGTCGTGTCTGACTCTTTGCAACCTCATGGACTGTATCCCGCCAGGCTCCTCCGTCCATGGGGATTCTCCAGGCAAGAATACTGGAGTGGGTTGCCATGCCCTCCTCCAGGGCATCTTCCCAACCCAGAGATCGAATCCAGATCTCCCGCATTGCAGGTAGATTCTTTACCAGCTGAGCTACCAGGGAAGCCCCATCTATTGCCACACATAGCTATAAGTTTTTTTAAGAACAAAGGACTTTGTTATTCACAACACAACAAGAGGCATGAACATCATATTTACATCAATTCACCTTGTCCTCAAATCCCACAGGGATGATGTGAAGGGTCCAAATAGATGCCTTCCCCCACAGTGGGTTGCATTAGAGAAGAGGAAAACTTAGTTGGGGAATCCATTTATTTTATAGTAAGCAGAGGAAAGCCTGTTCTTTGTTCCAGATGGAGAGGTTACCCCATCCCTCAAGACTGCTTGTTGCAAATTCTGAGAAATGGTTTATGAGTTATCCAGACTTTGCATCCTATCCTTAGCATATTCAACAAGACATGCAGGAATGTGAGAGACCCTTGGGGGAATATCTTCCAAGATAAATGTTAGGGTTTCTGGTCCTAATCAGTTTATTGGCATTTGAGTCGGTGAGATGATGACTCAGTTCAGTTCAGTTGCTCAGCTGTGTCAGACTCTTTTCGATCCCATGGACTGCAGAACGCCAGGCTTCCCTGTCCCTTCACCAACTCCCCGAGCTTGCTCAAACTCATGTCCATTGAGTTGGTGATACCATCCAACCATCTCATCTTATCCTCCGTTGTCCCCTTCTCCTCTTGCCTTTAGTCTTACCCAGCATCAGGGTCTTTTCCAATGAGTCAGTCCTTCACATCAGGTAGCCAAAGTATTGAAGTTTCAGCTTTATCATCAGTCCTTTCAATGAATACCCAGAACTGATCTCCTTTAGGATGGACTGGTTGGATCTCCTTGCAGTTCAAGGGACACTTAAGAGTCTTCTCCAACACCACAGTTCAAAAGCATCAATTCTTCGGCACTCAGCTTTTTTTATAGTCCAACTCTCACATCCATACTTGACTACTGGAAAAACTATAGCTTTGACTAGATAGACCTTTGTTGGCAAAGTAATGTCTCTGCTCTGGCTGTGACTTAAAGCAGAGTATTGCCAAGGTGTTAGTGCCTACTTTAGTTGTTAATTGGTGAACAGCATGATACAGAGGTGGAAAGAATATTAGAACTCCTAATTTTATAAGTAATCAGACTTTTGGGAGAGGAGTAACTTGGCTAAAATCACACTGCAAGTTAATGGCAGAAAAAGAGTGTCTAGCTTGCATTAGAAGTCCACTGTCCTTTTCACCCATCCAGTTTCTATTCTACTTCTCCAGAAATGTTCTCAATTCAGAACGATTACGGGGCACTGCTTTACATTACCCCAGCTCAAATCTGGAGATAAATTCATTTCCAATTGTAGATATGTAACTGTCTAGAGTAGGGGCAGGTCCCTGTCAGGGGTAGTTTTTCTCAAACTTAAGCTTAAGTCTTAAATCAAAAGGTTGCATGGTGAGCACAGAATTGGAATATATGAGTATTCTAATGATAAAATCATCAAACCAGAGAAGCCACATGGATTCCTTTTGATTTAGGATATTTCTGTTTAGACAATGAGGTTGGAATTTTAGAATGTATTCACTCACATAATATTTATTGACCATCTGCTATGTGTCAGGCATCTACTATGTGTAGGCTCTGGGCCCAGGGATAGTCTTCTCTTGACAAGTGCTTTATAGAGATGTATTATTCAATCTTTAAAGTTAGACAGCTAAGTGCCATTACTTTATCTCAAAAGAAAAAAATTATTATCTTAGAGGCCTTATATGATTTCTCTTCATTCTCATCATAAATCTGTACAGTAGAAAATAATTATCACATTTTTGCAGATGAGGAACTTGAGACTTACAGGGGCCAAATAACATTTTCAAGTCACACAACTAACAAATGGTAGGAAGGTCTTTCTTTTGTGGCTCTATTGTCCTAGTTCCCAGGTGACTCAGTGGTAAAGAGTCTGCCTGCCAAGCAGGTAACTGGGGTTCAATCCCTGGGTTGGGAAGATCCCCTGGAGAAGGAGATAGCAACACCCTCCAGTATTTTTGCCTGGGAAATCCCATGGGCAGAAGAGCCTGGGCTACAGTCCATGGGGCAACAAAGAGTCAGACATGACTTATGGACTAAACAACAACAACAAATCCTAGTTCCATGATTTGGGAAAGATCCTAATCTCAAATCTGCAAATCAATTCAGCAAACATTCACTGAATGACAATGATGTACAAAGTTTACTATGTGCAAGGCAGTGAGCTATTCTCTAAAGAGGACACAGAGATGAAAAAGCAAGGTTCTTGAATACTTGAAGGTTACAATATAGTGGAGAACACACACACATACTCATATGTAAAAGCTGGAATTAGGTAGACAAGCAGTACAAAAGATATGCTATGGGAACATAAGGTGGAGAAAAAATTCCAACTAAGAAGATCTGAGAAGGCTTTTGGGAAATGGGAACTGAAATTTTATGGTCAGATTGCCAGGAGAAGATAGGGAAAAAGAACTCTAAGGTGAGGCTCCCTCAGCAAAGGCCTGAAGGCAGGACAGTGCTGGGCATTACCCACAGCATGGAGGACTAGAGATATTTTGGTGGGATTGTGGCAGATGATGCAAGAAAGGTAAAGAGATGTTAAAACCACGGAGGATTTGTATTTGATCTAGAAAATTTAGAGCTTAATTCTGTATGTAAAGAAGATCCTTTCAGGGATTTGGGGCAAGGGAGAAATATGATCAGCTCAAGATGACGCTTACTGCCTTTAGAAGCTTTGTCACTGGGTCTCCACTGCTTTGCCTAGTGCATGGTGCTTGCTGGGTGCAAATAAACATGCGACATGAAGGGAGGCGGACTAGACTAGAGGTTGAATTATCAGCTAGGTTCTTGTAATTTTCAAAAAGAGGACACTTGGAATCAACACTACAGAGGAAAAAAACCGTCTTTGATAGTGGATTTCATGGTAAAAGGAGAGTGAAGGGTGCCTTTGACTTTCTCGACAGGGAAGATAGCAATATTGGGAACAAGGTGCAAGCGAAAAGAACAGTCTTTTGGGGAGGGTGGGAATAGGGAAAGAGTCTCAGTTCTGTTTTGGATTATGTTGTATTTGAAGTGCTGGTAGGATATCTTAATAAAAGAATTTTCAGGTCTAGAGGCTTTACGAGCCCTCTTTTCCTTGAGGGGGTTATCATGTTCATATGCCTGACTTCATCTGTTGTGTTTTATACAGATTTGTTCTCATTTTGGTTTGATAGTTAACTTTACATCCCTTAAAATCGTGGGGAAATAACTTAATACCCTATGCAAGAGCTACCCTGCCGAGAAAGAGAAGGGGGTAATGAGTTAAGTGGTTGGAGGGGAAGTGATATGATTTTTACGCTTTCAGCTGCCGACTTTACTCTCCATCGTCATTAACTGGGGTATGGATGGCGAAAAACATTTGAAAGGGACAGATTCTTAAGAAATCATTCAGTAACGGGACAACATGCATGTACTTTCAGTTCAGTTCAGTTCAGTCGCTCAGTCGTGTCCGACTCTTTGCGACCCCATGAATCGCAGCACGCCAGGCCTCCCTGTCCATCACCAACTCTGGGAGTTCACGCAGACTCGCGTCCATCCAGTCAGTGATGCCATCCAGCCATCTCATCCTCTGTCGTCCCCTTCTCCTCCTGCCCCCAATCCCTCCCAGCATGTACTTTACTGCTAATTGAAAAATAATGTCGTGTAACCAGAGGTGACCTACTCTCCTGGGTACTCTTCTAATTGACGCTTTTACAGAGCTAGAACCTTCACAGGTTACATTTTAAGAGTCCTACTGATAGTCTGAATTATGAGGGGATACACTGATTTCTTCCCCCGCGCTATTTTGAGCTATATATTTTGGGGAGAAAGCACTCTCAGAGTTTATTAGTTCCCTCCCTTTCCCCTCACTCCTCCTCCGTAGTGGAGAGATCTGAAGTCCGTCTTCATCCAGTCTCGCACCCGCCCCCCACCCCGCGGGCCCCCCAACCCCGTCCCGCTCCTCCCCGGCCCCACGCAGGCTTTCCCCTCACCGGGCGTGGCTCGTGCCCCCGGACGGTTGGCACAAACACCAACCGTCCCTCCTGTCCCGTAAGGCGCGCGCGCGCCGGGCGGGTGGGGCGGGCGCGCGGGCGCTGGGGCGCGAGCTGGGCTGTGGACGCGCTCCCAGCCTCCAGCCGCGCGGGAGGAGCCGCGGACCGAGGGACGCGCCAGCAGACCGTTGGAATTGGGGCGGGGGAGCTCTCGGTTTGCGTTTCTGGGAAAGCAGTTGAACTCAGTGAAGCAGAAAAAGCAAGTTGCGAAATGGATGAGTATAGTAAGATCCCATCTATGTAGAAAGCTTCACAGAGCCGGATTATTTATGTGTAAGTCTGTAAATACGTTGGAAAAGGTCTGACGATGCTTTGAGGAAAGGACTAGTAGCTTGCAAGAGCGGGTGAAAGGAGTTTACTTTGTACATTGTACATTTCTGAGATAGTGAACGTTGTTATTATTTAGAGTGAAAATGTGATCACGTAATTAACAAAACCCCCTGCGTTTGGGAAGCTTGGGTGTCCTTTTCCTTCTCATCGGTAGAGCCCTGCTCAGACTCAGAGCACCAGCAAGAGATGAGCCCGGAAAAGCTTCTTCCTTCTCGCCCTTCTCTGTGCCTCTCTAAACCACCTGTTTCCCCGTCACCTTCTTATTCCAAATCCTTCGAGGTGGACTCTGGCCTTTGCCAAGGGATCTTACTCACAGCCTTTCTCATTATTACAAATCTATCTTCAAAATTCACTCCCAAAGATATTTTGAGGATAGTAAATTACACAGGCGCTGAACATTTGAATTAGCCCGTTGTTTGTAAAACATATTTGACAAAAAGTTAAGATAAAATGTTTATAGAGTATGTATATATAGATATATATTTCCTAAACAGTTGTACCATAGTTTTTTTCTACTTGTATAACCACATGATGTTAAACTAAAAAAATTTAAGGTTTCATTTTGAACTAATTTGGCTTAGAAAAAGTTACAAAAATGGTGGATAGAATCCCATTATATCCTTCACCCAACTTCCCTAAATATTAACATTAAACATACCAATAATAAATGATTATAGCCAGGAAATTAGCATTGCTATTACTCTATTAACTAATCAACAAGATATTATTCACATTTCTACAAGTATCCAACAAATGTCCTCCCCCCACCCCCAGCTCTGGTCTAGATTTCAATCCAGGATCTCATAATGCATTTAATTGTCATGTCTAATTAGCTTCTTCTGATCTGTGGCAGTTTCTCAGTCTTTCTACCTGTCTGACACTTTTGAAGAGTACTACTGGTCAATTATTTTGAATGTCCTTCAATTTAGGTTTATTTAGTATTTTCTTCTCATTATTGAAGTTATAATTTTTTTGGGGGGGCAAGAATATCACAAAAGTAATGTTGTCCCCTTCCAAGTACACAATATCAAGAAGCACATGAGGTTTATGTGTCATTAATGGTGAGATTACTTAGTGAAGGTAGAGTCTGCCAGGTTTGTCCAATGAAACATCATAATTTTTCTTTTTGTATTTAATCATAAGAGGCAAACATCCTCATCATATTCACACCAATTTTAGCATTCAAGGTTTCTGACTGGGATAGTATGTGATATTTGCCAAATGGTGATTTTTCTGTTTCCATTATTCTGAAGTTAAATTTCAATCTGAAAATTTAAAAGGCACAATAGCTTTTAAAAGGAAAATTTTGACTAATATTTTTCTACTTTACATTAGGGGGAAAAGGTATTTGGAGGCTGTGAGATATACCATGGAATTAGTGGCTACAATGGAATTTATGAAGGTATTGCTCATAGAAAACTGAATTCTAAATGAATAATTTGCTATCCTTAGTACTTGTAAAGAACATGGGGTCTAAAATAATAATTTATATGTATTTATAAACTCATTAACTGAATTGGTTGTTACTCCTAAGTTTGTACCCATTCTTATAATTGGGTAAATGTAAGATGGTATTTAAAATAGACCAAAGATAAAAAGTCTTTAATACTATTTCCAATGTATTGCTATTTTTAGTTGGTATTGAAAACTAATCCTTTAAATCAACAGAACATCTGACTCTTATCCAATGATATTTCACTTTATTTAGCCTCCATGTTTGCTGAAAGGATTTACTGGAAGTTGGAATGAGTATCCTTTGAATGCACTGAAAGGAAAGTAGAATTCTTGTGGGTGAAGTTTAGAGATCTTTTAATCCAAGGGTTATTTGACTAGCAAGAATTTTGATGAATCTCATTTGAAGATCGTTACCCTCTGCAGCATTTTCCCTAAACCTTTATCATTGTAGATAGAAAATTGTCTTAAGATTGGGTCTTAGCCTTGGTGCCGTTTCTCTTGCTTTTCAGTGTGGAGGAACGCAGGAGACTGAGTTTAGATTTTTTTACAAAATCACTGACCCTTTTGACTATCATCATACCTGTTACTTTCCCCACCTCAAAGGCATAAACTCATATGTTGTATTAGAGGGAAAAGATCCCCTGGAGAAGGGAATGGCAACCCACTCCAGTATGCTTGCCTGGAGAATTCCATGGACAGAGGAGCTTGATGGACTACAGTCCATGGGGTCACAAGGAGTCCCACACGACTGAGTGACTAACACTTTCCATTGTCAGTTGGGGTGGGGGTGGGGCAGGGAGGAGGTAGTTGATAAGGGGAGGAGGGAGCAGGCTTTCAGACTGTCAGAGGTTTCCCAGGCTGTTTCCCCTCCTGCCATATGGCACAGCTCTCCTCTCCTGGCAGCCTGGCAGCTCAGGTGTGGCAGCTAAGGCTGCACAGTCCATCTGGCTCCTTTTCGTTTTCCCCCAAGCCCCTCCTTCAACCCCCAATATCATCCTCTTCTTTATCACTTGTTTCCTAGTCTCTTCAGCTCTCTTGCTGGGTCTTCACTCCTTCTCAGGTCACAGGCTCTTTCACCAACTCAATAACCATTGTTTGGGAAGAAAGCTCATAAGATCAAGTGAGAGAAGCTGACCACTTAGAGCAAAGGAGAATTTCTTGAATAAATACGTCAGTGCTCCCCCCTTTCTTATCAGCATAGAAATCTTGCCACATTTCCCAGTCACTTTGAATAAGGAGGGAGAGCTGATGAACACGTTGGGGGAACACGCCAGTCTTTCTACCTGTCAGTTGCTTACACAACGGTGATTATCGCCAAAACAGAGGTGGCCAGAGTTACTGTACCCCTCCGATGCCTCAAAAGGCAGCATGATGGGGTTGGAGAATGAGAAGTGGGGGCCGAGGAAAAGGGTGCAGGACCCGTTATTACGAAACATTTTTGTTTCTAGTATGGAAAGAACGTTAATTCACAGAACCCGCTTCTTTGCCCGCCAACCCTCTCGCCTCCTGCGGCTCTGCAGCCCTCCGCGCCCGCCGCAGCTCAGACCCGCCACGGCTCGCGGCAAACCTTGGCGCTTCGGAGCGCGCCTCCGCGGACAAAGAGCTGGAGGCTGCGGGGCGGGGCCGCGGCCGGGAGGGAGGGAGGACCCAGGCGCGCGCAGGGGGAATCCCTCCCGGAGTCTGACGTCACCGCAGTTCTGGCCAATGAGAAGTCGGGTAGGGGAATTCCCGCTCAGGCGGCCGCCCAGCAGGCTTTTTAAACGGTACTCTGGGGACCACGCTCTAAGAGAGGTGGGAGGAGGGGGAGGAAAATGGAGGTTAGGAGTGAAATATGACCGTCCTAGGGGACAAGACTCCAGAGGTTTGTCGATTAAGGGTCAAGACTGGCTTATTCTTGGGGGACAAAACCAAAAGCGGTCGAGGAGAGGCTACGCTCGAGCCAGTAGGACAAACGCCTCCAGAGATGGAGTGGAAACTGGAGCGCGCCGCCCGGAGGAGGGTCCGCACTGAAGAAGAGATTCTGTGGGTGAGTAACGCTCCTCCGTTTCTTCGCCCCAACTTCCTAAAGGGGTTTCTTGTCGAAGTCACTGTTTGTAATACCTGTCTAGGACCAAGAGGTAGTTAGAACTCTAAATCTAATATTGAATTGTGTAATTTATATTCTGGAGATGGTTGTTTGCTTTAAAAGTGAATGTAATTTGACAAGCTGAGGCTCTAGAAACATTCACACCTAATATGATGATTTTTGTAAATAGTTTGTATTCCAATATGTTGCCTCTATTTTCAAAGGAGGATGTCATGCGGGTGCTCGACAAAGACATGAAGCAGAGGAGAGGTCAAGTTTCTCCCAAGGTGAGTGTCCAGTGCTTAATCGAGCTCTCTGTCTTAAATATGACTTTGAACAAACTAATTCTTGCTAAAGAAGATATTTGTTGGAAGTATGAAATGGTCTGAAAATGTAGAAAATTTGCACGTCTCATATCATCACTAACTACAGAGTCTATATCTAAAACATTTTTGTAAGTAATTGAAGATCTCTGCCAAATAACGGTAATCATTTGTATCTGAATGGTGCTTTCCAGTTTTTGCCTCTACAGAAAAAAAAAAGCTTGAATGTGTCAGGTAGGCAGTGCATCTCTAGCTGGCTGTTAAAATTTCATTTTAACAGTTGCTAGTTGCACTCCCCTCTGTTGCATTCATAATCTTGCCTTCCAAAGAATCGGAAATGGTGCCATCTTGTGGTCAAGAGGAGAAGTGCATAATTCACCGTCCTAGCTTAGTAATTTAACTGTTGATCCAGTTAATTTCACCTTGAAAGTCTGAACGCAAAGGTTTTCAGCTTCTCTTGTAATCACTGTGAAAACAAATCCAAAGATTTTCATCTTAACTTTTACACATAAATAGCTCTTTTATCTTTATGGATCCCAGGTGGCGCTAGAGGTAAAGAACCCGCCTTGCCAATGCAGGAGACAAAGGAGACGCGGATTTGATCCCTAGGTTGGGAAGATCCAGTGGAGAAGGAAGTGGCAACCCACTCCAGTATTTTTGCCTGGAGAATTCCATGGACAGAGGCGCCTGGTGGGCTGCAGTCCATAGGGTCGCACAGAGTCAGACACGACTGAAACAACTTAGCATGCATGCATATGCTTTAGATTTCTCATTATCAGGATTCACTTTTTTTCCTCTCTAAATAGTTCACATTCCTTTAGTCTTTACGCATCGATTCTAGTTTCAAATCCACCAGTTTTAGAGTTTTCTAGACCTTCACATTTTTCTGTATTTCATTGGTGACACAATAAATTCAACACACAACTTTCAGAATGCACTTTCAGAATGCAGGAGAAAACAAATGGCATTTAATTCCTTAAATTCCCTGAATACTCATATATTTATTTTTCCTGAACATAGCTGAAGATTTGTCTTATGCCCAGATTTTGGATAACCATGACTCCTAGATATTTTACTATTTAATACAAACGACTGGCTTTTTGGTCTGTAAATAAAAGTCATTGGAAAAACTGTAGTTAATTATAACTTTCTTAATTCACTTGTAAGCCATAACTATTTTCATATCTGAGCCTTAGTTTATAAACCTAAGTGGAAGTATTTTGAAATTTTTTTTTAAAGTTTTTGAATAGATGAAAAAATATTGATTTTATTTCTTATAATATTTTTGGAGAAACAGGTTTTGTCTATAAGTTTTAAAACATGTTACTATTAAGATGAAAGTTCTGCCACTGTTTCATGTTACAAATTTAGCCTCCAGTGACCTCATGGGCCATGATGAGCAGCAGTGACCTGAATCAAGTAGGCAGTGTATTGTTAGCTGGCTGCTTTGGGTCAATTCAGCAGCCATAACTGCCCTGCCACTTGCTTCTGGATAAATTCTTCTTGTTAACAAAGTACACCGGTGACCTATGTGTGATGGGTTGGCAGTGTATTGTTAGCTGGTTGAATATGTGAGTGCCATCAGCTAACATGCAACTGCTATCTTATTGCATGTATAATGAGCATCAGTAATGGGTATAATTAAATCTAGGTAATATGTGTGTGTGTATGTGTACTTTTTGCCATGAACCAGGACTCTCTTTACATAATGCTTATTACGACTTTTCACTTATAATACAATGAACAGCTTTATAATGATGAAGAAACTACTCAATAATAATCAACTATTACTTAATCATGTTAAAAATTTCAGATAATATTCTGGAGTCTGTCATACTTGTAGACAGTATTAAAGTATTTGAGAAATTATACATTTGAAGTACAAAATTTAGAATATAATGACAATTTGGAATGGAAAAACTAAAATGTTTCCTCCAATTTTCAACTAAGTCTTCAATATTCCTTTTGAATGATTAGTTTCTTAATTTGACATTAGAGTAGGTCTCAGTTACCATGTGTGTATACAGCTAAAGGTAGAATGTAGGTAACTTGCCAAATGAATCAGTCAACTAAAACATTTTCACTTGAATATGAAGAAAACTGGGGATCTAGAGGAGCTGGGGGATGGGGTTGATTGTGTAGAAGACTTGTCTCCAGTCTTCATTTTCTGTAAAATCACAGACTCATACAGTGTTTAGAAAAGAGCATGAGATTTAGTTTGTGAAGGGGGAGAACTGACCATTCAACATAATTTTAAATATTTTCTTATTCCCTTGGAGCACATTTTGACCCATGGAGCAGTTCCAGGTTTGTGCTGGGTCCCAGACACACTGTGGTCGTGTAGACATTTGCAGCAAGTTCTTGGAACTGACTTTTGCTGGTTTGGTCAATTATTTTTACCCTAAATTAGGTGTAAGAAATACATTACATTCTTTACTGCATTGGATTATAAGTTATTGGTAAAATAATTTAAATTCTTATTTAAATGTAAGTGTTTTTAGAACCATGGGTTAAATAGATACCTATGATTTGACTCTTAAGTGTTTTGCTACTTTCAAATCGTATCTCCTTGTTGTTGCCTAGTATCATTCCATTTTCAGCATCTTTGTATATAAGTATCCTTTACATGTAAATATTGTTTTCATCTTGTTTTTCTGAGGTTAAATTTCAATATGTTATTTTCTATAGACAACCACTGATCTGTTGATAAAAAATAAAACCTACTAAATTTAAGAGGCTGGTCCTTTGTGTTTCACTTTTTAAAAATTTTTGTAAAGAGCAAGACATAAAATGCCAACATTGATACTGAATAAACAGAAGACATAGTTGTTCCTATTACTGAGATGATGAGAAAGAAGAAAGGATGGAGTGCAGTAAAAATAAATGAGATCAATGGGTAATAAGGTGATTATATATATAAATTCAAAAAGAAAACGTTGCCATAGAAGTGAGAAGGAAAGAGAGGGGTCACACTTGGGATGTCAAAGGATGAGAAGAGGAAAGAGGGTTGAAAAAGAAGAGGGAGGCAGGCAACACTGGTTCAGAGTATTTTTTCTTGGGTGTTTTCTCTTGCGGCAGCCGCATTGGTGCTGGGGATGTAATTGCTTCCCATCACACCCTCTGGAAAATATCCTACTTCCTCACTACTCTTTACTTGCCCTCCCCCAGCAGCTCCTGCCCCCAAAAGAGAAGGCTTCCCTCTGCAAAGTGTGGCCTTAACTATTCAGAGGGAAGAGGGTATGTGAAGAATGGGAAGAAGTGTTATGTATTAGTTTCTTGGTGTAACAGTTGTTAGGATTTTATTGTTCCCTGGGGAAGATGAAGTCAAGCTGAGGGGTAAATATAGAGTGTCATCATATTAGCTTCACCCAAAATGACATTTTTCTTTCAAAGGGACATGTAGTCAGGACTACACGTGATTTTGTACAGGGATCACTCAGGATTTTCCAGCTCATGATGGGCAGTCTTGAAACACAGTCGTTATGTTTAAAGAAAATAGAGAAATAGTTTTTGTTTTCCTTCTTAGATTTTGTATATATATTTTTTTTCTTATTTTTTTTACTGGAGTGTCTTCCTACTTGAAATTACCTGAAGTCCAATTAGGTCATTTGCTGGGGTCCAGCCCCCGTAGGATCCAGGGAAACCCGAAGGAGAAACGGCGTTGGCGATTGCGATTGATTTAGAGAGAGATAGATAAGAATGTTGTAGATAAGAAAATAGAGGAGAGAAAGGCTGATATTCCTTGGTTTACATAGAGAACCAATAAAACTTCAAGACAAGAAGTTTGTCCTGTTCACAGAGGCCACAGGTGCCCTCCCGGTCTCCTGAGGGAGTGAAGACGCAGAACGTCTTCCCGTTCAGGTCTTAGAAACCTGGGCAGATAAGTGAACGCAGGGAGCTCCCATGCTCCAAGGGATCAGCCTGAAAAAGAGAGGGAGAGGGAGAGAGAGAGAGAAAGATAGAGAGAAGAAGAAACACGGGGTGACCAAGCTTCTGCGAGGCCCCCTGTTAATGTCAGAGGAGTTGGTGAAAGTCATGAAACAGTAAAACAGACAGATTCTGGTTTTGGGGTAGATGCTCGAGAAAGCCTAGGGAGCCCCTTGAGTTCTGAAGCCTTGCTTAACAGCTCTTCCACATGACCTTTGTCATGGGTGGGATCTCCCGTGGTGGCCTCCGGCAGTCATTATAGTGTGAGTATACAGTTAAAATGTTAGCAGCTTTTCATAATTCAGTAACTGCATATACATCCACATTTATATATAACTTGTCAAAATAGTATATTTGTGATAACAAGAAGGAGTATATATGTTATGTTTTTGCTTCAGATTTTTCTCTTTCGAGATTCTTATGATACTCTGATTAAGTCTGATTTAAATCTTTTTGTGCTAGAGCCAGCTTGTCCTAGTTGGTGAGAATCGATTGCTAAATTTTCAGAAATTTTACAAGCCCGTTATGAAACAGTAGATTAAAATTGACTATGTGCAATTGTTCACACCATAGAAATTGGAAATGCCGCAAACTGGAACTCCTCCACTAGGGATTTGGTTGTTAAGCATTCATGAGTCACCACTGTATGTTTGTTACATGGTGGTGGTTTAGTCACTAAGTCCTGTCTGACTCTTGTGACCCCATAGACTGTAGCCCACCAGGGTCCTCTGTCCATGGGATTTCCCAGGCAAGAATACTGGAGTGGGTAGCCATTTCCTTCTCCAGAAGATCTTCCTGACCCAAGGATTGAACATGGGTCTCCTGCATTGCAGGTGGATTCTTTACTGAGCTACCAGGGAAGCCCATATATACGATCAGGTCAGTTCAGTTCAGTCGCTCAGTTGTGTCCGACTCTTTGCAACCTCATGAATCACAGCATGCCAGGCCTCCCTGTCCATCACCAACTCCCGGAGTTCACTCACACTTATGTCCATTGAGTCGGTGATGCCATCCAACCATCTCATCCTCTGTAGTCTCCTGCCCCCCATCCCTCCCAGCATCAGAGTCTTTTCCAATGAGTTAACTCTTCGCATGAAGTGGCCAAAGTACTGTAGTTTCAGCTTTAGCATCCGTCCTTACAATGAATACCCAGGACTGATCTCCTTTAGAATGGACTGGTTGAATCTCCTTGCAGTCCAAGGGACTCTCAAGAGTTTTCTCCAGTACCACAGTTGAAAAGCATCAGTTCTTCAGTGCTCAGGTTTCTTCGCAGTCCAACTCTCACATCCATACATGACCACTGGAAAAACCATAGCCTTGACTAGACGGAACTTTGTTGGCAAAGTAATGTCTGTGCTTTTGAATATGCTATCTATATTGCTCATAACTTTCCTCCAAGGAGTAAGCGTCTTTTAATTTCATGGCTGCAATCACCATCTGCAGTGATTTTGGAGCCCAGAAAAATACAGTCTGACACTGCTTCCACTGTTTCCCCATCTATTTCCCATGAAGTGATGGGACCAGATGCCATGATCTTCGTTTTCTGAATGTTGAACTTTAAGCCAACTTCTTCACTCTCCTCTTTCACTTTCATTAAGAGGCTGTTTAGTTCTTCTTCACTTTCTGCCATAAGGGTGGTATCATCTGCATATCTGAGGTTATTGATATTTCTCCCAGCAATCTTGATTCACAGCTTGTGCTTCTTCCAGCCCAGCGTTTCTCATGATGTACTCTGCATAGAAGTTAAATAAGCAGGGTGACAATAACAGCCTTGATGTACTCCTTTTCCTATTTGGAACCAGTCTGTTCAGTTTTCATGTCCAGTTCTAACTGTTGCTTCCTGACCTGCATCTAGGTTTCTCAAGAGGCAGGTCAGGTGGTCTGGTATTCCCATCTCTTTGAGAATTTTCCACAGTTTATTGTGATCCACACAGTCAAAGGCTTTGGCATAGTCAATAAAGTAGAAATAGATGTTTTTTCTGGAACTCTCTTGCTTTTTCGATGATCCAGTGGATGTTGGCAAATTTGATCTCTGGTTCCTCTGCCTATTCTAAAACCAGCTTGAACATCTGGAAGTTCGCGGTTCACATATTGCTGAAACCTGGCTTGGAGAATTTTGAGCGTTACTTTACTAGCGTGTGAGATGAGTGCAATTGTGCAGTAGTTTGAGCATCCTTTGGCATTGCCTTTCTTTGGGATTGGAATGAAAACTGACCTTTTCCAGTCCTGTGGCTACTGCTGAGTTTTCCAAATTTGCTGGCATATTGAGTGCAGCACTTTCACAGCATCATCTTTCAGGATTTGAAATAGCTCAACTGGAATACCATCACCTCCACTAGCTTTGCTCGTAGTGATGCTTTCTAAGGCCCACTTGACTTCACATTCCAGGATGTCTGGCTCTAGGTGAGTGATCACAGCATTGTGATTACTTATAGTTATTAAGAATTACATTTATGTGTGTATATACATGCTATAGGTACACTATGATTAGTATAAAATTTCAAAAATGAAATACAACTTCTAGGGAATATTTCTGGCCAATTCATATTTATTCAAATCTCCAGCACACTCTGCTATATGTAACAGCACACTCTGCTGCCATTAGATGAAGATCAGGAGTTAGTAGGAAGTACTCCTCTCCACTTCCCAAACAAACTGAAACAAACTTGAAGTCACTGAATTATTAACCACTAAAAGTAAAATAGATTTTGTCTGTGTCAGAAGGGCAACTGCTGAATACTCTTTTACCTACTATTTTTCTGTTATCCTTCTCAGTCAGGCAGCCCATAGCAGTTTATTTCCCAGACTTTTTGATGCTGAGATAGAGCTTATGCTCAATTCAGGAAAGATGCATTATTTTTTCCTCTGTGTGTTTGTTGGCGGTGTTCATGAGTCATTTAAGGTCTGGGCAGCAGAACATGAGTAAATGGCTCGCTTCCCTTTTACCACATGTAGCCTGGTTGGACAGGCTTCCCAGCTGACTCAGTGGGTAAAGAACCCGCCTGCAATGCAGGAGATGCCAGAGATGTGGGTTTGATTTCTGGGTGGGGAAGATCCCCTGGAGGAGAGCATGGCAACCCATTCCAGTATTCTTGCCTGAAGAATCCTGTGACATAGGTCACATCGAGTCGGACACAACTGAGGTGCCCGAGCACACAGCCCAGCACAGCCTGGTTGGACGCCATAACCCTGAATGGACACCCATACGTCACACATTCAAACCCCCACCTCCCCTCCCTGCATCCTCAGAGTGGTGAGAGAATCAAGTCCAATCTCGTGGAGACTGCAGAATGAATAAGGCAAGCAAGTCAGGAGATACATGAGTTAAAAACCCACTTTATATGCCTTTGGAGAGAACTGATAGTTTGGGGCAGGATGGACATCTGAATTGTGTTCTCCGGGACAGTTCTGGTCTGTCTGGCAGTGGGGTGTCTGTGTAGCCTCTGCACTGCTGCACATACCCTGATGTGAGCACATAAGCACCCCAGCAGTCTCACAGCACTGCTGTGAACTCATGGAAGTCATAAGTGGGAATATATGGCAAGAATGTTCCGGAAGCAGCACTTGAAGGCTAAACAAAGTTTTGCTTAGAGGCCCAGAATTCAAATTGCTTAAAGGCTTTTGGGGGCACACTGGCAAAGGACAGATAGACTGGTTAGGTGGTTTCCATTTCTTCAGCAATAGGTTAGTATTGATTCCTGATCACTTGACTCACCTTGGTAATTCGGAAGGGGCTTTTTGTTCAGTTTGACTCCCTCTACCCCCACCATAACCAATTTACAGGTGAGAAAACTGAAAAGTAGTGGCCTGGGTAAAGGCCCTGCTGCTGGTGAGAGGGAGAAGCAGGCTTGCTTACACTGACCGCCATTCTTCAGGAGCTCCTGCAGATCCCCTTGACCTGAGGGGAACCACACTCCACCCCTACCTGAGAGCTTACTAAATCCATTCAGAGCTGAGGGTTGGACATATATGTTGAAGCAGAAGGTATTCCAGGATATATTTGGTTTAAGAACTTGTAAGTGCTGTAGCAGAATTATATACTCAGGTGGGCATTGCTGATTTCATCATGAAAAAGAATCTTCACTTTCACTCATCAGGTCAGAATTGGAGAGTCAATTCACTTATTTAGACTGGGTCTTCCTTCTTAGCCAAATTTTTTCACATTGTTTTGCCCCCACTATTCCTGTTTAATTCCTTTATGAAATGAAGATATATTTCATGGGGCTAAGGTTGCTTTGTTAGTAATTAGAAGGCTGACAAAACATAAAGATCAGGACTTTGGGAGAAAAGATATATTGTGATTCTCAACAAACTCAGTGATTGCTGACGTTTCTCATGTAATTACACTCACTCCCTTTTTTTACATTAACCATTTTGACTGTTTGGAGTTGATTCTTCTTATTATAGCCATGGGAATGATGTACCATTGAATTCTTTCCAAATGGCTAATCTAGTTTGACCAGATTAGCAACCAAAATTAACCTGTAAGGAATGAACTAAAATTAACCTGAAGGAATCAAGCTGAATGATCATATACTTATGGCTTTTTTCTTACACTTGGAATTTTCACTCAGAAATACAGACTGACTCAAGTGTTAATATTTTGATTGTGGAATTTGAGTTACTTCTGGAAAATAAGAAATATTGAAAATGATCAAGGCTTTTTCAAATGTTATGTCATTTATATTGACATTAAATGATAATGTCATTAATAAACAACTATGCAGAGTACATCATGAGAAATGCTGGGCTGGAAGAAGCACAAGCTGGAATCAAGGTTGCCGGGAGAAATATCAATAACCTCAGACATGCAGATGACACCACCCTTATGGCAGAAAGCGAAGAAGAACTAAAGAGCCTCTTGATGAAAGTGAAAGAGGAGAGTGAAAAACCTGGCTTAAAACTCAACATTTGGAAAACTAAGATCATGGCACCTGGTCCTCTCACTTCATGGGAAATAGATGGAGAAACAGTGGAAACAGTGTCAGACTTTATTTTTCTGGGCTTCAAAATCACTGCAGATGGTGATTGCAGCCATGAAATTAAAAGACGCTTGCTCCTTAGAAGAAAAGTTGTGACCAACTTAGACAGCATATTAAAAAGTGGAGACATTACTTTGCCAACAAAGTCCATCTAGTTAAAGCTATGGTTTTTCTAGTGGTCATGTATGGATGTGAGAGTTGGACTATAAAGAAACCTGAGCACCGAAGAATTGATGCTTTTGAATTGTGGTATTGGAGAAGACTCTTGAGAATTCCTTGGACTGCAAGGAGATCCAACCAGTTCATCCTAAAGGAAATCAGTCCTGAATATTCATTGGAAGGGCTGATGCTGAGGCTGAAACTCCAATACTTTGTCCACCTAATGTGAATGAAGAACTGACTCATTTGAAAAGACCCTGATGCTGGGAGAGATTGAAGGTGGGAGGAGAAGGGGACGACACAGGATGAGATGGTTGGATGGCAACACTGACTCAATGGACGTGAGTTTGAGTAAACTCTGGGAATTGGTGATGGACAGGGAGGCCTGGTGTGCTGCAGTCCATGGGGTCGCAAAGAGTTGGACACAACTGAATGACTGAACTGAACTGAACTGATCTGGCTGGACTGGAGAAAGAAATGGCAACCCACTCCAGTATTCGTGCCTGGAAAATCCCATGGACATAGGAGCCTGGTGGGCTACAGTCCATGGGGTAGCAAAGAGTCAGACATGACCAAGTGACTAAATGACACTGATCTGGCTGGCTATGGTAAAACATACCATGACCCTGTACTTAACAAAATTCGGTATGTGAAACAAAAATACATAAGGATTAGAATCTATGTATATTTCACATTTTCAATGTTTATTTTGCCTTTTATTACATAAAAATACCATTTACAGTTACTCTGGAAATGTCACACGGTATCTTGAATTCAAACAGTGGTCTAGTGTATTGACATTTCCATCAAGTACAATCCTAGAAAATGTCAAGTGAAATAATAGGATATTGAAGCACATTGGTATTCTGAATTATTTAGTGTGGTTGGATGAAGTATTTAATATATTTCATTTAGAGTCATTGGCTGCTGTTTATTTTTGCTTTAGGTAACATCTGTACTGTGGACATTCATTACCACTCACAAGATAACATAAAAGGAAAGTTACCCTTCAGTGCCATATTTAATTGTCAGAGTTAATTTAAAAGGGGATCAAACCCTCATGGAGACATTTTGTATTCTATTGCCGTATAATGGTTCAATGGCATTTTCATAGATCCTCTTTCTTTTTTATAATCATTTGTCTAATCAGAGCTGCTATTTCAGGCCTGATGACTTCAATGGGTTCCTCTGGCCTCCAGGACTTTACAACTTGACCTTCAGGGTTGACCAGATACTTCCAAAAATTCCACCTTGGTTCCTTCTTTGAAGAATCTAAAATATCAGAATATATTTTCATGAGTAAAATTTTATTCTTTGTCAAGATTTTCATTTCTATTAGTATTTGAATAAATTACAAATTTAGAATCAAGTTCTAAAATTGTCATCATTGCAAAAACTGAATTAAACAAAAAGCAAAACATCCAAACTCAAAGTCTGTGTAATCAGATGTCTATATACTTGGTGACTTCACTGAAGATTGTACTGAACTAGAATCATGAAATGAAATAAAACTAGATTTGTTGATCTGAACCACTAAAAAATTTACCTTGTCACTAGCTGAAACTTTCAGTTGCTTAACATTTTTTTTTAAGATAAAGTGACACTTTATGGTCTTTGGTAACATGAATGTATGGATTACTTTTCATAGTAAGTATATGTTTTTGATATTGTTATGTATTACATAGTAAGGAATGCTAAATAACTGTAGACATCCTTTTGATACATCTTAATTTAGGTAAGAAATGTAGAACTTTTTTCTATTTATATCATACAGGATTTGTGTGCATTATTATTGACTAGTATGAAAAAAAAAAAAGGCTTCCCTTGTGTCTCAGCTGGTGAAGAATCTACCTGCAGTGTGAGAGACCTGGGTTTGATCCCTGGGTTGGGAAGGTCCCCTGGAGAAGGGAAAGGCTACCCACTCCAGTATTCTGGCCTGGAGAATTCGATGGACTATACAGTCCATGGAGTTGCAAAGAGTTGGACATGACTGAGCAACTTCACTTCAAGAGAAAAATAGAAATAATTATTATATGCCTAGTAATGTATGCTTAGTGCTTTCAATGGATCCTCTCATTTAATCTGTATAGCAACCCTGTAAAGCTTGGCTATTATTATTATCCCCATTTTGCAGATGAGAAAAATGGAGGTCTAGACTCATGGTCACATAGCTAGTGAAGGTAGAGTCCGGACTGATATCTAGTTAGTCCTTTCTATTAGAAGAGCTCATGCTCTTAAAATAGGGGACAAGGCAAAGCAAGTAGATATTAGGAGAACAATGACAAGTTCATTTTTGTACATGAGGGGATTCAGGTTATGTGGGACACCCCATCAGAGGAGGCTTTGGAGCTTAGGAGCTAGAGCTCACCCAGGGAAAGGGGACAGAGTAAGGAGAGCCCAGGTGGCTGTGGCAGAATCCTGAGGATCAGTAGAGGTAAGGGTGGATGGAAAAAAGGAACCTGGAAGGAAGAGAAGGAGCTGGAGTAGAAGTCATAGGCACTGAGACCCGCTAGGTTCAGGAGGGTCGTCGGAATGGGAGATCAAACACGGTGATCTAAGAAGGAAGCAGAGACAGGGAGGCAGAGAAACCAAATGTTAACTATTCTTTCAAAGATGTTAGTGATGAGGTGGGTAGAAGGAACGTACTGCTTAGAGTTTTTAAAGGTGGGGGATCCTTTGTTTATGCTGGGGAAAGAACCAATAAGGGAACATGGGTTAAAAAAAATAAAAAGTAGCCTAATGTTTACTTATGTGTGCTATACTTTTCGTACTGTGCCAAGCACTTACACTGATTATTTCATTATTAGGAGTATTGCTGACTAGCTCAAACATCATTGACTTGGTAGGAGCATCATATTATTGGTTAAAGTCTTCTTAAAATCATTCTGAAAAATAGACATTTTCTATAATGGAAAATGTATTTTAAAAGATAACACTCATCTCTCTAGGCAGTATCTGTGTGAATTAGAAAAAGATACCCTTCTAGGTGGGAACAGTCCCTAGGCACATATGTTTCATTTGCCTGGGTTTCAGCTCCCATGTGACCCCTTATTCCTGTTCAGTGAACAACCTGCACACCTGTACAGAGCCATCTTGTTTGTGATCACATGATCAGTTACTATCTATTTTGGCCAATTTAAAAAGATCTAATTTTCATTTAGCCATCATTTCATAGTCTTTGTCTTTGGAGCTTCATCTAACTTTGGTGAAACCTTAAATCACTGTTACCTTTTTGATTACACAGGGTAAGTGGAGTTTCTTTTTTAGTGACAAAGGGGAAGAACCTAGGAGCTATTGTGCTCAAGTATTTGGCTCTTATAATTGAGAGATGACTACACAGGCACATACTGTGGCTTTTCTTCACCTCAGTGTACACTGGAAATAAAAGGAATAAAGACCTCACTTTTGTTGTTATTGATGGTGTTAGGCGTTATGCTGACTGTCCCTAGAAATTTGAATACAGTGTCTTTGGAAGATTCTGCTTTCATACTTAAATAGTATAGAATATCATTAGCTGGTTTGTTGGATTGGAAGACTGATTGCCTGGCTAAGGTCATGGTTTTAGCAAAATTCAAATTACCTGCAGTGGAAATGACTGAGGCAATCATCCACCTAAGTTAGATGAGAGGACGTGAGCTGAATGTCCTTTAGAATAGGGTCTGGCACAGTGGAAGCTCTGTAAGTAAGTACTTTATTTTTACTATTAACAACTTAAACCTCCAAACAATCTTAAGGGGTAGATACTATTGATGTCATTTTACAGAGGAGGAAACAGACAGAAGTTAAGTTATGTGCCTGGAGTCACACAGCAAAGGTAACAGAGCAGGGATTTCAACCCAGGTATGCTGGGGCTAAAGCTTAGCCCTTAGTCTCAATACTGCACTCCCTTTATGCTGAAAAAAGTCTTTAAATAGACTTCCATAATTAGCTTAATTACAGAGGTAGCCTAACACTACCCTCCTCCAAAAAAAATCAAGATGTGTATTTTGAATTTTACCAAAAACCACCTGGCAAACTGAGATGTTCACCCGTGAGGATAATATCTCAGATAAGGCAACATAAAATTAACCAGAAAGATTAGTTTAACTAGTAATGCTCAGCAATATTGATAAGAGATGTGTAGCCAGCTTAAAGTACATTCTTTGGGAAAATAATAAGGAAAATACACTATAGTAGATTTATTTTGCCATCCAAGAAGTTAAAACATTGATTTTAGGAAAACATAACTTCTAGAAAGTTACAGAGGATGAGAATCTAGTTCTTTGATAGTTTTATAAAACTTTCCCACTAAAACATTTAAAATGAAATAGGAAAGTATGGTCCGGGTACATTTGTTTTAAAAATGAAAGCAACTAAAAACATTAAATTGGTGAGGCAAGGTAGATATTTACCAACAAGAAATCTAAATGCAGGTTCTGCTTCGGATCCTAGAATCTTAATCTTGTGGAAGATGGGGAATGTTACTCCGAAGTTATTTCTTGCAAAAGATACTACTTCCTTGCTTGGGCGGGGCTCCGATTCTCCAAACTGATTGCATGGAAAAGCCAAGACGCTGAAGTGGAATGGTCCAAACTCTTTGTGCAGTTCCTGCAGTGCTAAGTAATTTCTGTCTGTGAGTTGGCAGTCACTAGCCACGTTTACAACTAGTGCAACCTCCCGGAAAAAGAAAAAAATCCAACCGGAAAGTGAAGCAAATAAAATATTAAAAAAAATTCTGCAAGTAGTTAAAACCCTAAACCATTTTGGAGGAATACAACCTTTGATAGATGATTATTTCATATTTTTATGAAATTTATTCGATACAGTAGATGTCCCCAGTTCTACTGAAAATCATAACCCGAATGCCTGAGTTAAAACTCTGAAAGATCACAACCATTAATAAAGCCCTAGGTACTCATGAAAGTTTTTTTTAAAATAAAAGATAAAATATGATTATTGACAGAGTGCTTTTTAATGCTGTTAGATTGTGGAGTTAATACTTTCATATTCACATTATATGGCATACTCCATAATCACATTACTATTAGAATTTCCTAAATGATTTAAAGTATTAATCCAGCACTTAAAACATCTTAAAGCAAATAGTTAAGATAATCAGTTATCAATTAGCATAGAAACTATGAGAGCACTGATGGCTAAAGTGATATACTAATTTCTCTGAGGACTAAATTATAACATGAACATATAACAGTAAAAAATAGACTGTTACGACAATAAGCAGAGAACATGGACAAACAATAGAAAAATCAGAAGGTGCAACTTACTTTGCCTTTAAACTTTTCCAGAGAAACCGCTCTTCCATTTGCATCTTTCACTTCAAAAGTATAAAAGCTGTTGATTTTAGGTCTTAGGAATTTGAGTTGTAGGAGGAATAGCATTACTGTGCACAGAACCATAGACAGCAAGACTGCAAATGCCTTTGCTTTGGGCCCTGAACATCTCAAAGGGTAGGCTGTGAGAGGCTCCATTTTGGATGATTCTAGAGGAAAGTCTCAGCAAGCTGGAATTCAAGGAGGAGCTGAAACTTGAAACCAGCTCTGCTTAACGGAAAGTCAGGAAGGACAGACTAGCTCCTGTCACTGCTGGGGAATAGAAAGCTCCTTTTCAGAGATGGAGCCAATTCCTAAATGAAGTACAAAGCTCTAAAAATATCAATGTATATACGATGTCAGTTGTAATTTTTGCTCGAAAAATGACATTTTTGGTAGCTCTTTCATATCTGCCCAACAAAGAAAATCTTTCACCAGAAGATGGTGCCCTTGTATCTTAAAAGCTGTAAAGTGCTTCCAGCAGTTGACTGAATGTGGCGGATTGGGTGTATAATACCTAGTAATTCAGAGTGGCAATTAAATTGGTCTATTAGTATGTCACCTAATCAGTAGGAATTTGATATTTATATGTATATAAAGTCATATGGCTTAAGCATACTGTAACTTCAAGGAATTTATAGTGGAAAAGGCAGTGAAATATCTGAAAAAGCTACTTGCTCCGACCTCATCCAGCTAAGGCAGAGCCAGGTGAATATAGTAAAAATAAAAAGATGAAAAACAATGACGTCTTTAAAAAACCCTCCTCTATCATAAAACAAACTGTAGTTCAGTGAGTTTTCAAATTTGTGGTTATGGTGCACAGTGAGAAATGCACTTTATGGTATAACTCAGTACATACACAGACAGGTGTAACCGAGAAGTTTTATTAAATGAGGTTTCCCCTTTGAACTGCAGCACATCCTGGTCTATTGTGTTTTTAAAACAGCCTGCTTTTGATTTCAAAATGATTTCAAGGTTCACCAATGGGCTGCAAACTCTAGATGGGGAAAAACTTAACTCTATAATAACACAGGACTTTTAGCAATTAAATAAGATGGTGGTGGTGGTGGTGATTTAGTCGCTAAGTCATGCCTGACTCTTGTGACCCCATGGACTGTAGCCCGCCAGGCTCCTCTGTCCATGGAATTTTTCAGGCAAGAATACTGGAGTGGGTTGCCATTTCCTTCTCCAGGGGATCTTCCTAACCCAGGGATCAAAGCCAGGTCTCGAGCATTGCTGGTGGTCTCCTCATTGCAGGCAGATTCTTAACCAACGGAGCTACCAGGGAAGATATTTCTATACAAAAGGCAAACACTGCTCCCCATAACCCCCTGCCCCCACCTTTCTACTTGGGTGTGTCATCTAGTTGTTTCATCTTTTGTCTTCATTTTTTTCTGTGGCTGCCATCTTCTATGGGAAGCCTAACTTTGTTGAAAATTTTAGGAGCAAATATGGAAAGGGAATTGAAGGCTGCATATCCCGAAAGCCGTGGTTCCTTTAGCCATTTAAAAAAATGCCCTGTTTAGGACACATAGCAAGTTTTGAATGAAGTTGCTTTGTTCCACCAGGGCCTGGCTGTTGATGTTGTGGTGAATTTGCAGAAAGTGCTAGGAAAGTGCATGGAATGATTTGAGAAGCTTGTGAGAGTCCTTTGCCATTGCTGTTAGATCTCTGGAGATTTAGAGGAAATGCTAAAGTGGCTGCTAGCCCTGCTCCTGCGCTGTGTGTGTTTGGAGGCAGCTGAGCAACGCACACTGCTGAGGCACCTAAACCTTCAGAGACCATAAACCACTTCACTCCCACTCTTGGGCCCTGATAAGAATGGATACAAAAGAAAACTAATCTCTTGTAAATAAAATTTCTAGTAAAAACTAAAAATATACACAAAATGTATTCTATCACTTAACTGTGATACTATTATTTTGGTGTTCTCTAGCAGAGTCATTGAAAAAGATAAAGCCCCTGTGTTTATATTACATCTGAACACTGCTATCTGTAGCTTAAATTCTCTGGTTTTCCTCCTCCAATTCTGGTCCTTGTTTGTAGCACTGCCATCACCTGGATGCTTGTTAGAAACACCGCATTTCAGTTTCATCCCAGCCTGTTTTGAATCAGGGTCTGCGTTTTTACAAGATCCCCTCATGACTCAAGAGCACATTTAAGTCTGAGAAACTTTAGACCTTAATCTTTTTCTGGTTTACAGAGCAATAAGCTTCTTTCATTTCCCTTTATCTTCCACACTAAATGTATTTCATGTCTCTGTGTCTACAGCAGCTACGTTAACTCCTCAGACTATTTAAGCAAATAGTTTTAAAATTCAGTTCACAGACCCTGCTATAATTTGAATCATGTAAATCCATCCCATTATAACTGTGCTTTGAGACAGGGGACCGAGGGAGAACTCTGGAAAGGATGTTGACTGACCATCTCCCAGCCAGGGCCCCAAAGGGTGATGTAATTTTAATAAAATCATTATGATATCTTCTAGTCCATTGTTTTCTGAGACTCTCCCATTGAGTGATCCGGAGCTGAAAGGGCTTGAGAAGGCCAATATTATGCTGTATGAACTTGCAAGAAATTGCTGTAGAAGCCACCATGCTAGTTTTTACAACCAGAAATATAACAATTGTGCAGACCCGATGTTTTATGTTAGTTTGACCAGAAAATTCACTCTATATGGAAACGACTTTGAAAGCTTAGATAAGTCTCTTGTCATGGACAAAATCAGATCAGAGTAGGTTTGTTAATTTTATGATTCTTAAGGCTTGGGAGCATGATATATACATATATAGATATATATTTATGATATATAAGTATTCATACAGGCCCATTAACCAAACATTCAAGACAACAGTTTGGAGAATTTCCACCCTAGACAGTGGTGAACACAGATTCTGGATCTTAAAAATTTCTCCTTATTTCATTTGGCAGAGTCTTTCTCTGTATATATTTGATTTCATCATCTCTTAGCTTTCTGGGGATCTGTCATCATTGCTTACATGTTCTATCCGTACTGAGACCATCTTCAGATTATAGATAAATCCACATTTAAGATTTCTCTTCATAGAGGATCATATGTTAGAAAACCTACCAACACTCTTTCAGAAGATCTAGGAAAGCTTCCAAAAGGGGGAGAAGAGATTGATGAGGTTGAAGGTCAAGGTTAAAGGAAGCTATTTGGTTAAGAATGGGCTAAAGCAGTTGATTCAGTTAATTAATCAACTCAGGCAAAGTAGAAAATTCCATAAAGTGTAAATGATGCAGGCAGCTTTACACAAGTATGGAATCAAGTTTGGACACAAAACACATGAAACAACTAGGGAATGATTATAAGGAAGCAAATAACCAAGTGCTAAAGAAATGACTCACGTTTGTAAGAGCTGTATACTACACATGATTCTAATCACATTTGTAGAGAGCAATTTTTTATATTTAATACATAGGTATGTACATAGTTATGTTAAAGGGAATCATGTGTTGTATAAAGATCTTTATAGACCTTATGTAATAATTTTTTGAAATATGAAGAAGTTAATAGCTCCTCATTATCATAACTAGTAAGAGGGACAGCTAAAATTAGAATTTAGGAATTTCAACTTCATAAGCAAAATTATTTTAAAGACATTAAACTACCTATTTTTTTGTAATAGACAAAATATGCTTCAGTTCAGTGCAGTCGCTCAGTCATGTCCGACTCTTTGCGACCCCATGAATCGCAGCATGCCAGGCCTCCCTGTCCATCACCAACTCCCGGAGTTCACTCAAACTCACGTCCATCGAGTCAGTGATGCCATCCAACCATCTCATCCTCTGTCATCCCCTTTTCCTCCTGCCCCCAATCCCTCCCAGCATCAGAGTCTTTTTCAATGGGTCAACTCTTCGCATGAGGTGGCCAAAGTATTGGAGTTTCAGCTTTAGCATTAGTCCTTCTAATGAACATCCAGGACTGATCTCCTTTAGAATGGACTGGTTGGATCTCCTTGCAGTCCAAGGGACTCTCAGGAGTCTTCTCCAACACCACAGTTCAAAAGCATCAATTCTTCAGCACTCAGCTTTCTTCACAGTCCAACTCTCACATCCATACATGACTACTGGAAAAACCATAGCCTTGACTAGATGGACTTTTGTTGGCAAAGTAATGTCTCTGCTTTTGAATATGATATCTATGTTGGTCATAACTTTCCTTCTAAGGAGTAAGCATCTTTTAATTTCATGGCTGCAGTCACCATCTGCAGTGATTTTGGAGCCCAGAAAAATAAAGTCTGACACTGTTTCCACTGTTTCCCCATCTATTTCCCATGAAGTGATGGGACCAGATGCCATGATCTTCGTTTTCTGAATGTTGAGCTTTAAGCCAACTTTTTCACTCTCCTCTTTCACTTTCATCAAGAGGCTCTTTAGTTCCTCTTCACTTTCTGCCTTAAGGCTGGTGTCATCTGCATATCTGAGGTTATTGATATTTCTCCCAGCACTCTTGATTCCAGCTTGTGCTTCATCCAGCCCAGTGTTTCTCATGATGTACTATGCATATAAGTTAAATAAGCAGGGTGATAGTATACAGACTTGATGTATTCCTTTTCCTATTTGGAACCAGTCTGTTGTTCCATGTCCAGTTCTAACTGTTGTTTCCAGACGTGCATATAGGTTTCTTAAGAGGCAGGTCAGGTGGTCTGGTATTCCCATCTCTCTCAGAATTTTCCACAGTTTATTGTGATCCACACAGTCAAAGGCTTTGGCATAGTCAATAAAGCAGAAATTGATGTTTTTCTGGAACTCTCTTGCTTTTTCGATGATCCAGCAGATGTTGGCAATTTGATCTCTGAACCAGAGATCTGCCTATTCTAAAACCAGCTTGAACATCTGGAAGTTCACAGTTCACGCACTGCTGAAGCCTGGCTTGGAGAATTTTGAGCATTACTTTACTAGCATGTGAGATGAGTGCAATTGTGCGGTAGTTTGATCATTCTTTGGCATTGCCTTTTTTTTGGGATGCAAAATATGCTTACTTAGGAGAAAACGTGAAAGGTCAGACTGCTGGTGAATGTGACAGTACTACCCTCTGGTGAAGGGGTTTTATTCATGAGGAGACATTTAGTTTTATAAGAAATCACTGTAAGGGTCTGAAGAGGGGAGGGAGTGGAGAAGAACGGCTGAAACCTTGGCCATGTGTACTGAAGTTCTCTGGAAGGGATCAGAGTCTGTAGAGCAACAAGTCAAACAGAGAGACTAAGGAAGGCAACCTTGGCCAGGGACTTAGAAAGGAAGGCATAGATGCTAAAGACACCCTGGAGGCCCTAGTGGCAGGTGTTGGCAAGACAGAATTAAGAATGTCTCATCTTGACAGTCTTTGCTTGGGTAGTGTTGCTCCCTAGGACAAGGAGGCATTGGACGTTAAAGAAGGAGAAGATAAACATTTTGGTCTTCACAATTAACCTGAAATAGTACTGAGGCCCTGAATTTGAAATGCCTTGTGGACTGCTGTGTTGGGCTTGTGGTGGTGAGGGTGGTGGTAGGGGCAGACATTCAGAGGCTTAGAAAGGGTGGTTGGGGGGATATGTTGGATAGCTATTGGGCCATCTTTGTTACTTTTGTCTCTGTCACTGGGTTCTAGAAAGATCCTGACATCACCAGCATGTCTTTCCTTGGGATGTCTGAGTTTTTCCCTCCCACTGAATATTTGTGTGTCAGATTATTTATCACTAGATATGTATTTGTTTCTATTTTCCTAGTTGTTTCATTTTGTTACTTCCTGACCTTATTTTTAACCTCTCTATCCTATTTATTTTTTGGCCCTGGTGCCCTGCATTCCTCCCGATTTAGTGTCAATATGATGTGAACTCTAAAGGTAAACAAGCCACACTGATGTGCTTGGACTATCAAGTCATTCATCCCTTTTCCCTTCTTTGTCTTATTTTTCTTATCTTCCTCTTCCTCTCTATTAATAAATACTTGAGTCATTTAAAACTATGCGACAGGCATTTCCTTAGCAGGAGATAGATCCTGAAACAAAAGTTTAAAAACATTGAAGATGAAATACCACAGTCTGCAGCAGGGTTTCTTAAGCTATAGTTATTTGTCTGCATACCATTTTTTAATGACTTAATTTTTTTTTGTTCAAATCGTCATTTATTTTACTTGAATTAATTTTCATAAGGGAAAACTTTCTATCAACTTTGAAAAAGTTAAAACATTAAAAAGCACACATTAAAATACATAACTCGTAAAAAATGTTCATCTGTGCCCTTAAAAACCACATGTCCTTCCTTCATGGAGGGGCTGCCTGAGAGCTATATATTCAACATGTTACCAGTGATTGACTTGTCATTTGTGTTGGATACAGATCTGCCTCCTCCCATGCATCAGGGGTCGGTCCTAGTTTTGCAGGGTCGGTCCTAGTTTTGTCACAGGAGAGCAACACAAAAATACGTTTTTGCTTTTATTTCATAAATTGCTTCCCTTTAAAGAAGACAGTTCCAGGACTTTCCAATGCAGGGATGTGGGTTCGAATCCTGGTGGGGGAATCTAAGATCCCACCAGCTGTGTGGCACAACTGATAAAAAATGAAGAATACAGCTCCGTTTGGGCCTCCTTTCCTCTGGACTAGATACCCCAGGTGCCTTCACCCCACTCATGTGTCGCTCTGTTACTGTGTTTTCCCTGATCTCCTATTATTGTGGTCTCTTTCCTCCAAATAAAATCAAGTTTTGAATCCTGGCTTGTCCATCTCCTTTTAAAAGAATGGTTCTAAGACTGGCTGCAGTTCTCCAGATGAGTTCCGACTTGTGCAGAGATAATCAGATTTTGCTTGCTTTTTTCCTGGACATTGTTTTTTCCTTAATAAGAGCTAAAATTGTACTACTTAAGCAAAGTAATGGCGTTATACTGTTGTCTCATATTCTGGAGGTGGTTGTTTAATACTGCCTGTCATTTTTACTTCTTATCAGTTCTTTCCCACATTAGGCCTGTGCAGTGAAAACAATCTAAATGGGAAGATTTTTCACATATTCTTATGGAATGGAATTTTGCTGACTTTGGTCTTTGTCCCAGGCTTTATATTTTTAATATTTTAACTTTCTTCTCAACTTGGGAAAAATAATTTTGATAAATTCCCATTCAAACCACTAATAACAAATTGAACAGTGTTAGGCCAGGGACAACCCCCCTGTAGTATATTGCAGGGGGATTCATTCAGGCTCACATGGATTCAATAAGACTTGTGCCTTCTGGACTGCTGTCTGCAAGCTACTTATTTCTAGTGACTTATTCCTCCTGTTGGAAAACCATGAAAAACATCTGTCTATCTAAATTTGGGGGGGCATTTTCTCATTTGTCATCATAGATCACTAATCAGTGTCCATTCTGGAAGTGTTGCCAGTGTTCTGAGGACTGGTCCCAGTGATTGAACTTATTTAAATTGCTCAGAGGAGTACTCACTGCTTAATTTATCTCACTCTTCAGTTTCTGCAGAAATGTTTATGATATGCTGTCCAATTTGAAAATCATTCTTAATGGACAAGAAAGAAAGAAGATAGCTTATTTCCCTGCCTCTAGATTGTTTCTTAAATCCCTTGTGCCATTTCAGGATTAATTGCCTCAGAGGAAAGAGATTCATTCATTTGTTCATGCACTCCTAGATGCCAATAAATATCCTGTAATCTGAGGCTAGTAAGAGAAAAGACAGAGTCTCTGGTCTTTAGGAACTGCTGATATAGTAGGACATAACAATAATCAGGAAAGTGAAACATGAGCCGTCTTAGTCTGTGTGGGCTGCTGTAACGAAACACCACAGACTGGGCAGCTTATAAACAATAGGATTTTATTTCTCAGTTTTGGAGGCTGGAAGTCTGAGGTCAGGGTCCCAGTGTGGCCAGCTGAAGGCTGTCTGCTGGGCTGCAGACTTCTTCTTGTGCCCTCCCATGGTGGAAGGGGCTGGTCAGCTCTGTGGGGCCTCTTTTCTAAGGGCACGAATCCCATTCTTTACCATCTGAGCTTCCCTGGTGGTTCAGATGGTAGACTCTCTCTCCAGTATAGGAGACCTGGGTTCGATCCCTGGGTTGGGAAGATCCCCTGGAGAAGGGCATGGCAACCCACTCCTGTATTCCTGCCTGGAAAATCCCATAGACAGAAGAGCCTGGTGGGCTACACCCCATGGATTTGCAGAGTTGGACATGACTGAGCGACTAACTTTAGGGGAGCGACACAAACACTGAGACTACAGCGTGAGCAGAGATGTTAAAAGCGCAGGGCCTGAAGACTGAATGGCTTTGTGAGTTGGGACTGCAAGTTGCCCTGAGCGGTTAGGAGGCTGTGCACTGCATGCTGCAGGGGCTGTCACACTGCCTACAATCGCGGTGGCCTGAATCCTGCATCTCCTACTTGTCGGCGCTGTGTCTTTGCTCAAGTTATCTTGTTCAAGTCTGTTAACCTTCACTTCCCAACTCTGGAGAATGGGGGAACCAATTGTACCTATCTCATGGCATTGTGATGAGGTTTTAAAGAAAAATCCTCTAATGCTTTTATCTCAGTGCTTGGCACATACTGAGCACTCAACGAATGCTGTTATTATTCATAATCGGCTCTACTGGAAGCACACACAGTGAGCCATGGAAGCATAAGGAGTGCTAAGTATTAGTTTCTAATGACTGATGTAATAAATTACCACAAATTCTGTGGCTTAAAACAGCACACGTGTTCTCTGACAGTTATGGAAGCTAGAGGTCCAAAGTCAGTTTCGCTGGCAGAAGCCAAGGAGTCAGCAGGGCCTTGCTTCTTCCAGAGGCACTAGGGGAGGAGCTGTTCCTTGCCTCTTCCAGTTTCTGGTGAGCCAGCATTTCTTGGTTGAGCAATGCTCCAGCCTCTGCCTCTGTGGTCGCATTGCCTTCTCCTCCTCTGTGTGTGGTCAAGTCTCCCTCTGCCTCCTTCTAGAGGGAGGGGTAACCCACATAATCCGAGATGATCTCTCCATCCCAAGGTCCTGACCTTGATAAACACATCTGCAAAACCTCTTTGTCATAGGAGGGAACATTCAGAGGTTCTAGGGATTAGGACCTGCATATCTTAGGGGGCCACTGTTGTATCAGGATTCTCTGGAGAAACAGAATCAACAGGATATATGACAGAGACATAGACATAGACATTAACATAGACACAGACACCAATAGAGATATAGACAGAAGTTCGTGAGGTTATGGAGTAAACCCCACAACCTTGCCATCTGCAAGCTGGAGAACCAGGAAAATGGTATGATTCGGTGCAAGTCCACAGGCCTGAGAACTAGGGAATTGCTGATATAAGTCAAGGAGTCTGAAGGTCTAAGAACCAGGAGCTCTGATATCTGAGGGCAGGAAAAGATGGACATCTCAGTTCAAGAAGCAAGAGAATTTGCCCTTCCTTTGTCTTTTTGCTCCATCTGGGCCCCTGGCGGATTGGATGGTGCCCATCCATTTTGGTGAGGGATCTCTTAGTCTACTGAATCAACACTTTCGGGAAGGAGTTCCAGCTGATCCCAGCTACAAGGCTAGAATTTGCTCCGGGAGAGAACAGTTGAAAAGCATCCCAGATGGGGGCACTGTATGGTGAGAGTAACAGTCAGAGAAACATGGCTCAGTGTCAGTGTCAGTGTGAAACTGCTTAATCATTTTTCTTAGCTGACCTATTCTTTTCATATTGATATGACATATATTCAATTCATATTCAATTGGACATACTCAAATTCTTCTTTATTTTCCCTCTTCTAAACTCAGGATTATTTTGTTTTTATATATTTAAATTGGAGCTCCAAGAAAACCTTGGATCAAGAGCATCATGTTTGGCTCAAGTTAATCTTCAAATATGGTGGCTGCTCTCTTTCTTGCCACCAAGAAGGGAGAGGGTGGCTTGGCTGGTGTTTGCAGAGGTTGCAGACCTAACCCACAGCCTGAATGGGGCCCGTAAGTTTGCTTTCCCATGGCATTTGAAAATTTTTGAATCATTTGAAGACTAAGAAACAAGAAAATTGATGAAAAGTCTCAATTTCTGTTAAAGCAGGGACAACATGCCCCTCTGACTTTCTTCTTCTTTTTTTTTAAAAAAATCATTTAATTATTCACTTTTGGCTGTGCTGGGTCTTCACCGCTGCACGGGCTTTTCTCCAGTTACAGCGAGCAGGGGCTGCTCTCTAGTTGCCGTGTGCGGACTTCTCACTGTAGTGCCTTCTCTTGTTTCAGAGCACGGACTCTACGGCGAGTGGGCTCCAGCAGTTGCGGCTCGCCCCAGGTTCTAGAGCACAGGCTCAGTAGTTGTGGTGCCTGGGTTTAGTTGCTTTGTGGTATGTGGGATCTTCCTGGAGCAGAGATCTGACCGTGTCTCCTGCATTGGCTGGAGGATTCTTGACCACTGAGCTGTGGGGGAAGCCCCTTGTCTTTCTTGGCTGAGACATGAGCCTTACAGTTGGGGAGAGATTCCCACCACCCAGTCTCCTTGTGCCTGCGGCTGAACCTCTCTAGTCGTTGAGTTGATTCTGAGGTTTCCTTGGAGGACAGTACCCTAGAAGTAGGAAGAGGAAAATCTGAGTGGGCCACATTTCTCCCTGGGGGTCTGCTCCTGCCAGTTCCTTCCCTGTTGCCCCCTTGTCTAGACTTCTGAGCGGGAGACGCCTGATTTATGTTTCCCGGGCTCTCTCCTTCCTGCTTTTCAGCTTTCCTGTTCCTACTCAAAAACAATTACAAGGGTAGAACAATTGAAAGGCAAAAAAATCAACCCCAAGAGACACTGTTCATAGACACTGTTCATGGCAGCGGAGACCTCAGGCTCCTGACTTCTCTTTTTTCTAGGGAAGGTGTCCTTTTGATGCCTTGGGGAGAGAATTCTTCTTGCCTGATGAAGCAACTGCCTGTCTGCGGTTGGGAAGGACAATCACTTTCACACATACTCACTAAAAAAAGCAAACAAAACCAATATTCCCTGCCTTAAATGTTCTCGCATATTTTCTTTCTTCCTATCTTTCTTTTATAAATAGGAAGTGGGACCATATTGGAATACTCTTGTATAGTGTCCTTTTTTTACTTGTTAGTAGAGTGTAAGCATTTTCATGTTTTATTGAATTTTATTCTACTTGAAAGATTTTAAAATTGAAGTGAAATCATAAAATATAAAAACATAAAAATAAACATTTTCAGATGAAAAATTCAGCGGCCTTTAGTACATTCACAGTGTTGTACAACTGCCACCTCTATCTTCTTCCAAAATAATTTCATCATCACAAAAGATGACTCAAAAAAAGAAAAAAGAAGACTCCATAACCATTAGGCAGTTTCTTCCCATTTCCTCCTTCCCCCAACACATGGAAACTACTGATTTGTGTTCTGTTTCTGTGGAGTTTACCTATTTTGGGTATTTCACATACATGGAATAATACAATATGTTTCTGGCTTTTTTCACTTAGAGTATTTTCAAGGTTTATCCACATTGTAGCATTTTATGAGTACTTCATTTCTTTTTATATGAGTAATATTCATATATATATATGTTGTCATATAGGAATATGTATGTATTCCATTGTACACATACTTCTGCCCTCAATTTGTTTATCCATTTCAACCTTCTGGCAATTATGAATAATACAGCAGTGCAGGGAGGAAGCCAGTTCTGACCCCAGATGTTCTGATGCTTTTTTTCGCTTTTGCTATTATTCAGTTCAGTTCAGTTGCTAGTCGTGTCTGACTTTGCAACACGCCAGGCTTCCCTGTCCATTTATTATTATACTGCACAGAATGGTTTGCCTCAGAATCCTGCCCGTCTGCCTGCCTGTTAAACTAACATGTGCCTTTGTTCAGAACCCTGTCCACCTGTGGGTGGCAGGAAGGGAGAAATTAACACATCCCTTGCCTGAGGCTTGCCATTCTAGGAGATGTTTGCAAGATTAACAGCTTTTTTACTTTGCTTCCTCACCTCCCCCCATCCCTGATCTATAAAAGAACCTGGCTTCCAGAACACGATAAGATGGTTATTTTGAGGTGCTAGCCTGTCATCTTCTTGGTCTGCTGGCTCCCTGATTAAAGTCTCTTCCTTTCCTCAACATCTCGTCTCTCAGATTCATTGGCCTGCCGTTTGGCAGCGAGCAGAGTGAGCTTGGAGTTGGTAACACTACTATGAACATCCGTACATCGGTATTTGAGTACCTGTTTTCATTTCTTTTGGGTATATACCTAGGAGTGGAATGCTGGTCATATGGTGATTCTAGGTTTAGCTTTTTGAGGAACTGCCAGACTTTTTCCACAGCAGCTGTACTGTTTCACAATCCCATAAGGAATGTACAAAGATTCTAATTTCTCTACATACTCACCAACAGTTATAGATAGATACATTTATTGATTATAGTAGTGAGTGTGAAGTGGTGCTTCACTGTGGTTTTGATTTGCATTTCCCTAATGTGTGTCATCACTTCTAATGACTGCAGAGTATTCCTTTCTATGGATGCCACAGTTTACCTGATCAGTTCTCCCGTGGTGAGCACTGAGTCCCCTCATCTTTTTCCCTTATATACTGCAGTACACATCCTCGTGTTCTCAATTGAAAGTGTGGACTGTGGAGCCAGACAGAGAAGGTTAGGGTATAGCATCTCCATTTACTCACTGTGTGGTCTTAGGCAATTCACTTAACTTCTGAACCTCAGTTTCATCATTGGTAAGATGGGAATAAATAACAGACTTGCTTCACCAGGTCTTTCTGAAGATTATATGTGAATGTGCATAAAGCTCTTAACACATGGGTTTGTATGTGGTAAGCACTCAATAGATGCTGCAATCTTTGGTTTCTTCCTTGAATTCTTCGAGGTGACATTGCTAGGTCAGTAGAGGTTAGACACATTATAAAGGGCTTTTAACACACACTGCCAAATTGTCCTTTCCAAATACTAATTGACACCCCACCAGTACTGCATGCCAGTGCTTGTTTCTAGAACCTTCAACATTAGGAAATGTCATTTTTAAAAATTGCTAACAATGGCATTCCACTCCAGTACTCTTGCCTGGAAAATCCCATGGACAGAGGAGCCTGGTGGGCTGCAGTCCATGGGGTCGCTAAGGGTCGGACACGACTGAGCGACTTCACTTTCACTTTTCACTTTCCACTTTCATGCATTGGAGAAGGAAATGGCAACCCACTCCAGTGCTCTTGCCTGGAGAATCCCAGGGACGGGAGAGCCTGGTGGGCTGCTGTCTATGGGGTCACACAGAGTTGGACACGACTGAAGCGACTTAGCAGCAGTAGTAGCAGCATTATTGTTTTAAATTTGCATTTTTTGATTACAAATGAGCTTGAATATTTTGGGAACATTTATATCTCTTTTGTGAGCTGCCTTTTTATGTCTCATGCTCATTTTCCCATGGGATGGCAAACTTTTCTACATTTCTGTAAGAGCACTTTATAGAAGGATATTAACCTAATATGGGCTTCCTTTTTAGCTCAGCTGATAAAGAATACACCTGCAATGCAGGAGATCCCGGTTCGATACCTGAGTTGGGAAGATCCCCTGGAGAAGGCTATCCACTCCAGGGTTCTTGGGTTACCTGGTGGCTCAGACAGTAAGAATCTGCCTGCAGTGCAAGAGACCTGGGTTCAATCCCTGAGTTGGGAAGATCCCCTGGAGGAGGGCATGGCAACCCACTCCAGTATTCTTTCCTGGAGAATCCCCATGGATAAAGGAGCCTGGTGTGCTACAGTCCATGGAGTCACAAAGAGTTGGACATGACTGAGCAACTAAGCACAGCATATTAACCTAACATGGGGCTTCCCAGGTGGCTTTAGTGGTAAAGAACCTGCCTGCCAGTGCAAGAGACTTGAGACACAGGTTCCATCCTGAGTCAGGAAAATCCCCTGGAGGGGGCATGGCAACCTATTTCAGTATTCTTGCCTGGAAAATCCCATGGACAGGGGAACCTAGGGGCCTATAGTCAATAGGGTTGCAAAGAGTTAGACATGACTGAAACAACTTAGCGGGCACAACTTAATATGCCTGTCATTTTGTTAGAAAATAATTCATTTTCATTTTAATTCCACATAGCTCCAGGGCATAGCTCACCACTAAAGGATCTATAACTACCAAACTCCTGTTGTTTCTCAGAAAGGATGGACAGACGTTGTGCAAGTTAGGCCTCATTTTTCCTATCTGTGAAATGGATTGGACTAGAAAATTGCTGTTTATTTTCAGATTTTATGATTTTATGTAAGCATCTTATATGCTCAGTATATAGTGTTATTCAACTTCATATTTTATATTTGTATGTAATAGTAATAAACATAAGCATAATCATTTCCTCAATTGCTTTGGTGTCTTGAGACCCTCAGCAGAGGCTCTGAGTATGTGTGTCTTTGTTAAAATATGTAATCATATGTTTATTTTATATGCATATGTAAAATAACATTTTCCCAGGTCACAAAAATTAAAAATTTCATGTATATGTATCAACGTATACATTTTGTATTGTACTAGATGAGTTGTTTATAATTCTCTTTAAGGAATCTTAATGATTGTGTCATTGAGGGTACTGTAAATCATGGATCTTTTTGTTATTAAATAGGTATTTAATGTAGTTAACACTACATACTCTAACTTCACCAGCAACTTGGCAAAGAGAGTATCAGCTGAAGTTCCTGTTGCCAGTAGCCCGATTACCGCAAGATGGCGGCAGAGCCAAGCTGGGGATGTGACAGCCCCTTCCTTTGGGGAAGAGCATTCAACTACTGACCTCCCAGAAACTGTGCTGGAGATGACTCCTGAGAAAGAGACCTTAACTCCAGGTGAGGTAATAGAAATGCCACAGGCCAGTTTTCTAATCTTAAAAAAAGATATATTTCTGAGAGAATCTGTCTTACAGAAATACCTAGTGTTGTATTTAGTAAACTGCTTTCTGTTTTTCTCCTTTTGAAGAAGAAATTTCCAAGGGGGCAGGGGAAGGGGAGGGCTGAAACAAAACCAAAAGAAAGTATGTTGTATTTTAAATATGACATTAGACACAATGAGGCACCATAGTCCTGCAGATTGGAAGGAGCCCAAATCTTTTTTAAATCAATGAAATTCTCATGTAATAGTAAGTACCAATACTGAAAATAGTTGGCTGAAGCAATAAGAGATACAGGGTAGGAGGAAGGTCATCCTAACGGCTGTCTTCTGAAAGATATTTTAAATCGAGGGGTGATTTTAATGCTGTTTCAGAGGAATTTCTGACTAAAGTGGCTCCCTTTTCTTTCATAGATCCTTAATTAACTAGTTATTTTCAAATAAGGCATTGCATGAGAAATTTAGAATTCTAAGAGATAATCAGACAAAATAATTTTATAATAAAGTCTATTTTATTTTCTATTTAAGTTTATATTGCATATTAGTCAGAAACATTGTTTTCTTGGTGTTTTGCTGGTGGGATTTCTTTCTTTTTGTTCCAGAAAGGTGAACACTGAGGGCCCTCCCATCCTAAAAGGGATGTTTGTAGAGAGGTTCATTGCTGTCATGATTTGTGGACAAAATCTGAGAGGTCCAGGATTCCTTAGGCTGGTGGACGTGAACTCTTTGTTGATAACTGGGATGATTGTCAGTACTACCATTCAACTGCAACATTTTCTTTCTCATTTGAGGTTCAGAGAGCCTGCTTCTTCTCCTCTTTCAGTTCAGTTTCAGTTCAGTCGCTCAGTTGTGTCCGACTCTTTGCGGCCCCATGAACCGCAGCACGCCAGGCCTCCCTGTCCATCACCAACTCCCGGAGTCCACCCAAACCCATGTCCACTGAGTTGGTGATGCCATCCAACCATCTCATCCTCTGTCATCCCCTTCTCCTCCTTCCCTCAATCTTTCCCAGCATCAGGGTCTTTTCAAATGAGTCAGCTCTTCGCATCAGGTGGCCAAAGTATTGGAGTTTCAGCTTCAACATCAGTCCTACCAATGAACATCCAGGACTGATCTTTAGGATGGACTGGTTGGATCTCCTTGCAGTCCAAGGGATTCTCAAGAGTCTTCTCCAACACCACAGTTTAAAAGCATCAATTCTTCGGCGCTCAGCTTTCTTTATAGTCCAACTCTCACATCCATACATGACCACTGGAAAAACCATAGCCTTGACTAGATGGACCTTTGTTGACAAAGTAATGTCTCTGCTTTTCAATATGCTGTCTAGGTTGGTCATAACTTTCCTTCCAAGGAGTAAGCATCTTTTAATTTCCTGGCTGCAGTCACCATCTGCAGTGATTTTGGAGCCCAGAAAAATAAAGTCAGCCACTGTTCCCCCTGTTTTCCCATCTATTTGCCATAAAGCGATGGGACCGGATGCCATGATCTTCGTTTTCTGAATGTTGAGCTTTAAGCCAACTTGTTCAGTCTCCTCTTTCACTTTCATGAAGAGGCTCTTTAGTTCTTCTTCACTTTCTGCCATAAGTGTGGTGTCATCTGCATATCTGAGGTTCTTGATATTTCTCCCAGCAATCTCGATTCCAACTTGTGCTTCCTCCAACCCAGTGTTTCTCATGATGTACTCTGCATATAAGTTAAACAAGCAGGGTGACAATATGCAGCCTTGAGTACTGCTTTTCCTATTTGGAACCAGTCGGTTGTTCCATGTGCAGTTCTAACTGTTGCTTCTCCTCTTTACTTGTCTACAAATATCACAAAACAGGCATGCATAATTTTGCAGGACAAAGAGTAAGATCTAAAACTTTGCAGAACATTTCTGCAAAGTTAAAATTAGATTTTGGATTCTTCCTTCCTCTTAGATTTTGGATAGCCCAGAACTTGAGGGGTTGGGCTCTAGGAACATCAGTGACAGCTTATCCAGCACATGTTTGTCCAAATAAGAAGAGATTGTCACATGGCAAAAGGCCAAAATACTTAATCCATTTGTCCCTTGGTTCCTCTGATGAACAAGTGATATAGCAGATATTTAACTTAAGAAGATGACTTGTCATGGTTTTCATTGCAGTTAAAAGTCTGGTAAAGGGCTTTCTCAGTCTTGAGAAGAGAATAGACATGGATAATAACAAGGTAAACAACATTGGCTCTTCCATGACAGTACCTTTGGAAGTATTTTACTGAAGTCATCTCAAACTAGTTTTATATCTTTGTGCGCCAGGAAGAGGGAGAGGTGAAGTGTTTTGCTATAATCATGTAGTGAACATCAGTGACTGAAAGGCAGGCATCCCATAGTGACTTCCTGGCAGGATGTTCACCACCTGCGCAAACCAGCTACTCTTCTCACCATCATTTTAAACTTTGAACTGTTTGTATCCATTCTTCAAATGCGCAAATGTGTTCTTTCCATGCAGAGTTAAAGTGTTTCTGTTGCTGCTGCTGCTGCAGTTGGAGTCAGGTCTTTAATCTTGACATTTCCTCCTGGTTCTGAGGCCACCGAGGGAATTTCTCACCCAGTGTTCACTCATGAACCCAGTACCCTTGACTCTGTGTCACCCCTCCACCCCACCCCGACTAGGGCTTTGGAGAGATGAGGGCCTACATGTTCATGTTCTGTACATGTCAAGGACTGACCTCCCACCAAAGGTTTAAGAGATTATGGTGGTGGTTTAGTCTCTAAGTTGTGTCCAACTCTTGCGACCCCATGGACTGTATGTAGCCTGCCAGGCTCCTCTATCCATGGGATTCTCCAGGCAAGAATACTGGAGTAGGTTGCCATTTCCTTCTTCAGGGCATTTTCCCAACCCAGGAATCAAACCCAGGTCTCCTGCATTGCAGGCAGATTCTTTACCAACTGAGCTATTATTTTAAAAACCAAATTCAAAGTTAAATGTTTTCTGGCAGGATCCTGCAAGGAACCACTGAAGACCCCCAACAAAGAAAGTTCTGGAACAAATAACTCTGCTTTCCAGTTTGGCAAGGCACCTCATGCAGTGGACAGAGGCCGGAAGGATAAAGTTGCTTCAAAAGACCTGGTGGGTGAAGAGAGAAAACCAAAGATTTCTCATCTTGAGAAGCTCAAACAGCTGAGTCCCAAACGTGAGATAAGAGCTGGCTTAGCCGCTCTTACAAATCAATAAGGAAAGGATGGGTTCCTGATAGGAAAAATGAGTGTATGAAAGACACTTCCAAAAAGAAACAGGGTTGTTAAGTAACACAAAAAAATATTTAATTAACATCAATCAAAAAAGTGAAAATGAGACTAACCATCCAAATGGTAAAGATTAAAAACAGAGGGACTTCCCCAGTGGTCCAGTGCAGGGGGTGTGGGTTTGTCCCTGGTCTGGGAACTAAGATTTTGCATGCCAAGCAGTGTGGTAAAAAAAATAAAATAAAATAAAATTATGCATACTATGTATGTTTCCTCTCAGTGCAAAGTTCTGTTGTGCAGTCTTTTCCCAATTCTTTGGAAAGTGTGTGGTAATATGGTCTGCCCTTTGTCAGATTGGTTTGACTCCTCCTCTATAAGATGGTTTTTTCAAAATTTCCCTTAAGTCTTTGTGGTTTTTTAAAAAAAATTTTCTATGAAGTTAACTTAATTATTTTAAAGATCTTATTGATTATGATTCTAATATCATAGTCCACCCTAAATCCTTTGGGCACATTAAATATCAATAGCATGATTTTAGGTTTATTGAATCCAGGGAAGAGCCTCTGAAGGAATCAATGTTTCATTTAGAAAACTGAACTAGGAATGTCATAAATTCTCAATTTAGGCAAAGTTGGTCATTTGGTGTGTGCTTCCTGTGTTTGGCATATGTGTTTTGCGGGAGGAACAATAAAATATTGTGAATGTGAAGTTTAATTATTTGAACTTAAATGCAGTTGAAAACAATTGTATTAGAGCAAGTCTTCTCCTAGGTGCTTTGCTGCTGGGTGGGGCTTCCCTGGTGGCTCAGATGGTAGAGTCTGCTTGCAGTGTGGGAGACCCGGCTTTGATCCGTGGGTCGAGAAGATCCCCTGGAGGAGGAAATGGCAAATCACTCCAATATTCTTGCCTGGAAAATCCCATGGATGGAGGAGCCTGGCAGGCTACAGTCCATGGGGTCGCAAAGAGTCGGACATGACTGAGTGACTTCACTCGTTACTTGCTTGTTGCTGGGTAAGGGTAAGATGGCCAGGGAGTTATGTTGAGGGAACTATGTGTGCTGTTGAACTCACGCCCAGGCCAGGCTATTAGCACCACTGTCCTTTCCACCCTCTTCTGGTGACTGGAGTTTTTACTGCCCTGACTTCCAGGACTTCCCCTTCCTTTCCCCTTGTGCTGTCTGGTAACTGGCAGCAGCAAAGTTGGTGGCTCTGTTGGTGGGGTCACGACAGTGCGGGCAAGTTACCATCAATACAGCAATTGTTATCCAGCCTGAACATCATCCCAGTTTCACTGGAGAACCTGGGCAGGGGATAATGGAAGCTGTTTTACTACTTTATGTAGAGCATTTATTGTCATGACTAGTTGGGAGTCCAATAGCAGCAAAAACGGTGCAGATGTAAAGCGAGGTCTTTCACCTTGGCGGTGAACAGGTGTCTTCCTGTGGTCCTCAGAGATCATCCAGCGGGTATTTCCATAGTGAGAGCTGACTAGCTATGGAGATGTTCAGAATTCTCATACCCAGCCAGCTGTATGCCACGTTGCTCATTAAAGTAATAGGAGATCTCACCCAGCGAAGAGTATCCCTGGGTGCATGGAGCGCAAGCACACTATCTGGGAAATGCCTGGGTCAGCTTTGTTGTCTCTACGGGATTCTGAAGAATGAATCCTTGAAGAGTGGCACTGAGCTACTGGCCAGCAGGGCATTTAGAAATGGTATTTTATACCAGTGCTTCTCAAACAGGGGTGATTTTGTTCCCCACAGAGCATCTGACATGTCTGAAGATAGTTTTGAGGATCAGAAGCCAGGGGGAAGGTATCTGGTAGACCACAACAATGCATTATTTGCCCATATTTCTGCAGTTGTGAAACACTACTGTATATTTAAGTTTTCTACTTTGAATACCTAAACATCCATGATTCATTGACTGGCAGTGCCTATTATATGACATAATATCTGGGAAGAAAGCCAAAATATCATAGTGATGCTTCGCGGAGAGACTTCTGTCTGAATTATAGTGATCCAGTGATTAAATGTATCATTGAGAAGGAGAAAAAAAAGAATCTTCTCTGTTTTGACTCTTCACTGTTATATTTCTAGAATAAGTACTTTTGTTTCCCCCTTTTACTAATTTGCCTCTTTGTTTTTGATCAGAGTTAGATGTAAGAATGGGGCTTCCCAGGTGACTCTAATAGTAAAGAACTCGCCAGCCAATGCAGGTAGATGTGAGGATACAGGTTTAATCCCTGGGTTGGAAAGATCTCTGGGAGGAGGGCACGGCAACCTACTCCAGAATTCTTGCCTGGAGAATCTCCACGGACAGAGAAGCCTGTCAGGCTGCAGTCTATAGGGTTGCATATAGTTGGACAGGACTGAAGCAACTTAGCACACACGCACAGATATAAGAATGTCAGGAGGGCTCATTGTATACTTGCCCAGAGAAATAGCAACTTGATTTTTGTGCTCATGTAAATTTAGACAATTGACTTAACCTGTCTGTGAGTTGATGTTTCCATTTCTCATGGGAAAAGGAGTTAGTGGAAAAGGACCTTTAAGATAACTAGTTTATCATTATCAGAGAAATGCAAATCAAGACCACAATGAGGCACCATTTCACACCAGTCAGAATGGCTGCAATCCAAAAGTCTACAAGCAATAAATGCTGGAGAGGGTGTGGTGAAAAGGGAACCCTCTTACACCGTTGGTGGGAATGCAAACTAGTACAGCCACTTTGGAGAACAGTGTGGAGATTCCTTAAAAAATTGCAAATAGAATTGCCTTATGACCCAGCAATCCCACTGCTGGGCATACACACTGAGGAAACCAGAATTGAAAGAGACACGTGTACCCCAATGTTCATCGCAGCACTGTTTATAATAGCCAGGACATGGAAACAACCTAGATGTCCATCAACAGATGAATGGATAAGAAAGCTGTGGTACATATACACAATGGAGTATTACTCAGCCATTAAAAAGAATACATTTGAATCCGTTCTAATGAGGTGGATGAAACTGGAGCCGATTATACAGAGTGAAGTAAGCCAGAAAGAAAAACACCAATACAGTATACTAACACATATATATGGAATTTAGAAAGATGGTAGTGATAACCCTGTATGTGAGACAGCAAAAGAGACACAGATGTATAGAACGGACTTTTGGACTCTGAGGGAAAGGGAGAGGGTGGGATGATTTGGGAGAATGGCATTGAAACATGTATACTATCATGTAAGAAACGAATCGCCAGTCTATGTTCAATACAGGATACAGGATGCTTGGGGCTGTTGCATGGGGATGATCCAGAGAGATGATATGGGGAGGGAGGTGGGAGGGGGGTTCAAGATTGGGAACTCATGTACACCCATGGCAGATTCATGTCAATGTACGGCAAAACCAATACAGTATTGCAAACTAAAATAAAGTAAAAAAAAAAACAAACAAAAAAAAACCTAGTTTAATTCCTCCCCCCCCAAAGAAACTAACACAACATTATAAAGCTATTTTGTTGTTGTTTAGTCTCGCAGTCGTGTCTGACTCTTTGCGATGCTATGGACTGTAGCCCACCAGGCTCCTCTGTCCATGAAATTCCCCAAGCAAGAATACTGGAGTGGGTTGCCATTTCCTTCCCCAAGGGATCTTTCTTACCCAGGGATCATGTGTGTCTCTTGCATCTCCTGAACTGGCAGGCAAATTCTTTACCACTGTGCCACCAGGGAAGCCCATAAAGCAATTACAAGTAAATAAAAATTAATTAAAAAAAGAAATAATATATTAGTAAAATGTTCAGTACTGTGTCCATTACATGGTGGTTATTTAATAAATAATGGCAACTATTGCAGTGTTGGTTTTGACAATGTGTAGTCTTTAAACTTTCCAGTGAATTATCAGTTTTACTTCTACACCATGTAATACACCTGAGACGTACACAAATGTTTCTGAATAAGTATTCTCTTTGTGTTTGTTTTCAGAAATGCTTAAACCAGCTATTTTCAACCCAGAACGTGGCTCAGCAGGTTAATGGGAGCATACAGTTCTGTGAGCGATCCCAATGCACTTGGAAAGGTGTGGGCCAAAGATTTCCCATCTGTCCTGCTTTCCCACCCTCCTCTCTCCCTGCATCCTTCATTTTTTCCTTATCTTAAAATATATTATTTTTACATTAGAACAAAAATCAGCATAATAATAAAGTTTGGATAATTCTCATAATCCTCTGTCTTAACTATCCTGACCCCTATCCCCCACTTCCTAGAGGCAACCACCTTAGCTCTGCCAGCTATGCCCCCTGGTATTTACATCTAGTTTCTAAGTAATATTTGTAAACTATAAATTTATTTTTTTATAATTTTAGACTAAATTACAACTTTCTAGCATAGTCAGAACTTAGTTCTCCTGTTTCATTCACTTCTCTGTCTATTTGTATTATACTTTAACAAAGTGAAATTAGTATTTAATATTTATATCATATTACTATACAGTTATTATTTGTTGACAAGCCAAATAGTGTACTCTAACTGTACCTCTTTTCTAGTTTAACTCTTTGTTTTTCCTGGAATTAAAAAGTTGCTTTCTCTTTTCATTTATTAGATACCTATGAAATGATGACTGTGTTCCCTAAATGCTCCCATGCTTTGTTCCACAGCCATCAGTAACCTTTTCCATGTACCTGCCCACATGGGTCCTTGTTTTCCTTGGTGGCCTCCTACCCAGAACCTGCTGAATAGGCCACTCTCTTGGTGAGTGCCACGGCTGTGATTCTGGGACTCCTCTCCCATGCTGGATCCACTGTCCCCTGGCAGCCGTGTTGTGCTCTTTCTGGGTCTGCTGGTCTGAACGTGTGCTTATTCCACTGTCACTCTTGAGTCATAGTTTGGCTGGCTACAGACGCCAGTCTTACTCAGAACTTTGTGGGAAAGGTATTGCTTTATTGTTGTTGTTGCTGAGCCAGTCATATATTGTTGTGACTTCCTATCCTTTCTATGGCACCTGCTTTTTCCCTCTGAATACATATAGAAAAAAATTTATTGTTACTGTTTTAAAATTTCATGATGATAAAGGTTCGTGTATATTAAAAAAAAGCCTCACGGTAAACGACAAACTCTAGTGGGTCTTTCAGTCTTGGACACCTGTATCTGTTAATTCTTGGAACGTTTCTTGAATTATTCTTTAGTAATTTCTTCATCTTTGTTTCTTTCTTTCTGAAATGTTGGCCGTAATTGTTACTCCTTGTGGATTAATTCTCTTATTTTTTTCTATTCTATTTTTCATCTAATTTTCTTTCCTTCTACTTCTAGGTGTTACCTCATTCTGTGTACTAGCCTTGCCAGTTAAATTTCTTTTGGCTCTCCTAGTTTTAATTTTAAAGTTCCTTGGACACTGTCAGGCCTCTCTCTCTCCCCTCATCTCCCTCCCCTTGCCTTCTCCCTCTCTCCTGCGCTCATTTATTTCCTCTCCATCCTTCCTGCCCCCTTCTTTCCTTCCTTCCTTCTGTCTTTCCAGCATCCTGTTCATGCTTCATGTATATACTATTTTCTCTTATTTCTCTGAAAAATTTCATATAAAGCTTTAAGAGGTTTGCTGTTCTTCCTGAATTTTCTTTCTTTGCTTAGGTCTTCCCCCAGTAGTTTTGGTTTCACTCTTTCAGAGTTAAAGCTTTCTGAAATGTGTGGTGTTCTGGAAATAGAACTAAAGAATTGTGGGCTACTAAAATCATGGCATCTGGTCCCATCACTTCATGGGAAATAGATGGGGAAACAGTGGAAACAGTGTCAGACTTTATTTTGGGGGGCTCCAAAATCACTGCAGATGGTGACTGCAGCCATGAAATTAAAAGACGCTTACTCCTTGGAAGAAAAGTTATGACCAACCTTGATAGTATGTTCAAAAGCAGAGACATTACTTTGCCGACTAAGGTCTGTCTAGTCAAGGCTATGGTTTTTCCTGTGGTCATGTATGGATGTGAGAGTTGGACTGTGAAGAAGGCTGAGCGCCAAAGAATTGATGCTTTTGAACTGTGGTGTTGGAGAAGACTCTTGAGGGTCCCTTCGACTGCAAGGAGATCCAACCAGTCCATTCTGAAAGAGATCAACCCTGGGATTTCTTTGGAAGGAATGATGCTAAAGCTGAAGCTCCAGTACTTTGGCCACCTCATGCGAAGAGTTGACTCATTGGAAAAGACTCTGATGCTGTGAGGGATTGGGGGCAGGAGGAGAAGGGGACAACAGAGGATGAGATGGCTGGATGGCATCATGGACTCGATGGACATGAGTCTGAGTGAACTCCAGGAGTTGGTGATGGACAGGGAGGCCTGGCGTGCTGCGATTCATGGGGTCGCAAAGAATCGGACACAACTGAGCGACTGAACTGAACTGACTGAAAATCAGTATAACAGTTTTCACACAATCTATCTTTGCTCATGCTCTTGAGTTAAGAGGTTGTCATTTTTTGTTTATTCAGAGAATAAACACTTGGTTTCTTTTGACATGTGCACATGTGTGTATGGGTGTGTGTGTGTGTGTGTGTGTGTGAACTTGACATCTTTCAACCAACTCATCTCTTTCTAAACTTTTGCTGTGTCTCTGAACCCTGACCCCTTATGGGGTTTCTGCAAGACAAATCAGCTTGCTTTTCTTTACCATGTCCCCTCTATAGGCATTTGAGTTTCATTTTTCATGTTCCTTCTGGTCAGTTATCAAACCTTTACCCATTTTGCAGAAAATTATTGCAGTCTCTTCTTACTGCTCTATTCACTCCCATACTCTTTGTTCTGATATCTCCACACCTTAAAAAGTCATTAGCTGTCATTCTGGTGAGGTTGAAAATAGAAGGCAGAGGAAGGACACTTATGTGACCCTTCCCCTGACTTGACTGCAGATCTGTTGCTCTGCTTTAGAGAGATCATTGGTGGTGACACTGAAGAAGATTTGAAAGGGAGAGCTGTTGGAAGCAGAGACTAATTAAAAGGAACATTTTATGTAGGGCTCTATTGTTAATTCTCTCAAGGAGATTTAAAATGTGAAATGCATTCCAGATAGGCCAGATAACTAATCTTAGGAAAATGGATCACTGGGATAAATTTTATCCAGATATTATGCATATAAAGTATTTCTTTATGCCTTGTCTATATTTGATAAGACTCTGAAACCTCACAGAGGACACCTCCTGTGACTTGTAAATATACCTATTGGACCCAAAGCTGGTACAAATCTTTGGGTGGTGATGTCATGGGTGCGTCAGGGCAGGTCTGCAGCCATGCAGTGGAGAGATGTTGCTCCTGTGGTAGTTTCTAGAAGGCCTTCCTTCCATTCTGCATTTAATGCTCCCAATGTCATTTAGCCTGCATTCCATCATGTGTTCTCCTTCTTACTTCCCCTTTCCATCTTGGAAGTCTTTTTGTCATTCATGAAATTGTTATCATGGTTGGAAAATAATTGATTAGGGGGCTTCCCTGGTGGCTCAGAGGTTAAAGCATCTGCCTCCCATGCGGGAGACCCAGGTTCGATCCTTGGGTCGGGAAGATCCCCTGGAGCAGGAAATGGTAACCCACTCCAGTATTCTTGCCTGGAGAATCCAATGGACAAAGAAGACTGGTAGGCTACAGTCCACGGGGTCGCAAAGAGTCGGACACGACTGAGCGACTTCACGTTCACTTTGACTTTCTAGCTCTGTGAGAGAAACTTAAGACAACCAGTGGTTCAATTAATTCATAAATGCCAAGGAGACTTGCCTGTTACATTTCCCTCTGGGAGAAGATAACTTTGTGCATGCGTGCTTTTCATTCCTCTGTTTCCCAGCAGTATAAAGGGGACAAACAGTTAGATCATAAAAATAGGCACAAAAGTTGAAGCCTGGCTTAATATTCTTTTGGGTGGTTTGGGAATATACAGTTGGAAGAATGAGTGAATCATATCCTTTCCTTCTTTATGCTTTTCTTTATAATTGTATTTTCTTAAAAGCAAAATATCTGGAGACATGTCTTATCTTAGCTCTCCCACTTTCTTCTGATCTGATCAGTAACAAGTTCGTGTTTCTGTAACATGCTGAATATTTGATGTAGAATAAAAATGATATGATGTGTGTGTGCTTATTTGCCCAGTTGTGGCCAACTCTTTGTGACCTCTTTGACTGTAGCCCACCAGACTCCTCTGTCCATGGGATTCTCCAGGCAAGAATACTGGAGTGGGCAGTCATTCCCTTCTCCAGAAGATCTTCCTGACCCAAGGATCGAACATGGGTCTCTTGCATTGCAGGTGTATTCTTTACCACTTGTGCCACGTATATTCTGTAAAAGCAGAGAGAATATACCTTTATTATTTTGATATCCTAGGAGATCTATCTACCACTGTGTATGTATGTGTGTATTAATCTCTCTGTCCATCCTATTTTTTCAGAGAAGTTTTGAATTCACAGCAAAATTGAACATAAAATACAGGGTTCTTGTGTATACCTTGCCCTAACATATGCACAGCTTTCCCCACTATCACCATCCCACACTGGATTAGTACATTTGTTATCATTGATGAACCTCATTGACACTACTATTATCATCCAAAGTCCATCGTTTACACTAGGGCTCACTCTTGGTGGTGTATATTTTATGGATTTTGACAAATATGTAATGATACGTATCCACCATTATAATAGCAGATAGAAGCATCTTACTGTTCTAAAAATCTTTTATACTTCATCTATTCATCTCTCTCTCTTCCTCTAACCCTGGCAAACTTTTCACTGTCTCCAGTGAAAAGTTTTCCTTTTCCTTTTCCTAGAATGTCATTTAGTTGGAATCATACAGTATGTAGCCTTTTCATATAGGATTCTTTCACTTAGTAGTATGCATTCAAGCTTCCTCCATGTCTTCTTATGGCTTGACAGCTCATTTCATTCTAGAACTAAATGATATTCTTTGTCTGGATGTACCACAGTTTATTTATGCATTCACCTATTCGAAGACATCTTGGTTGCTTCCAAGTTTTGGCAATTATGAATAAAGCTGCTATAAATATCTGTGTAAAGGTTTCTCTGTGGACATAAGCTTTCTATTCACTTGAGTAAATATCAAAGTTTGCAGTTGCTGGCTTATATGATAAGAGCATATTTAGTTTCATATGAAACTGCCCAACTATCTTCCAAAGTGGCTGTATCATTTTGTATTCCCACCAGCAATGAATAAAAGTTCCTGTTGTTCCACATCCTTGCCAGAATTTGGTGGTGGTCAGTGTTTCAGATTTTGGCTGTTCTAACAGATGTGTAGTGGTATCTCATTGTTTTAACTTGCAATTGTCTAATGAAATATAATGAAAAAGATGTTGAACATCTTTTCTTATGCTTATTTACCATCTTTCTTGGTGAGGTGTTCAGATATTTCGCCCATTTTTAAATAGAAATTTTTGTCTTTTTGTTGTTGAGGTTTAAGAGTTACTTTGTATATTTTGGGTAAGAGTCCTTTATCACATATATCTTTTGCAAATATTTTTCTCAGTCTGTGGTTTATCTTCTCACTCTTTAGGCATGTCTTGTGGAGAGCAGAAGTTTCTAATTTTAATGAAATCCAGCATATCAGTGATTTCTTTCATGGATCATGCTTTTTGTATTATATTTAAAAAGTCACTACCAGAGAATTCCCTGGTAGTCTAGTGGGTAGGACTCAGCACTTGCACTGCGATGGACCTGAGTTCAATCCCTGGTTGGGGAACTAAGATCCTATAAGCTGTGCAGCATGGCAAAAGAAAAAAAACGTCATTTCCAAAACTGAGGAGATCTAGATTTTTTCCTGTATTATTTTCTAGGAATTTTATAGCTTTGTGTTTTACTTTTAGGTCTACCTACAATCCATTTTGAGTTCTCTGTTTTTTTTTTTTTTAAACCTTTTATTTTGTATTGGCATATAGTTGATTAACAGTGCTGTGATAGTATCAGGTGGACCACTAGAAACTCAGTAATACATATGGATATACCTGTATCCATTAGGCATAGTTGACTCTCAACTTTATGTTAGTTTCAGGTGTACAGCAAAGTGATTCAGTTATTTTTTTCCAGATTGTCTGTGGATATTCAGTTTTTCTAACACCATTTGTTGAAAAAACTAATTTTCTCGATTTTATTGCCTTTGCTCCTTTGTCGGAGATCAGTTGACTCTATTTTTGTGGGTCTATTTGTGGGATCTCTATTCTCTTCCACTGATATATTTGTTCTTTTGCAAATACTACACTATCTTGACTGCTGTTATTCAGTCGCCAGGTCGTGTCCAACTCTTCACGACCCCATGGACTGCAGCATACCAGGCTTCCCTCTTCCTCATCATCTCCTGGGGTTTGCTCAAGTTCATGTCCATTGAATCAGTGATGCCTTGATTACTGTAGCTTTTTAGTGAGTCTTAAAGTCAGATAGTGGAGGTCCTTCAGCTTGAATCTTCTCCTTCAATATCATGTTGACTTTTTTCCACATACACTTTACAACCATCTTGGCAATGTTCACACAGTAACTTGCTGGGATTTAACTTGTAGAGCATTGTATCTATAAATCAAGGTGGGAAGAGCTAATGTTAATAATACTTAGTCTTGTTATCCATGTACATGAAATACCTCTTCATTTATTTAGATTTTTTTGATTAGAGTTTTGTAGTTTTCCCTTATACAGGTCTTGTACATATTTTGTTGGATTTATATTTAACTATTTAATTTGGGGGGGGACTTCTTGCCTGGAAAATCCCATGGGCGGAGGAGCCTGGTAGGCTGCAGTCCATGGGGTCATGACACGACTGAGCAACTTAACTTTTACTTTCATGCATTGGAGAAGGAAATGGCAACCCACTCCAGTGTTCTTGCCTGGAGAATCCCAGGGACGGGGGAGCCTGGTGGGCTGCTGTCTCCGGGGTCGCACAGAGTCAGGCACGACTGAAGCAACTTAGAAGCAGCAGCATGTAAATGATATTGTGCTTTTAAAGTTGCAGTAGCTTGTTGCTAGTATATAAGAAAGTAATTGACTTTTGTATATTAATCTTATATCTTTTTATAATCTGCCATTAGTTCCAGAAGTTTTTTGTTGGTTCTTTGGGTATTACTTAAAAAAATATAGAATGTTATATTAGCTTCAGGTATGCAACATTAATGATATATTTATATATATTATAAATGATCACCACAATAAATCTAGTTTACAACTGTTACCAGATATAATGACAGAATTTTTTTCTTGTGATGAGAACTTTTAAGATCTACTTTTGAAGCAACTTTCAACATGCTGTACATTAAATTCTCATGATTTATTTATTTTGTAACAGTTTGTACTTGATTTTTTTGAACCATTATTGGCAGTGCTTGAGTATATGTTTCTAGTAACCATGTAATTCTCACCACTGCAGGTTTTCATAGTTAGTACTGAGTCTATGAGTAACAGTCTGGCTTCTTCGTGCAGCATTGTGAAGCTCTCTTTCATTTATCAGAAGCTATGTGGTCATAGGGACCACAAGTCACCTAGGTGGGCTCATTTCCTGTTGATCATGTTATTCTCAGTTTGATGCAAGACAGGTGGTTGGAAAGATGAAAAGACAGTGGCTTGTGGTTTAGACTTAGTGGGGTCTTTTGATGAGAAGTAAAACTGAGCACAAGATATAACCTTAAATTCAGATAGTCATGGGTAACACTAGCCTAAAGTAACTCTGTGTGCTCTGGTACAAAAACAGTGAGAAAAAGAGTAAAAATCAATGAATCAACAGTTTTATTGACAAAGACTCAGAGCAGAGCTTAGGTCTATTAGAGAATTGTTGATATTATAGACACATGGATACATGAACATTGCTTTGGTCTTAAAATCTCAAGTGACAAAACAAATATTCAAAGCATGATGTAGTGTCTCTGTGTGCTGCCCACAAGCTCTGTCATTACATTTAGGTCTGGTACTCATGTGCTTTTTATTATAAATGTCATTGAATATTTCTTTAAAGTGTTTAAATAAATTGTGAAGTCTGTTTCTTCCTTTCCTCCCCCTGCAGCTTGTAATTCAGTTTTTTTTTTTTGTAATTCAGTTTTATCATGATGACCACTTTCTTCTTCACTCCAATATCTCTTAACTTGCAAGGATTAATATTTTGTTTTCAGGATTATAGTGTAGAACTGTTTGTTTCTTGCAGGCTGCAGCGATGGAATCAGAGATGGATACTTCCAAAGATTCAGTGATATAAACTATCCCATACTCCAGCCAGAGGTGAAGATTCATCTTACAGGTCTTCGAAATGACTATTGTATGTTATTGTTTAGATCATGAATTAAAACACTGAAATGACAGAATGTATCCTGAGCTGTAGCATAAACTTGAAATTTGATTCTGGAAGAAGCAAATGGCCTTGTGCCTCATGCTTAAACGGTGTACCATCCAAATATGTTTACTACTGTGAGTTTTTCATTGTAGAATTTTCATGTTCAGGAATGGGCATTGTTTGTCTTGGTAGGGCACAAGAAGCACACACTGTAATAGAATGAACTGTATAAATGATGACCTACTCCTATGCTTATATTTTAAACATGGATAAATCCTACCAGTCAAACAACTGTGTTGGCTATTTGTCTTCTTATGTCTCTAGCTTGTGATCTAGTTGGGAAAATGAGACTAACTCGCATTGAACTGCTACCAACATGCCAGTGTAGAGTATAAATAATAAATTGTGGGGTATAAGGAGCTGTAAGACTGCATATAGTTTGGTGATCTTCGGAATTGTCTGGAAAGACTTTGTGGAAATACTAAGAGTTGAGATGAATCTTAAAAAGATGGGTAGGCTTGGAGGAGTGGAAAAGAGAAGACAGAGCATTTTCAGCAATGTTAGCAACATAAACAAAGGCAGTTCAATTCAGTTCAGTTCAGTTGCTCAGTCGTGTCCGACTCTTTGCGACCCCATGAATCGCAGCACGCCAGGCCTCCCTGTCCATCACCATCTCCCGGAGTTCACTCAGACTCACGTCCATCGAGTCCATGATGCCATCCAGCCATCTCATCCTGGGTCGTCCCCTTCTCCTCCTGCCCCCAATCTCTCCCAGTATCAGAGTCTTTTCCAGTGAGTCAACTCTTCGCATGAGGTGGCCAAAGTACTGGAGCTTCAGCTTTAGCATCATTCCTTCCAAAGAAATCCCAGGGCTGATCTCCTTCAGAATGGACTGGTTGGATCTCTTTGCAGTCCAAGGGACCCTCAAGAGTCTTCTCCAACACCACAGTTCAAATGCATCAATTCTTCGGTGCTCAGCCTTCTTCACAGTCCAACTCTCACATCCATACATGACCACAGGAAAAACCATAGCCTTGACTAGATAGACCTTAGTCGGCAAAGTAATGTCTGTGCTTTTGAATATACTATCTAGGTTGGTCATAACTTTTCTTCCAAGGAGTAAGCGTGTTTTAATTTCATGGCTGCAGTCACCATCTGTAGTGATTTTGGAGCCCAAACAAATAAAGTCTGACACTGTTTCTACTGTTTCCCCATCTATTTCCCATGAAGTGATGGGACCGGATGCCATGATCTTCGTTTTCTGAACGTTGAGCTTTAAGCCAAATTTTTCGCTCTCCTCTTTCACTTTCATCAAGAGGCTTTTTAATAATAGTCAGTGGCAATGAGGAGGATACTTTGGGGAGTGGGGAATAGGGGCTGGATGCAGATTATAGAGAAATTTCAAAGTGTGATGCAGATTTTTAGATTTGTTGTGCAAATTCTCAACTAAGTGAAACATCAAAGGAAAATTCATGGCAGAGTACGCCGAATGCATTTAGTAGAAGAATTACCAAAAAGTGAGGGACTATTTTCTCTGCATGAGGAAAAATATATGGGAGGAGGGATAAATTTAAGATTATTCCCAGTTTTGAAGCAGGAGAAGGATGGTGTCACCGAGAAGACAAGTTAGCAGGAAAAATGGTATGAGGAGGGAAGACTTTTCTTGCAGTATTACGTTTGAGGGAACAGTGAGACATTTAAGAGTGTCTGGGAAATCATTATAAATGAGGTTGGTGAAAGAGGGGAAAGGCTGGAGTATAGGTCAGATGACTATGTTTGAAGTTGACAGCTAGGGTGAGCTCTTCTGGTGAGGGAGAAAGAGCAGAGGGATGAGGTTTGGTTCTGGGGCATGTTTACAGAGAGGAATGAGCAGGTAAAACACAAAATCATTAAAGGGATCAGTTCCCCTGTAATTCTTCTCCTATACCTCCTTCTCTAAGAGAATTTATTGCTATGACTAATGAAAAGTGAAGAATTCATTTCAAGAGATGTTTAAAAAGCACACCATTCATTAAAAAACAAGCAAAACCCTTTTTTCCCCCTCTTCCCCTTCAGGCCATAACCCCTTTTGTCTCCCTTTGACAGCAAACCTGTCAAAAGATGTCCATAATTCATAATTTGTTATTTCTTTCCCCATTTTGTTTTTAATCGTTGCTAGTTATGATCAACCTAGATAGTATATTGAAAAGCAGAGATATTACTTTGCCAACAAAAGTCTGTCTAGTCAAAGATGTGGTTTTTCCAGTGATCATGTATGGATGTGAGAGTTGGACTGTGAAGAAAGCTGAGCACCGAAGAATTGATGCTTTTGAACTGTGGTGCTGGAGAAGACTCTTGAGATTCCCTTGGACTGCAAGGAGATCCAACCAGTCCATCCTAAAGGAGATCAGTCCTGGGTGTTCATTGGAAGGACTGATGCTGACGCTGAAACTCCAACACTTTGGCCACTTCATGCAAAGAGTTGACTCATTGGAAAAGACCCTGATGTTGGGAGGGATTGGGGACAGGAGGAGAAGGGGATGACAGAGGATGAGATGGCTGGATGGCATCACTGACTCGATGGACATGAGTTTGAGTGAACTCCGGAAGTTGGTGATGGACAGGGAGGCCTGGCATGCTGTGATTCATGGGGTCTCAAAGAGTCAGACACGACTGAGCAACTGAACTGAACTGAACTGAGTCAGTTCTTAAATCTCACCATTCCATTGAAACTGCTGTTTGTAACATCACCCAAAATTCTTCACTGCTAAATCTAACAACCACTTTTTGGAGCTCATTTACTTAACTCTGTCCACCATAGTTGAGACAATTGGTCACTCACTTCTCCTTGATATCCCATTGTCTTTGTTTGCCTCCTAGTTTTCTGTTAACTCTTGCTTGGTCTTTTTTTTTTTTCCCTCTGATTTCCCTCCTCTTCTGTCTCTTGGTCTCTTAAATTTCAAAGTGCACCAAGTCTCATTCCTTGGACATCTCTTCTTTCTGACTTCTATGTTAGTTGATCTGTTGGCTTTCTGGCTGTATCTCCTTGTATTATGTTTTTAGTTATTGCTTTAGGGACTGCCATGCAGTCTAAATTTTCTCAGTCTACCTAGAATTACTGCTGCCTATTTTACACAATATGTAAAAATCTTACAGTCTTGTGTTTCCCCAACCCTCAGCTTTTTTGGGAGAGTTACTTTAGTTGTCTATGTTTTAAATCTATGTCCACTGAAAACTTCACCATTGTTAAATGGGTTAAAAAGCCATTTAGTTTAAAAAGCCATACATATTTATGTGAGGGAAAAATGGTCCTTATATTTACCCAAATATTTACCGATTATAACATTCCCCTCCATTCCCAAAGAGCCAGATGTTCCTCTTATATAACTTACTTTCAGTCAAAAACCTTCTGTTAGTATTTGCAGATCAGGTCTCTTATTGAAGGCTTCTCTTACCCTTATTGTGATATATTTGCTTGCTATAGAATTCTGGCTTGCCAGATATATTTTCAGCATTTTAAAGATGTTGCACTGACTTTTGGCCTCTGTGGTTTCTGGTGAGCACTCATTTGAAACCTTGTTCTCTTGTTTCCAAGACCTGAGCCCAATTACATATATGTTAGAAATGTTGTTGTCTGCCTACAATGCGGGAAACCTGGGTTCAATCCCTGGGTCGGGAAGATCTCCTGGAGAAGGAAATGACAACCCACTCCAGTATTCTTGCCTGGAGAATCCCATGGGCGGAGGAGCCTGTGTAGGCTACAGTCCATGGGGTCGCAAAGAGTTGGACACGACTGAGTGACTTGACTTTCACTTTTAGATCTGTGGATATTATTCCACCAAACCCTAAGGTTCTGTCCATTTCTTCAAAAATTTTTTCCTCCATGTTTTATAGATTGGATAATACGTGTTTTCCTTGTACTTACACACTTTCGGGTTAGGCTGAGGTGTGTGTGGGTTCATACACTCACAGTTAGAGGATGCCTTTCTGTGGACCTCTCCCCTCCCAGGCTTTCTCCTCACACTTTGGCCACCTCGAGCTCCTTTCTCTGATTTCTTTGACCAGAAACAAGGTAGGCTTTCTATTAGTTTGAACTACTGCTGTGATTCTCTGATTGGGGCCCACCCTCAGTGCTAAGCTGTGTAAGGAGAAAAGTGGAAAACTCACCCCTGGGTGGATTGCCTCCCCAAGTTTTCACTTCCTTAACTCGATTTACCTGCTTTTGCTGATTTTCCAGAGTTCTCAGGTGTTTGTTTTTAGAATTTTGTTTTGTAGTTTGCATCGGTGGGAGGGATGAGCTATAGGGAGCTTAGACTGCTCTGGTGCAGCTGGTGAGCTTCATAGTTTCATACTGATGTGTGTCAATCAGGATAGGAGTTTCTTATAAGAAATAAGATCAGGTGTGGCTTAGTATGTGGTCACACAAATATGGTTTCTCTGAGCACTCATGTAATTCTTAGAGTGTAAGATACAGAATACTAAGAACTTCCGCTATCACAAATGAGCCAGAGATCACCCCTTCTAGATTTACTGTAGTTAGGCTGTCTTTTGATTAGAAGTGATGGTGGCAACTCTCATCTGGATATTCTAGGTCCAAGGATGTCACCATAAGAATTATGTGCTTTTAAACTTTAATGATCTGTCAGGTGAAATCCATGTATTACTTATAATGGTAGATGAAACTGCCAAGTCTTCTAAATGCATCTAAATAAGTATATATGAGCATAAATGATAAGCGTTATTGCTTATCTTGATACAAGCGTTATTGTGTATCTTCATATAAGATTCTATTCCAGCTTTCATTTTTGAACTTCTAATGATCTGATTGGATGCATGATTCTGTTTTCCAGCTGACTGTGGGGAAATCATTAATCTTTCTCCTCTACCTATAAGTAAAATTGTTTATTTGAAAATATTTTTATTTGGCTGTATAGTCACCCCAATCTGAAATGCTTTCTTATAGATCTGAATATCCTGGACTGGAATTTTCAAAGCCTTGTTGCCATAGCCCTTGGATCTTCTGTGTACATCTGGAATGGGGATAATCACCACAGAATTGAAAATATGTGCTTCAGTCTCCCTTGTAACTACGTGTCTTCTGTGTCCTGGATGACAGAGGGGAACTGCCTGGCCGTTGGTACCAGCGAGGGAGAAATACAAGTACTGGACAGCGTTTCTGTCTCATAGTGTGCTCTGTATAGTGGCTGGATAACCAAGGTTGACTTTTTTAAAGCTTTTTTTTTTTTCATATGCACCATTTTTAAAATCTTTAATGAATTTGGTACAGCATTGCTTCTGTTCTATGTTTTGTTTCTTTGGCTGCAAGGCACGTGGTATCTTAGCCCCCTGACCAGGGATCAAGCCCATACCTTATGCACTGGAAGGCGAAGTCTTGACCGCTGGACCACCAGGAAAGTCCCTAAGATTGACTTTTAATAACAGATTGACTATTTAATAAAATAAACTTATAGTGATGTGGTACTTGAAGCTATGGGGTGTAAGAGGATATGCCATTCTGGCATCTTTTTTGAATGCTGTTTAATGAGGATGTAGGGATACTCTGCTTTGTTTTTTCACACAATCTTTCCTTGTGTCACATTTCCTTTTATCCCCTTATTTTTTTTCTCTCAAACTAAAGTTGGGCTTATGAGATCCCCAGTTGTTAGAACATTGGAGAGAAGTCCTAAAACTGAAATAGATTTCTTACCTAAAGCCAAAATCAGAAGTAGAGTTACTTAAAAGTAGTGAATTTTTTTCTAATAGGCTCTCTAAAATGGGAGCTTAGGAAGTTTCCATCCATCTAATTTCCCATGTATTATTATTATTGCTTATTAGCAACAGATAAACAATATTGCTTGTGCCCAATGACTCTGGAGGGCCACAGATGGCTCTACTGTTTTTTAATCTCTGTAATGAGCCTGTGAGGGTCATGTTGTGATTTCTTCTTATGCCAAAGTTCTCATTCCTAACATACGGCTTAGAATATCATTTATAGCTGGCAGGAAAGGAGTCTTTTAGCAGTAAATGGAATTCCTGACCCTAGAAATTGTGTAGGCACTCAAATTTTATTTGTTGATAACTGTAGGTGGATTTCCAGCTTTGGAATTCCCATAGTCTGAAGGAACTAGAAGTATCAAACAGTGATTTTCAACCTTTTGCAGTTGACTGAATTAACTTCAGTTCAGTTCAGTTCAGTTCAGTCGCTCAGTTGTGTCCGACACTTTGTGATCCCATGAATTGCAGCACGCCAGGGCTCCCTATCCATCACCAACTCCCGGAGTTCACCCAAACTCATGTCGCACAGAGTTGGACACGACTGACGCGACTTAGCAGCAGCAGCAGCAGCAGCATGTCCATTGAGTCGGTGATGCCATCCAGCCATCTCATCCTCTGTCATCCCCTTCTCCTCCTGCCTCCAAGAAACTTTTAAAATAAATGCTGTATGCCCAGGCTCTTACTCCCACCATTGAATCAGAATGTCTAGCACCCAAACTCTGCTCCCTAGATGATCCAAATATGTAGACAGCGTTAAAAACTGCTTTAGGGTTAGAGGTGCTGAACTTTCACGAGGGCTGGTGTATCAACATTAACTGGCTATTAGCTCTTTGAGAAGATTGTGGGTTGTGAAAATGCCAAATAACCATGCTTTTTCTTTTTTTTTTTTTCAGTTATGGGATGTGGTCACTAAAAAGCGACTGAGAAATATGCTTGGCCATTTGTCAGTAGTTGGGGCTCTAAGCTGGAATCACTATATCCTTAGCAGGTGAGAAGCATCTTATTGGAACCAATTAAGTTTGCATCACCAATTGATTACAGGTGAACAGAACTATAAAATTTGAAACCAAAGTAAAACCAAACAGACATGATTAGTAGCAGTCATTATCCTACCATAACTGTCAGCTGTTCAGACCTTCTGGTGATAAAAGTGGTCCCATGGTGGCTCTGTGTCTGCAGCGTGTACTCGTACTGGGATTGTGAGGTTCAAGATCACAGGTGAAATGATTGTTAAAGTAAAATGTAAAACTCTGTTTAAGCAGAAAGTTTCTCTGTGTACTTGCTAGAGGGATATTTTGTTGAAATCAGTATTTATTGCTGTCAGTATCACTAATGTGGAATATGTTAAGCTTTCTGGGGGCATAATTCCAATTCACAGACCCACAGAGGTTAGAGCTGGAAGGAACCTCATAGAATAACCAGTTCTGTGATTCTCAAACTTGACCATGTGTCAGAATGGCCTGGAATGCTCCTCAAAACCCAGATTGCTGCCCTCTCTCTGAGAACTTGAGATTCAGTAGGTCTGATGTTGGGCTGATAATATGCATTTCTAATTTCTCAAGTGATGTTGATGGTTTCTCACTTTTGAGAACTAATGATTTAGTTGTCTAACTGCTTCTTTTTGACTAGAAAAGTTAAATGACTTGTTCCTGTTAGCCTACATAATCAGTCTAAATATTTATTTAATAAGTAATTCATCTTCATACTGTATTTCTTAAATAAAACTCAGAGCCTTCTATAATTTCTTTCAGTGGCTCAGATGTAAACTGAGATTTAAAAACTTTGTGATTATAGCCAAACTTAAAACTACTTACCCAAAATGCCCTTATAAAGGAATAAATATTTACCCTGAGGTGTTGTTGCAGCCAAGTCAATTCTATACTTGGGTTTCTTTTACAATCTACACTGTGTAAGTTTAGTTTCATTATCCATGAGGAATATGAGCAAATATTTTCTTAAAATAATAGCAGCTAAAGCATCTGCCTGTAATGCGGGAGACCTGGGTTTGATCCCTGGATCGGGAGGATCCCCTGGAGAAGGAAATGGCAACCCACTCCAGTACTCTTACCTGGAAAATCCCATGGACGGAGGAGCTTGGTAGGCTACAGTCTATGGGGTTGCAAAGAGTTGGACACGAGTAAGCGACTTCACTTTCAAAATGTTTGGAGTACTCTGTGCCAGGAACTGTGCTAACTCTTAATGTGTATGAAAGTGAAAGTGAAAGTGAAGTCGCTCAGTTGTGTCTGACTCTTTGCGACCCCGTGGACTGTAGCCTACCAGGCTCTTCCGTCCGTGGGATTCTCCAGGCAAGAGTACTGGAGTGGGTTGCTCTTTCCTTCTCCAGGAGATCTTCCCAACCCAGGGATCGAACCTGGGTCTCCCGCATTGCAGGCAGACGCTTTACCGTCTGAGCCACCGGGGAAGATTCCTTAATGTGTATAACTGTGTTTTAATCCCTGCAATAATACTAGAAATTGGTTTATATCCCCCGCACCCTCTTTTTTTGAGGAGTAAACTGAGACAGCAGCCTGAGGTCACATGGTTAGCATAAGGGGAAGAGTCAGGCTTTGAACCAGGTGGTCTGGCTGCAGAGTCTATATAGTTCATCAGAACTCTATTCAGGGCTGAGCCTACGTAGTTTTTAAAAATTCTGACACTGTACTTTGAGAAATTTCAAGAAATAATTGTAGGCACTTATTTATTTTCTCCTTGGAGAAAACTAGTGCAGAAATCATTATCAGTATCACTCATTATCTTTGAGTGATAGGACCTTTATCATCATTTGGATCCAAATTTGGATCCAGTGATTTTGAATCATATTGCAGTTTGTTGTGACTTTCAGATAGTTTTATAATCTTTTAGATGATAGTAGAATGAACAAGTAGATCTGCAGATTAATAGAAAAAGGAAATAATACGTTTCTATGTCTAACATATATATGGTATATACACCATTTCATTGAGATAATATGAAGTATTGAATTCCAGAAAAGTAATATTTCCTGTGTCCAATACATAAACTACTATCTGGGAAAATATGATAATCTTCTAAATTTATTTTCTCCATGCCTGTCTGTATCATATTAAAGCCATTGGAGATATCTATCAAAGGATATATTTCTAATATCCAGATTTGAAACTGTCAGACAAATCTACTTAACTTGTGAGAATAATCACCCAGACAGAATACTCCATCCTTATTAAGTCAAGAAATGTCTATGTTTTGAATCTATCCTAAGGGGTTTTTCGGGAGTATGAACAATACTTCCCTTCATGTTATGCTTATGCAGCAGCAGGGCTCAAGTTCTCTGTCCCAACCTGCCCCTTTACCTCTTGGCAGTGGGTCGAGACTGGGCCGTGTTTATCATCACGACATTCGGGTAGCCCAACACCATGTTGGAACTCTTCAACACAAACAAGCTGTGTGTGGTCTGAAGTGGGCGCCGGGTGGCAGGCTGCTTTCCAGTGGCTGTAGTGATGGACTGCTAACTATATGGCCCCATGATCCAGGTGCAAATGCACAGAGTCACCCACTAAAAGTCATACATCAATCTACAGCAGTCAAGGTAAGAAATTCAACAGTTTTGAAAGGTGTGCTTGGGCTCGTGGTTAAGCATGGGATCATCTGGTGTAAAGGTTAGTTAAAATATAGCTTTGCTAAAGTGACAAGGCAAAAGCTCTCTTGCAGAGAGCTGCTTCCTGCAAGGAGTTGCTTATATTCTTAGATGTCTTATCAGAAATACAGTGAATTGAACTAAGATATTGTCGACTACAAATTGACACTTGCCATTGGCTCTTGCCATCTGCCTCTTTAAGAATTAAATCATGTACTGCTGCAGCTGCTAATTTTCAATACTCTCTGAAGGATTTCCCTGGTGGCTCAGATGGTGAAGAATCTCCCTGCAATGTGGGAGACACAGGTTTGATCCCTAGGTCACAAGATCCCCTGAAGAAGGGAATGCCTACCCACTCCAGTATTCTTGCCTGGAGAATCCCATGGACAGAGGAGTCTGGCAGGCTACAGTCCACAGGATCACAAAGAATCGGACATGACTGAAGCGACTTAGTGTAGCGTGAAAGGAGTTTAGGGTGAAGAACAGAAATGAAACAGTATGCTTGGGGAACACAGGCAGAACAGGTGTTCAGAGAGTTCAGGAGCTGATTTTTTGAGCCCAATTCTCATATCTCCCACATCTAGAAAAGCACTAAAATCCTTCATGGTCACGACTGCTCCTTGTGACTAGCAGAAACCTTCTGCAGAAAATACGTGCTTGAGTGCATGTACTCACCAAGGTCACATATATACTGACCTTCCCTCTACCTCTTTGGAGGAGTTTCTCAGAGGTATCTGAGCTGCTGTCTCCTGGGCTATCGTCCTAATTTTGCCCCATGTAAAACTTACTCATAACTCTTCCTGCAGTGCATTTTTTTTAAGTTGACAGTAGAGTTTCTGGAAACCTGAACAAGTCAAGCCTTGTGGCATCTACTACCTGGAGAATCATAAAAACAGTCACTAGTGTAAATGTTTTCACAGGCACTGCAGACTAGCCAATTAGTGTAACGAGCAGACTTCAGATGTTGACATCTGTGTGATTCTGCTCATGATGGAGCTTCTAGTTTTGCCAAAACAGCTTGTTTGTAGTAAAAGCTAATTAGAAATAGGGTACTGAAGAGAATGATTACTAATAAATATAAAAAATACTAATATTCATCCTGTGATAAAACTGAGGTTCCTGGGCTCAGGAGAATTTCTCAGCCTCTTTAAATTAGATGCAAAATTTTGTGTTTACTGAAATAGCTCTCTTATTCAGCCCAGTAAAGGTTGTAATAGAATGGTTATTTGAAAAAGACAATTCAGGCAGGTAACCGTAAGATATAGTACATATATATTGTAAATATTTAATTCAATTTATTTTATTCAACAAACATTTTATTTCAATTCAATTTTAATTTCAAAATTAAATTGTACATTTATTCATAATACAAGGCCAAGGTCTTTACTTTGAATGAAGTTTGGCTGGTTAGAGTTCTTCACTGTCTTTCTTGTATTGAACTACAATCATATTTCATTGTCTGTGGTTTCTAATTATATTTATTCTGATATCTATTATTATGTAACAAATTACCCTGAGTCCTAGTGGCTGGCTTAACATAATTATTTTATTGTCTTTTATGGTTTCTGTGGGTCAGACTTTGGAAAGGGCTCTTCTGAGCAGTTCTGGCTCAGGGTCTCTCATGAGGTTGCAATCAGACAGTGACTGAAGCTGGAAGTGCTAGGAGCCGGGACAGTGTTGGCTGGCCAGTCACCCTTCCCTCTTCATGTGGTCTCAGAGCTTCTCTACATCGTTTGGGCTAGTCCTACCACATGGGCTTCCTTACCACGTGGCTGCCTTAAGGGAGGAGGACTTCATGGTTCAGGGCAACAGGGCCAGTGCTTCAGAGAGCAAGGCGCAAGTGGCCTCGTTAGGGGAAGCACACTGACTGAAACCGCCCACCCTGGCCGGCCACCATAGTAACCGTTTGCATGAGTTGTTTTACGACAGGAGGTCCTGGTAAGGAACACAGAACTAATAAGCCACCACCAACTGGAAGAGTTCAGGAAAGGTCAAAAGGAGACACCACAGGTCCGACTACCTCCCAGAATCCTTCTCTCTGGCATCCATCTTGGCTGAACAAGGTGTGCACTACCAGGAAGGACTCTGAGTCAGAATGATTGGCTAAAGACAACCCAGAAACTAATCCCATCACCATAAAAAAAATGGAGACTATGAGCCATGTGGCAGAGCAGTTCTCCTGGGTTCCCTTACCCTCCTGCTCTCCACCTGGGTGCCCTTTCCCAATAAATCTCTTGTTTTGTCAGCACATGTGTCTGCTCGGACAATGCATTTCTGAGTGTTAGACAAGAGCCCAGTTTCAGGCCCTGGAAGGGGTCCCCCTTCCAGCAACAGCATCACCTTTTATGACCCAATTCCAGAAGCCATGTAGTGACACTTTTGGTGCAGTCAGTTGTTTGCAAGCCAGTCCCAAGCCCTCCCAGATTCAAAGGGAGGAGAATGAGATTCTACATATTGATGGAGGATGTTGGCAAAGTTCTAGATGGGAAATTAATTTTTAATGATAAATGAGCTTAAACTGAGGATGAGATTAGTGTACTCATCTGATCCTGGTGTTGTAAAAAGTTACTACTATTTGGAAAAATTTATGTCAGCACTTCTGAAGCTCGGAATTTACCTAAAAAATAATATATTGGAAACAAAGACATATGCCAGAATATATTCATTAGAGTATTCTTTATAAAAACAAACAATACAACCCCCTCCCCTCCCGCCCCACAACTTTCTCCAAAAAACTCAACCCAACCCAGTGCAAACCAAATGAAAATAAGATGAAGATCAGGGAATTCCTTGCGGTATGGTGGTTAGGACTCTGTACTTCTACTGCTGGGGGCCCGGGTTTGATCCCTTGTTGGCAAACTAAGATCTCACAAGCTGCACATGGTGCAGCCAAAAAAATATTGCCATTTGGAACCAAAAACAAATGAAAAAAAATCAACCTGAGTGTAGCATTAGAACAAACATTAATTAGAGTATAATAACATGATAGAATAGTGTGGGATAATTAAAAATTATAATTTTGAAAAATATGTTAAACGTGGGAAACCATATTGTTGTAGCCACGTGTTCCAGGAAACAAACTCACTCAGAAGGACAATGCAGATAGTGGAGTGCAGTTTATTGAAGAATCTAAGCTACTCCATTTTGTTAACAGAAAAACTCCATTTTGTAAGGTTCCGGGAAAAGAGCCTTTGGAAATCCAAGAGCCTTTGGAAATTCCCTGACCTCACCCCACCGCCCACGAGCCAATCGGACCCCAGACCAAAATCTCCTGACTTAACGCTCAGGAACTTGTGGTCTACCTAGACAATAGGGACCAATCAAGAACCAACACACAACCATTCAAAAGAAAGTGACCAATCAGACGTTCCCCTACCTAGAAATCCTTTTTTCCATGTATACTCCCTATATAAGCAATGTAATCCACGACCTGGGGCTCCTCCCTATAGCTGCTGCGTCAATATCGGTGGGAGCCCCAGCTCCAGCTTGGTAATGAAAACTCTCTTGCTTTTGCATTGGATATCGGCTCCCTGGTGGTCATTGGGAGATTTCGAGATTTGGGCATACCATTTATTACACCGGCGGGCCCAAGGCAGAGTCTCCTCTTAGCCAAGGACCCCAGCCAGCATTTGTAAAAATCTTTTATACCCCATGTGTACGTGTCTGAACCCACCACTCCAAATTCCTTGAGACTTACATAAACCAAGGAAAATACAATCCAAATAACCCCATCATTCACGTGCTGTGTGCTCATGTGCTCAAACAGTCAAACAATTAGCCAATAATCAATAAACCTGAGGTAACACTGATAGATACATAAAAATTTATGGCCTGTCTGGAGGAAGGGGTGATTAGTGTATGTTTTCTCTTAGGCGATGAGTAACCTAGATACGATCTTCGAGGTTCCCCGGTCTGGAGGGGGTCTTATCCTTCTGTTGTTTTTCATAGGCACTAAACACAGAGTTCAGAGCCCATTGGAAAGGTGGCTGAGCATGATCAGCATCAACAGGCCCTATGAACTCCTGCTTCAGTATAAGTGAAAACATCAGAATTAGCAATAGTAATTTATAACTGAAGAACAGGCAGTTTTATTTTCTGAACTGTATTAGTGAGAGGGCTAGCAGCCTTGGTAGGAGGCCAGAGGTCCCCAGGAGGCAGGAGGAAGTGAACTGCAAGTGGCAGAAGTTTTCTTTTTTTTCTTTTCTCTTCTAATCCTTTCTTATCATGGCAACACCTGGTTCAACCTGAACTTAACTTTTCCCAGGCCTTGAGCTAAACAATGTGATTTTTCTTATGGAAATGTTAACAGCTTTTCTTAAGCTATGTTAATGACACTATGTATTTGCCTTGGAATCTGCCTTTCTTCAAATTGGTTCGCCCAAGACTCAAACCTTGAACTCATAATAGATCAACAAACTAGTACCTCTTACTCATGGAAATGTTCTCTTAAGCTATGTTAAGGAAACCATGTATTTGCTTGGAGATCTGCCTTTCTTCAAGATTCATGTGAATTGCTTTATGACTGGGGATGACTCACTTTGTGTCAGTGCTATCTCAAATGCATGTTGTGGGAGAGGGGCCTGGTCCAGCTCTCTCAGTTTTGAGGTGTTCCTTTATCCGATTAGCAAGCTGCTAACAGGTACAAAATGCCTTGCTAAAAGCTAGCAAGGGGGCACTGTTTCTGTCCTCTTCTGATGTTTATATCAGAAGCTTTCTCTATCTATTTTATACTTCAATAAAGCTTTGTTATACAAAAGCTCTGAGTGATCAAGCCTTGTCTCTGGCCCTGGTTCAAATCCCTCTCTTCCAGAAGACATGAATCCTGGTGTCGTTCACAGCTCGTAGCAACCTTTCATTAAGATTTGAAACAAGATTTTTTGTGTTGCGAGCAAGCAGGTATAGCTCTCCATTCTCTTCTGTTCTCTTCTCTGACCTAGAACCTAATGACACAGGTAGACAAACCAGAGGAAGACTGCATTTTGTAATCAGATTCTAGAGGTACATGTCAAATATTTTAGCAGCAGATTTTTTGCCCCAGAGGATATGTTGAATGTAGCTTTTCAAACATATTATTGTGTAATTTTTCTGTTTAAAATACTTGCACTTGTTACCTAAATTTGAAGAAGACAATAGGTGATTTCTAGTCCATGAGAAGTAATCTCTGGAGGGGGCAGTAGCTCTTGCCTTTGGATCAGAGGTTCTGGAGATCTGCCATGGGGGCAGACCTCTGGAACTTCTGGTTATATGTGTGCATCTCATTCATGAGTTCACCTCCGAAGCTGACCTGCCTGTGTGATTATTTGGAACTTTAAAGGCCATTGATTGGTGTCCCTGGCAGACTGAAGTCCTCGCTGTTGGAGGAGGAATGAAGGATGGACGCTTACACATCCTGGACATAAATACTGGGCAAAGCATCCAGACCCCAAGCACAGACTCACAGGTAAATGTCTTTTCTGGAGTTCACCTTCATTCTGATCTTCTGGAATCTTGTGAAACTAATATATGATAGAGCATAGGACCCAAACACACCTCTCTTTAGCTGCTGAGTCTATAGGAGTTTCAGCTCTTAAGAGTTTCCTTTTGTAAAACCCTTTTCACCTGTGAGTTGCAAGTTAATTTAACTTGTGTATTCTTTTTTTTTTTTTTTTTTTCATTTTCTTTCTCACCTCTGCTTTAACTGTGAAAATTGGGAGCAGTCTGACTGGACAGTGATCATGCTGTTGTCGTTCAGTTGCTAAGTTGTATCCGACTCTGCAACCCCAAGGACCACAGCACCCCAGACTTCCCTGTCCATCACTGACTCCCTGAGTTTCCTCACTCATGTCCCTTGAGTTGATCATACCATCCAACCATCTCATCCTCTGTCGTCCCCTTCTCCTCCTGCCTCAGTCTTCCCCAGCATCAGGATCTTTTCTAATGAGTCAGTTCTTTGCATCAGGTGGCCAAAGTACTGGAGCTTCAGCTTCCACATCAGTCCTTCCAATGAATATTCAGGGTTGATTTTCTTTAGGATTGACTGGTTTAATCTCCTTGCAGTCCAAGGGTCTCTTAAGAGTCTTCTCTAGCACCACAATTCGAAAACATCAATTCTTCGATGTTCAGCCTTCTTTATGGTCAACTATCACATCCACACATGACTACTGGATAAACCATAGGTTTGACTACATGGACCTTTGTCGTCAAAGTGATGTCTCTGCTTTTTAACACGCTGTCTTGCTTTGTCATAGCTTTACTTCCAAGGAGCAAGTGTCTTTTTATTTAATGGCTGCTGTCACTGACTGCAGTAACTTTGGAGCTCAAGAAAATAAAATAATCATAGTCCACTTCAATTCATAGGTTCATTGTGCCTAAGTCTCTTTGTATATTTAGTTTTTTGTTGCTTTGGGATAAACTTACCTGGAACTAACGTAATTCCTCTAATACCCTAACCCTATATGTAGACTGGAAGTAGATGTGGACAGAACATACTGCCTAAACTTAGTTTAAAATGCATTCAATGAGTCAGAAATTGCCATAATTCTATATTTTGGGGGTCATTATTACAGATTTGTTCCCTAACCTGGCTACCTAAGACAAAGGAGATTGCAACTGGCCAAGGTTCTCCCAAGAATGATGTGACTGTGTGGACCTGTCCTGGTCTGGCCAGGTCACGTGGATTTTTTGGTAAGTATATAAGTAGGTAAAATGACATGTATCTATTGCATGGTGAGCTGTTATTGGTGGAAAAAGCTATGAATGGAAGATTTTCTTCTTTTGGTTCTTTGAAGTATATATTTTATTGGGGGGGAAAAACCCTACTTACCACACCTCAGGGATAGATGAGTGTTTCTGAATTTGACTAAGATTGTTCATCACTTATAATGGTCATTTTTTTTTGCATACGTGTAGGGATAATGAAGTGATAATTGTGGACAGTTTTCAAACTGTGTTTCTGAACTCTGGAGTTAGCATTATAACTCATTTTACCCTATTTGGAAGAAAAACCAGCTGTGCTAAAATGTGTGGAAGATAAGAAAATATGCAAAGGGTGAGACATTATTCTATGCGGGGAGACCATTCCAGAGCATGAGATTCTGGGGGAGCCTCTGCCCTTTCAAGACAGACTGATATTGTTTCCTGGTGTGGATCTGTAAACACTTACTGGCTACTTCTTGAAAGCAAGACCTCATGATGGAGAACAGGACTCGGACCTTGTTCTCAAGAGTCTTAAATTATCTTTGGGTGCAATCTGAAATATTAAGGGGGGCTGAGGAAATTAGAAGTGTTGGTTGTTGAAGGAACAGGGCACTGCCATCCAGTCTCTTGTAGACCTCTGATTATATATTCTGTCTTCTTCCTCTTGCCACTCAACTCATTTTCTGATCATCCCTCAAATGTATTTATCCAACATTTATTTATTAATACTAAGCGTCTATTATGTACCAGGCAATTTTGATGCTGCTGGGCATACACAGGTGAACCAGACAGACAATATCCTTGCCCTCTTGGAGCCTATACTCCTGTGGGAGGAGGTAGACAAAAGTCAAATATACACGATATTAGGTGGTGATGATACCATGACTCTCTGGAGATTCTGGGAATGTTATTTGGCAATGACAAAACGCCTCAACAGAGAGTCTTCCTGCTTCTGGTGCTCATCCTGGCTAGAGCTCTGCTTAGCCTCAAAATAACTTTCTATCCTTCAGCTGTTATACTGTGTGACTTGGTGAATAAAAATACAGACAGCTCTTGACAGAGCCATATCAGTGCCAGAATGGGTGTAGGAGAAGCATGAGGTGGTCCTTGGCATATATTAATTACAATTAACCAGACCTTTTTAGTTTAGGGAAACATTAAATCAAGCCTTAAAACTTAGGTGGGAGTACTGATAGATAACTTTTGCATGAATTTGCTGATGCTCAGAATAAATAAGGTATTAGTGCTTTTATTATTTTTTCATTTCTCTGGTCATAATAAGTTATACTTTTTAGTTTTAATGATTTGTGAACTTTTAAAATATTAGACAGCAGGGAGTACATTTAACCCTTCCTCCTTCCTTTAAGTCGCTTCAGTTGTGTACGACTCTGTGTGACCCCATAGATGGCAGCCCACCAGGCTCCCCCATCCCTGGGATTCTCCAGGCAAGAACACTGGAGTGGGTTGCCATTTTCTTCCGCAATGCATGAAAGTGAAAAGTGAAAGTGAAGTTGCTCAGTTGTGTCTGACTCTTAGTGACCCCATGGATTATAGCCTATAGGCTCCTCCATCCATAGGATTTTCCAGGCAAGAGTACTGGAGTAGGGTGCCATTGTCTTCTCCCAATGTTTTTGGTTAGAGAAGATGCAGTTAATTTTGAACTTTTAGACACTAATTTTCATCTCTAACTCAGTAGTTTCTTCTATGTACAATATTTCCCTAAAGCATTTAGCAGGAAGATTGTTTTACAAATGCACATCATGTGGTCAGATAAATTTGGAAATTCTGAGTTAAATAAGAAAAGTTTTTCTTTCTTAATGATGTTTCAAAGCCTTTGATACATTACGTGTGTTGGGAATCTCCAAGAGGAATCATTTGGTGTTTCCAAGCCAGGCTTCAAGAATATGTGAACTGCGAACTTCCAGATGTTCAAGCTGGTTTTAGAAAAGGCAGAGGAACCAGAGATCAAATTGCCAACATCCGCTGGATCATCGAAAAAGCAAGAAAGTTCCAGAAAAACATCTATTTCTGCTTTATTGACTATGCCAAAGCCTTTGACTGTGTGGATCACAATAAACTGTGGAAAATTCTGAAAGAGATGGGAATACCAGACCACCTGACCTGCCTCTTGAGAAACCTATATGCAGGTCTGGAAGCAACAGGTAGAACTGGACATGGAACAACAGACTGGTTCCAAATAGGAAAAGGAGTACATCAAGGCTGTATATTGTCACCCTGCTTATTTAACTTCTATGCAGAGTACATCATGAGAAACGCTGGACTGGAAGAAGCACAATCTGGAATCAAGATTGCCGGGAGAAATATCAATAACCTTAGATATGCAGATGACACCACCCTTATGGCAGAAAATGAAGAGGAACTAAAAAGCCTCTTGATGAAAGTGAAAGAGCAGAGTGAAAAAGTTGACTTAAAGCTCAACATTCAGAAAACGAAGATCATGGCATCTGGTCCCATCACTTCATGGGAAATAGATGGGGAAACAGTGGAAGCAGTGTCAGACTTTATTTTTCTGGGCTCCAAAATCACTGCAGATGGTGACTGCAGCCATGAAATTAAAAGACGCTTACTCCTTGGAAGGAAAGTTATGACCAACCTAGATAGCATATTGGAGAAGGCAATGGCACCCTACTCCAGTACTCTTGCCTGGAAAACCTATGGACAGAGGAGCCTGGTAGGCTGCAGTCCATGGGGTCGCTAAGAGTCTGACATGACTGAGTGACTTCGCTTTCACTTTTCATTTTCATGCATTGGAGAAGGAAATGGCAACCCATTCCAGTGTTTTTGCCTGGAGAATCCCAGGGACAAGGGAGCCTGGTGGGCTGCCATCTATGGGGTCACACAGAGTTGGACACTACTGAAGTGACTTAGCAGCAGCAGCAGCAGCAGCAGAAGATAACATATTAAAAAGCAGAGATATTACATTGGCAACAAAGGTCCGTCTAGTCAAGGCTATGGTTTTTCCAGTGGTCATGTATGAATGTGAGAGTTGGACTGTGAAGAAAGCTGAGCACTGAAGAATTAATGCTTTTGAACTGTGGTGTTGGAGAAGACTCTTGAGAATCCCTTGGACTGCAAGGAGGTCCAACCAATCTATCCTAAAGGAGACCAGTCCTGGGTGTTCATTGGAAAGACTGATGCTGAGGCTGAAACTCCAGTACTTTGGCCACCTCATGCGAAGAGTTGACTCATTGGAAAAGACTCTGATGCTGGGAGGGATTGAGGGCAGGAGGAGAAGGGGACGACTGAGGATGAGATGGCTGGATGACATCACTGACTTGATGCACACGAGTTTGGGTGCATTCTGGGAGTTGGTGATGGACAGGGAGGCCTGGTGTGCTGCGATTCATGAGGTCGCAAAGAGTCGGACACGACTGAGTGACTGAGCTGAACTGAACTGAAGTTCTTTGGGAAATCTTTGTATGGGAACATCTCAAGATCTTGCTCCATGAACACCCTTCAGTGGACAATGCCACATGGTGTGGGGCTGCTGAGGTCTTCAGCTTCTATGTGTTTTTACTGTGAGTCAGTATTTCCATCATGGGTCAAGATCAGCATTGAAAAAAAAAGAAGTAGAATGGTATAGAATGGGAAAATGGAAAAGTAGGTTTTATTTTATGAAACTTTTGTCATTGTCATCAGTACATTTGCATGTCTATGTGTGGGGTCGCCACATAAAATGTAGTTTTGACAATGAATTGTGGTCAAAAAGCTGGAAAGAAGCTATTTTCAATTATGGTCATGCTTTTAGTAATTCTGATCCTGTTACCCGCAGTCGTAATTCTCTGGAGGAAAATTTTAGTTAAAGAGGTTCTCATCCGCCTGACTATAGAAGAAAGATGCCTTATAATTTCCCCTCCAACCCTCCCCTGCCCCCGCCCCCGCCACCACCCCGCTACGCCCCCCACCCCGCCAAGGCTGTAGTTTCTAAGCTTTGAAACAGTGGTAGCTGACTTTCTAGCTTATAAGTGAGACCTGGCCTTTGACTAAGTTCCATCAGTCCATCACACATGTGTCAGTACGTGGGCTCACTTATGGCTGTTGCTGCATAAAGAAAACCAACCTTTCAATGCTTCCAGTGACAGTAGTACTCTTGGAACGTGGGAATGTAAATTCCAAACAAGAACTTCATCTGAAATAAGGTGGCATTTCCTTCTATCTAGTAAACTAAGATTGTCATGAATGTGAAAGAAGTATTTCAAGAATGCTTTTGTTTCCATCCAAAGGCCATTTTCCTAACAAGTTCTGGAAGTAGCTGTCCATCTTTTTTTAAGTCAAGATATTTTTCAAAGTCTGTTCTATAAAAGATTTGGACTTTCCCCCTGTTATTTCTTTTTCCACTTTCTCTCCCTCCTTCCTTTTCATCTTAATGCACATAATAAAGAACGCATGAGTATTTATCACTGATTATATTTATTGAATAGAATTTTCTTTTTAGGTTTAATTTTAAAGCATTAGTATCAGTTCAGTTCAGTTCAGTCGCTCAGTCGTGTCCGACTCTTTGTGATCCTATGAATTGCAGCACGCCAGGCCTCCCTGTCCATCACCAACTCCTGGAGTTCACTCAGACTCATGTCCATCGAGTCAGTGATGCCATCCAGCCATCTCATCCTCGGTCATCCCCTTCTCCTCCTGCCCCCAATCCCTCCCAGCATCAAAGTCTTTTCCAATGAGTCAACTCTTCGCATGAGGTGGCCAAAGTACTGGAGTTTCAGCTTTAGCATCAGTCCTTCCAAAGAAATCCCAGGGTTGATCTCCTTCAGAATGGACTGGTTGGATCTCCTTGCAGTCCAAGGGACTCTCAAGAGTCTTCTCCAACATCACAGTTCAAACGCATCAATTCTTTGGCGCTCTGCCTTCTTCACAGTCCAACTGTCACATCCATACATGACTACTGGAAAAACCATAGCCTTGACTAGACAGACTTAGTCGGCAAAGTAATGTCTGTGCTTTTGAATATGCTATCTAGGTAGGTCATAACTTTTCTTCCAAGGAGTAAGTGTCTTTTAATTTCATGGCTGCAGTCACCATCTGCAGTGATTTTGGAGCCCCCCAAAAATAAAGTCTGACACTGTTTCCACTGTTTTTCCATCTATTTCCCATGGAGTGATGGGACCAGATGCCATGATCTTCGTTTTCTGAATGTTGAGCTTTAAGTCAACATTTTCACTCTCCTCTTTCACTTTCATCAAGAGGCTTTTTAGTTTCTCTTCACTTTCTGCCATAAGGTTGGTGTCATCTGCATATCTGAGGTGATTGATATTTCTCCTGGCAATCTTGATTCCAGCTTGTGTTTCTTCCAGTCCAGCGTTTCTCATGATGTACTCTGCATAGAAGTTAAATAAGCAGGGTGACAATATACAGACTTGACGTACTCCTTTTCCTATTTGGAACCAGTCTGAACGATCTATATTTTCCTAACTAAATTAAGTTGTTTTTCATTTATATGGTGTGTGTGTGTGTGTGTGTGTGTGTGTGTGTGTGTGTACTCAGTCCTATCTGACTCTTTGTGGCCCCATGGGCTGCAGCATGCCAGGTTCCTCTGTCTTTTACTATCTCCCAGAGTTTGCTCAGATTCATGTCCATTGAGACAGTGATGACATCTAACCTTCTCATCCTCTGCTACCCCTTCTCCTTTTGTTTTCAATCTTTCCCAGCTTAATAATGGATACTGGCCTTTAATAGAAAAAGAAACTCTTTTTAATGCTGAGTTTGGAGCATGGTAAACAGTTAAAACTTTGAACTGGATTCTAGTTCTGGCTCTATCATTAACAAGCTGTGTGACTTTGAACAAAGCGTTTGATATTCTTAAAGTTTTTCTTCAACTCTAAATTAAAAGGATGGCATTATATCAATGAATTTAAACATTTTTTATGCACCAACATGCCTAGGGCCAATCCCGTGTCCTTGGGGGGTGTCTCTGTGTGTGTTGTATGTGTCTGTGTATGCATGAAGGAGAGCACTGGGAGTTCTGTGTGTAGGTGGAAAAAGCCCTAAGTATCTAAGAAATGTCTCCTTTAGGAGTGGAATAGTGTAGCTATACTCTTTGCTGTTGAGAATCTTGTGTCAAGAGAACAAGATTATTTCTGAAATTCCAGCTCTCAATTGAATTGTAAGCCATACTGCTCTATGAGGGGGTGACCACCCATCTCATTTGATTTTATTTGTGCCCCCAAATGCCTACCCACTCAGAAACATATCCCCTACTTCTTTCCTACTTTGTCCTAGTTCCAGCTTTCTTTCATGGAGTCAGCTTTGTCTCTTTCCATGTAAAGTTTTGATCATGAAAGTCATTGTTGGATTAGGATAGGTTTATTTTCCGAGGAACATTAGTCCTTTAAGAGGCTCAAGTCAAAAGGACCAAGTAGGTTTCAGAAATGCTGCCTATTATAGCCTCTTCTCCCAAATATTTATAATGCATATGAAAGTATTAGTCTCTCAGTTGTGTCCAACTCTGCAACCCTATGGACTGTCACTCCAGGCTCCTCTGTCCATGAAATTCTCCAGGCAAGAATACTGGAGTGGATTGCCATTTCCTCCTTCAGGGGATCTTCCCGACCCAGGGATCAAACCTGGGTCTCCTGCATTACAGACAGATTCTTTACCTACTGAGCCACTAGGGAAGCCCTATAATGCATATAGCAGTTTTGAAATAAGGAATCCTGTTTAATTTTCTTAACTTGGAGCTCCCAAATTAACATGATCATTAAAGACTCATTTCATTTTTAAATACCGAACAACCTCATATAAAACTTTTGTCTCACAGAATGTTCTTTGAGAAGTGGTCAGTTGGATAACAGAAAGAGGGGTATTGTCCTCAGAATTTCACACAAAAGGCTCATGTTTGCTTTGTGGGACAGATTTTTGTATCCTTTTCCATTAAGCTGCATGAGTTTATTTGATTAGCTTCTTGAAACCAAGATCCTAAAGGGGTTACTTTCAGGGGAGGATAAAAAGAGGGATGGGGTATGTGGTAGGAATATGGCCAAGGGAATTCCTGGGAGTTGGTGGAGTAGAGAAGATAGAACTAATAATGGTAGAAGGCATGAGGTTGTGGGGAACTAAAAGCTGGTCCCCTCAGAGCTATCCAAGTCAAGTCCCTGGAACCTGGGAATGTAACTTTATTTGGTGAAAGGGTCTTTGCAGGTGTAATTAAGTTGAGGATTTTGAGATGAGATCATTCTGGATTATCCAGATGGGCCCTAAATGTAATAGCAAGCATCTTATAAGAGGCACACAGAGGAGAACAGACACACAGAAGTGGAGGCGACTTGACCACTGAAGCAGAGACTGGAGTGATGTGGCCACCATTCTGGGACGGTCAGCAGCTGCCAGAAATAGAAGAGGCAGGGAATGGCGTCTCCAGAGGAAGCCAGCCCTGCCAGCCCCTTGATTTGGGACTTCTGGCTTGTGAGAGAATATATTTCCGTTGTCTTAAGCCATGCAGCTTGTGGTAATTTATTACAGCAGCCCCAGGGATCTAATACAAGGGGGAAACACCCTGAAGGGGCAACGGTGAAGCAGAACTTGGCCACTTTAGGCTGTTCCCCAGAGCCCACGCTGACTGTGTTTTCTTGGCAAAGGTGCAGTGGGAGCGCCAGCCCCAAATGTGGCAGGTGTTTGGAGAAGCCCTTTATCCTGGGATGGGATTCATGGCCCCCAGCTTAGGTTGCTTCCCAGTCCTAGGCAACAGCCCTTGACACACGGAACATGAGCTGTCTGTCTGTCTTCCCACAGACCACCGAGGCCGAGTGCTACACCTGGCTTTGAGTCCAGACCAGACCCGAGTCTTTTCTGCTGCAGCGGATGGCACAGCCTGCATATGGAATTGCTGCTAGTCACTCAGCCCCTCCCGGCTTCAGCTTCCTCATTTTGACACGAGAATAATGATATTGGCCTTGCCTTCTCCATGGCATTGTCACGAGGCTCAAACAAGATGGCGCTTTTCCTGAGGTGAATGCCTGTTCCCCTGACCTTTTTCTCAGGTTACTTTACTTGCTCTGTTTCATCCCACCACAACTTCCAGATGTTGTCTCATTCTGTGCTCTTTCTGCTTTCCTCCTCCTCCGCTTTTCTTCTTCTCTCTCTGTCTCCTCCTTGTTAGAGATGCATTTTCACTGATATAGTCCCAAGAATATCTACTGCAATGATTTGTAAACTCTTCTTTCCCCCTTCACTTTTTTTCTAAGCTCCAGCCTTATACTTGGGTCTCTGGAGATATATGTGTGTATATATATATATGTATATGTATATATATATATTATATATATATATATAAATTTTTTTTTTTCTTTTTTCTCTATTTTGGCTGTGTGGTGTGGCATGGTCTTAGTTCCCTGACTAGGGATCAAACTCATACCCCTGCAGTGGAAACTTGAAGTTGTAACCACTGGACCACTAGGGAAGTCCCTTGGTTATTTCTTCACTGAGATCCTTTTCTGTCTTTAGCTCAAACTCAATACATTAAAAACACAACTTATTCACTTGAATAAGCACAGCTTACTCATTTAAATGTTGATTAAAGTGCGCCTCTGTGTCAAGCATAAGGCTTCCCTGGTGGCTCAGTTGGTAGAGAGTCTGCCTGCAGTGTGGGAGACCTGGGTTCAATACCTGAGGTGGGAAGATCTCCTGAAGAAGGAAATGGCAACTCACTCCAATATTCTTGGCCTGGAGAATTCCATGGACAGAGGAGCCCGGTGAGCTATAGTCCATGGCGTCACAAGGAGTCGGACATGACTGAGAAACTAACTTTAATATGGATTAAGCATACGGATTATTTCCTCCAGACAAGGACTTCCTTGAGACTCCCTTTTCTCTCCTCATGATCTCCTCTTACCCTAGCCATCCCATCACTCAGGGAGCCTCCTGGTTATTCAGTTTTCTCCTTGTTCTCTATCTTTTGTTTCACCCTAGTAACTCCTCGGAGAAGGCAGTGGCAACCCACTCCAGTACTCTTGCCTTGGACGGAGGAGCCTGGTGGACTGCCATCTAAGGGGTTGCACAGAGTCGGATGCGACTGAAGTGACTTAGCAGCAGCAGCAGCAGCAGCAGTAACATCCTACACACCTGATGACCAATTTGTGGCAATTGCCTCATGGGTTTCCACATTACTGTTAGGTTTAATTTCTAAAAGCACTGTGCTGATCCTCCCAGTCCCCTGCTCATAAACTCTCAGTGACTCCCCATCATCTAACCCCCTTGACCTCAACCTTGGAATCTGAGCCCAGAATCTGAAGTTAGGGGACCTATACTTAACTAGGCTCTGCCATAAACTTACTGAGTGACCTTGGGTATGCCACGATATTTGCAAATAGGGCTTTGGATTTGATAGCTACTAAGGTTTTTTGAAGCTCCATCAGGTCACTGTTCTTTTTAACGGTAACCCTCACTCACCTCCTGTGTTATCGCTGGGCTGTCATGATTTCCTGCCTTATGCCTTTGTTGGAGCTCTCATCCAGTCTGGAATTCCTGTTCCTCAGTTCCTTTGCTCTGTACCTTCACTTAAGTCCTATCCTCTCTAGGAAGTGTTTTGAAATAATGTTACCTGGCTTTGAACTCTTGGTATCAGCCTGTGTCACCTACTTTGTGTTATTATAACTATTCTAATTGTTTTAAAAAATCTTTTATTAGTATGGGAATCTTTATTTAAACTTCAGCATGCTTATTTCTTTCACAAAATTGTATCGAGGAGTGGAGGGAGCACATGTTATATTTTTTGGTGCCCTCTGGAATGTTTTGCATGTGTCAACTAACATATGTTGATTAAATTATTACTTTATCATAAATGGCTTTTACTAATACACACACACTCCTTTAATATCTCTCTTCAAAAAAATAATACCAAATAAGTGAAAGTGAAGTCACTCAGTTGTGTCTGACTCTTTGTGACCCCGTGGACTATAGGCTACCAGGCTTCTCCATCCATGGGATTCTCCAGGCAAGAATACTGGAGTGGGTTACCATTTCCTTCTCCAGGGGATCTTCCCGACCCAAGGATCGAACCCAGGTCTCCTGCATTGGAGGCAGACGCTTTAACCTCTGAGCCACCAGGGAAGCCCAAATAATGCCTTGATAATTGAAAAGTGGAATAGTAAATACAAGGAGTATTAGGACTCTCCTGACAAATTGACAATGTATTCTGTTCTTTACCCTGTTTTTAAACTCAGAAAATCTGCTTGGTAGTGGTAGTAATTCTTACCTTACAAAATTTTAGGTCACCAAAAAGTGCAAATGTGATACATCCCTCTAATGCACACTCTTCTTTTTTAAGATAATGGCTGTCATTTGATCTTATTTAGCCAAGTATAAACTATAAGAAAAAGTTTAGCAGGGAAAGGAGCAAAATGGTGAGACCATTTCCAGTTTCCCCCACCATTCTGATATGGCTACATCTCTCTTAAAAATCTCATGAGACTAAGACATGACCAAAGGACCAAAGATTACTTCTCTCAATTAATACTGGTGTGTGAACAAGGTTCTCATTTAAGAAAAACAGCAATGTATCTTTTACCGCTGTTAGTTTTATGGAAGTCTGGAATATGGTTTCAGTAAAGAAAAAATGAACTCAGACAATACACAAAACAGAAGATTTAGCTACAAAAATTGTGTAGTATAAAATTTTTATGGAGTTATAATTCACATAAAGGATATAAATCTTAAGTGTATAGCTTAATGTATTTAATTTATGAATAGATTAAGATCAAGATCTGAGTAAATCATCCAGATCAAGATGGGAACATTTCTTTTACCCCAGAAGATTCTTTGTGTCACTTAGTCAACATCCCTCCATTATTCCAACCTTGGTTACCATGAATTAGTTTTTCTTTTTGCCAATCTTCAATAAATGGAATAATACAGTAAATATTCTTTTATGTGGAGTCTGGTTTCTTTTATTCAACATTAAATTTGTAGGAGTAGTTACTGTTGCTGCATGTAACTATAGTTTGGTCTTTTAATTGCTAAATAATATCACATTGTATATACAACAATTGTTTTTCTATTTTATTATAGATGGACATTTATTTTTAATTTTAACTTTCAAGAATAAAGTTGCTATGGACATTCTCAAACACATATTTGGTGGAGAAAAGCCCTCATTTCTGTTTGGACTATACCCAAGAGTAAGAATTGTTAAGTCAGAGCATATGTATTTATTCAGTTTTAATAGACACTGTCAATTTTCCTAAGAAACTCTACCAATTTACACTTCCACCAGCAATGAACAAGAGTTTCACACAACTATTTTTAAGTGAACTTCAAAATCTGTAATAAATGTTGCCAGTAGAGCATATTCCATCCATCTTCTTATTGCTATTAAAATCCTAATTATGGATTATAGCAGACATCTAAAATATCATCCTAGTGACTCTCTTGTCTCTTTTAGATATCAGCATGAGATTTCATTTCTAATATAAGGGTTCTTATCACCAGCTTCATATTAAAATCATTGGGGAAACATAAAAAGAACACTTTGTCCTGGTTCTCATCAAATTAAATAAAAATTTCTAAAAGTGAGGCATACATTAAAAAGAATACATTTGAATCAGTTCTAATGAGGTGGATGAAACTGGAGCCAGTTATACAGAGTGAAGTAAGCCAGAAAGAAAAACACCAACACAGTATACTAATGCATATATATGGAATTTAGAAAGATGGTAACGATAACCCTGTATGGGAGACAGCAAAAGAGACACAGATGTATAGAACAGACATTTGGACTTTGTGGGAGAGGGAGAGAGTGGAATGATTTGGGAGAATGGCATTGAAACATATATACTATCATGTAAGAAACAAAATCGCCAGTCTAGGTTCAATACAGGATACAGGATGCTTGGGGCTGGTGCACTGGGATGACCCAGAGAGATGATATGGGGAGGGAGGTGGGAGGGGGGTTCAGGATTGGGAACTCATGTATACCCGTGGAGGATTCATGTCAATGTATGGCAAAATCAATACAGTATTGTAAAGTAAAATAAAGCAAAATTAAAAAAAATAATAATAAAAATAGAAGTGAGGCATAGACATTGGTCATTTTAAAGAGCCTGGTAAGTCTAATGGGCAGCCATGGTTGAAAACCAGTGGACCAGTATTTTGGTTAGTCTGTAAGCTATGTCCTTTCATTTGTTTTAAGAAGCTGTCTCAGTGTTGCTGTACGTTCTTAGTTTGGACATACCATGTGTTTATATGTATATGTTTACAAATGTATACATACACACACATAAGATTTATATTCCAAAGTGAACTGATGGAAATCAAAGGAATCTGTTCATATAATCTCATCTTGATGCAGCTACTGGGCTGATGACTATCCACTATGTTCAGCATGCTGAATGAACATCTTGGTTTCTCTCCCAAAGGAAACTTTCAGACCATGATTCAGCACTCACTCCCTAGTATGAGATGGCAGCCACCATAACCATGTTGATTGTACCTACCCAGGCTCAAGGACAAGGAGAACCAAGAAATCACCTAGCTAACCCAAAGCTTAAATTCAAACTACTGAGAAAGGAGGCTGACTTTCTCTAGCTAAGTGCCTTGTTAATGTTCCCTAGAATTTTAATTTCCATTTCTCGCCTGCTTTGAAAAATACTCTAAGGAATTTCCTGTTTCTGCTTCTCCCAATGGGCTCAGGTTCTTGTATATAAATCTGAGTAGCAAGTGTTGATGTGGAACAATGGCCTGTGAAGGGCAAATATTTCCTTTTAATCCAAATACTCCAGATTGGCTGCTTCTGTTTCTTGCAGAATTGCTGGGCCCTTGACTGTACTTGTTACTAGACAGACTGACCTTAGTGTTCCTTCTGCTGGGCCCGGCCCACTGAATCAGTGAAGTGAATAATTCAAGTCAAATTTGCATGTCACTTGTCACATGGATTACACGGCTGACCCTGGTCCCTTGATCTGTCCCTTGCGTTATCCACAAGATCTCTGTATTACTCTGTTCCACTTTGCTGGTGGATATCTGCCTGCTATATGTTATAGGAGACAAGTACAGTGATAGAAGTTGATTTTATTTATAATGAAATTAAGAAATGACAGCACTGGGTGTATATCTGAAGAAAACCATAATTCAAAAAGATATGTGCATTCCAATGTTCACTGCAGCACCACTTAACAATCACCAGGACATGGAAGCAACCTAAATGTCCATCAGAGGAATGGATAATAAAGATGTGGTACATATATACAATGGAATATTACTCAGCCATAAAAAAGAGCAAAGTAATACCATTTGCAGCAATGTGGATGGATGTAGAGATTGTCATACTGAGTGAAGTAAGTCAGATACAGAAGGTCAAATATCATATGATATCACATGTATGTGGAATTGAAAAAAAAGGGTAAAATGAACTAATTGATGAAACAAAAGTAGAGTCACAGATGTAGAAAACAAACTTAAGGTTATCAGGGATGGGGGAGTGATATACTGAGAGACTGGGAGTGACATATCCATACTACTATCAGTTTATTTAAAGTAGGTAACTAATAAGAACCTGAACAGGGAGCTCTATTTAATACTCTGTAATGGCTTATATAGGAAAAGAATCTGAAAAAGAGAGGATATATGTGTAACTCTGATTCACTTTGCTGTACACCTGAAACTAATACAACATTGTAAATCCACTATACTTCAATACAGTTTTTAAACAAGTGACAGCAAATGAAATACAAGTATCTAAACTGCTTGCTTCATAGTCTTAACTATCCAGTTGAGGTGTTTCTTTGAGAGAAGGATGTAGACGCCGGGCCCTCGAGGGTCTCCGCATCTCTTCGGAATGCCAAAGGCAGTGATGCCTCTGAAAGTGCCTTCACATATCAGAGGGCTTCCAGAATCTCCCTTGGGGAAAACAAGAGGAATGGTGGAGATCAGCATCAAGTGTGACCACTAGCAGCATGGAAGAAATGCCATTCAATGTGAAGCATTTAACATGAAGTTAAGACCAACCTTGACTTACTCGATGACGAGTGCTTAAAAAACCAAAATGTTGAGGAATATTCAATGATATAGTCAATTTTTTTTCTTGATTTGTTTACAAAGCAGTGAAAATTGAAATGAAACTTGAATTATTATTTGTGGAATCCAGTGATTTTGGGATAAACTCTCTGATTTAGAAACTCTCCTTTTTGTCATTTTCTCAAAATACTGAGTAACTCAAAGCATAAAACAGTCAAATGCAGATGGGCCATTGAGGCAAAAAATAAAAGTTATGTTTTCTAGTTCTTCTGGGAGTTAATTGTCTTCTCAAAGGAACAAAACCAAAGCAACTCGTTCTTCACCTTCTCAAACAGAAATTGCTCCCTTGAATCTCTCTCTCTCTTTGTTTAATGAGAAACATTTAATGAAAGAAGTTATACCTCTTAAGAGCATATGGAATGTGAAAGACTCAAACTTCATCAATTCATCAATACAGTAACCATTGAAGGGAAAATTACATGGTAAAGCTTGTGTCTATCACCTTATCATAGGCTCAGTGAATATTAAAATTAGACCTTGGAGGTCCATCCCTTCAAACTCCCACAAATGCCTTTCTTCTCTAGCAAACACTGTTCATTTAGTCAATATTCATGGAGTACCTACCAGGTGCCATGCAGTCTTCTAGACACTAGGACTAGGTCAGTGAACAAAATAGATGAAAAGTACTACTCTTGTGGAATTTGCACTATTCTTTCACTCTTCCTCTTAACTCTCTTAGGCATCTGATGCTAGATGGATGCTCCTGGAAGTCACTGATTATACTTCAGAGCTCCCTCCCTAGGAGGGGGGCTTCAGTTAGCTGTAAGTCATGCTTTGTTCTTGTGACTGCACTACCCAGTATGTGACCTTGCCTTCTCTCCAGGAACTCTGTGTGACCCCATGGACTATACAGTCCATGGAATTCTCTAGGTCAGAATACTGGAGTGGGTAGCCTTTCCCTTCTCCAGGGGATCTTCCCAATCCGGGGATCAAACCCAGGTCTCCTGCATTGCAGGTGGATTCTACACAAGCTGAGCCACAAAGGAAGCCACAAGAAACTCTAGATCAGCATATTTAAAGATATTTAAAGTTTAGAGACCCGATTGGCTGTTTCCCTGCTGTGGCTTTAGGGATGACTGGTGTTGCTCAATGAAGAGTCATTGAGGCTTGTACCTGGAATTCTGCAAACGAAAGGTTCTGAGAGTGCAGTTCCATCCCAGTGAGGTGAGAAGGGACAAACCAGTGCTCAGGGCTTAAACCTTAGTCAAATGCTCTTCTACCCCTATTTTTAAGCAGAGACCTGTCCCACCCCTTCTCAGGGCACACTGAGAGGGAGGCTTGCATGTTCTCTGGTATGGAGTGCTTGGAAGTTGTTTCCAAAGGTCGAGCTCGGCTCTAGGAAGCTATGCAATTTACTCCAAGATCTTCAGTCAGTCTTGGGAATGTAGGCATTTCAGACTTACCTGGCTAAATGGCAGAGGAATTATTAGGGGGTGCTCAGATGGGGAAAGGCACTGAAGGCCCTAGATGAACCCTGACTTCAGCTCTCCTGAGTGTTACATATTTTTTTTCAGTTTAGATCTATATACGTTAACATGAAAAATGAGCAAAAATTGCTTCTTAGTGGTTTTTTATATAAAGTTAAGAATATGCAAGTAGTTCAACCCAGGCACTAGCAGTGAACTTGTTATTTTTGATGAACAACTCATCTGAGCTGAGAACATTAATTTATTTGACTGGAGTTTTATCAGACTTCTTTTAAAAAGCACTAGGACCCTGTAGAAGCCAACGCAAAGCATGACGTCACACTCTCTATATCTGCATGACTTAACCCAACAGCTCAAGTTTGGGATCTTATTTTACTTACATGGCAGGAGTCTTTTCCACCTCGGAGGCTTCCAGCACAAATCATATTCAGTCCAATCACAGGATTATGATTATAGTGTGATTGATCATTGCAGATTTTTCTGTCTATGATGGTGACATTGACTTCTCTCAAAATATCGGACTTAGGGGAATTGTTGTTAAACTGTCCCCACCCTGCAACTCGACATGCAGTTCCTGCTTTCACATCACTGCCCACTTTGGGGAGCCGAAGGATAGCCACGTTTTTATTAAGTGTTGCTTTTTTGTTCAGCTGTTGGAAGGTAAGCAAAAGAGTTAACAGAACAAGATAATAAAAATGTCACTTTTAAAATTTAAGTTCTAGCCCAACTGCCAGGGACCCTCTCATACAGTTATCAGGCCACTAAAAAAGATTTCCATGTCAGAAGCCAGACTGTAGGAGCTTCTATGACTTTTGAATCAATCAAAAGTAAAATCAAAGGTTTGTACCTTTAGAAGTTTAAGATCGCCTTCATGTGTGTTCCGGTCATAGCACGGATAGGGAAACTCTCTCTTAACAACCCTGATCTGTTTTTCAGGCTCGTTCTTGCTTATTGAGTGAGCCCCAAGAATGATCTGGGATTTCTGGTTCCTGAAAACAGATGCAATACTGTTAATTTGGTTAACTCTTTAAAATAGGAGCTAAGCATATTATGGGCTGATCAGTTTCATTGTGCCATCTATAAATGTGCTTGCTGTGGAAATACCTGTTTGTGACTCAGAAAAAAATGTATACTTTTAAGAATAAAAGTGAATTGTTTATGAATTTATCATTATCATCATGCTGACCTGCAGCTTATTTATAACAAGCTGAACTAGGTTCATTGAAAATCAAATGATAAGAGAATTCCATGGAGGACTTCCTCGATGGTCCAGTGGTTGGAGTCTGCCTACCAGTGCAGTGGACGCAGATTGTACCCCGGGTCTGGGAGGGTCCCCTATGCCGTGGGGCAGCTAGGCCAGTGCACCATGGCTACAGAAGTCCGTGGGCCCTAGAGCCTGTGCTCTGCAACAAGAGAACCCATTACAGGGAGAAACCCACACACAGCAAAGAGAGTAGCTCCTGCTTGCCGCAACTAGAGAAAGCCTGCTCACAGCAATGGAGACCCAGCATAGCCAAAAATTAAAATAAATATGTAATAAATATTGAAAAAAAAAGAGAATTCCATGGTAGCCAAGCCAAGTCTTGGGATCTCTGTTGGAGTTATACTGCTGTCCCCTCAACCTTCCTTTGGTTGTAATAGAGAATCTGGTTGCAGATGACTGGAAAACAAGTCTCAGTGGTCTAGCAACAAAAGCAAAAGACACTATGTAGTTGTAGAACTAACGCACTGAAGAAATCTTAGTAAGAGGACAACAAGCTTATCTTAAATGGGCAAACTTTCAAAAATAGACTGCTTAATGGAAAACCCTATGTGCATGGCACTGAGTGTGTATATTTGAGGGAAAGGTGGTCTAAAGGGGGGGCCCCTTCGGATCTTCCTTTTCTTACTCCATGCTGAAGATTCATTTTGGTTAATAAAATCAAGATACTCTCTGATGTATTAATGATGAAGGCCAGTATCATTCATAACTTAGTATAAACTACACCAACAATATATTCACACTGCTGTTTTTCCAGTACACAGCTGATATTAGTCTCACTTAGACCTTAGAACAGTGCTTTCAGTAGAGTATACTTTGATGATGAAATGTTCTATAAGTCCTCACTGTCCAATATGGAGCCCCATGTAGGCTACTGAGGACTTGAAATGTGGCCAGTGAGACCGGGGATCTAAATTTGTCCTTTGATTTAATTTTAATGAATGCAAATGTATATAACTATAGATAACACATGTAACCAACATGATTAGAGGCTGTCATAATGGACAGCCCAAGTTTAGAGGCTTGATTTAGGGAGGGAAGAAAAGACCAGTCCTCAAAGAGGTTTGAAGGCCGTGGTTGACCATGGTTATGAAATGGCTGAAGGTGTGAAAAGTTTTAAGGAAACAGGAAGGTTTTCAAAAGAAGCCTTCTCTACTTGACAGTGGTGCTCAGGTCCCTGAGGGCACACTGAAATTTTTCGCCTTTCTGCACCATCATGAGGTCAAGACCAGAAGCCAAGACTTGCAGCCCTTGAGCCTGGTGGCTCCGGAGGAGATCTTCCAAAAGTGCTCTGGATGCTGCTTCTTCTTTGGTCTGATTCTCTGGGGCTGAGTCTGGCCTCAACTCCCTTTTGGGGTTTTAAAGCAAGCTGCAAAGATGTAAATGCTGTGAAGATCCTGTGGCTTTAATGATATTTACTCTCTTTGTTGATATTCCCCCAAGTTAGACTATCTCCACAAAAGTTTTTTTTTTTTTTAAACCCAAGAACTTACAGGTCACAGTGAGCTGCAGTCAATACCCAGTCTTCGGCAATCAAAGCTCCGGCACAGATATTTTCTGCCTTAAGTAGCACCATGTAGGGTCTTGAATGAGGAGTCACTTCATTTCCTCCAATAATTTTTTCACAGAGATCTATTCAAAAGACGAAGACAAGTCATATCAGTGACCACCCTAAAGAGCTCTACTTATAATCACGTTTCTAAGGCTAGACATGCTTTTCCCACATAGAGAGGAGGAGGGATGAGAGCATATTCCACCCCTTCATGTCAATTTCAGATGTGGGCGTGCTTGCTAAGTCTCTTCAGTCATGTTCAACTCTTTGCAGCCCTATAGACTGTAGCCTGCCAGGCTCTTCTGTCCACGGGATTCTCCAGGCAAGAATCCTGGAGTGGGTTGCCATGCCTTCCTCCAGGTGATCTTCTCGACCCAGGGATCGAACCCGTGTTGCCTGCAGCTCCTGCACTGCAGGCGGATTCTTTACCGTGGAGCCACTGGCAGAGCCCAGATCAGATACCTGAATGTAAATCCCATTCCTGTTGGAGTCTGAGAGGTCTCGCTCTTTCACCCACAGAAGCCATGCCATTGGCAGGTCCAGGGATTATCAGGCTGGAAATCTGTCACAGCCACTGGCCTCAGGCCTCAGGACTTGTAAAGGGCAGACAACTGTGCATGAGTTTATACCAGTAACTGGTGCTACAGGAACTGCTGGTGTCTGCCCATCCCTCCCCTTTTCTGGCTAAGTATTAATCTGGGGGAAGCAGAGTTGCTTTTATAAGCTTGAAAACCTCCCTTTTCACCCCGAGCTCTTGCAAAACACCACAGCTTACAAACTGGCATTAGCACCTTTTAGCTGTAACTGTACGCATGAGTTTTTTGGTCATCATGAGTCTTTTCCTTATTGAAATTTGTACCCTTCTCATTCATAAATTGAGAGACTGTCTTTCGCACCTGAAACTCTTCTTCAATCTCCAGACTGAACCACGTGGTTTAATCTAAGCCCCTTTCTAATGAAGAGAAGTGAGAAGATGCTATAAGGAGAGAATTCTGCTTTAGCCAAATTTCCTTGGTGATAGACCAAGAGTAGAGACTATTAGAGAAAAGTGAAATGGAAGCCCCAAATCACTGCAGATGGTGTCTGCAGCCACAAAATTAAAAGATGCTTAGTCCTTGGAAGGAAAGTTATGACCAACCTAGACAGCATATTAAAAAGCAGAGACATTACTGAGGGCAGGAGGAGAAAGGGACGACAGAGGATGAGATGGTTGGATGGCATCACCAACTCAATGGACATGGGTTTGGATAGACTCTGGCAGCTGGTGATGAACAGGGGGGCCTGGCATGCTGCAGTTCATGGGGTCGCAGAGTCAGACATGACTGAGTGACTGAACTGAACTGAGATGGAAGCACAAGGTAAACCATCCCTGTTGGTTGAAAGGTTGTTGTGCCCTCTTGATATACTCTCAGTGCCACCTTCTACACCAGATGTTCTTGGATTCTTCTCAAGCATTGCTCCTGACCATTGACTAAGACTCATGGTTCTCTCAGTAGGGTACTGTGCCTGTTTCTCTATTAATAAAGCCAACTTATTGCCAGATTTACAATGAGATGTAAATGATGAGAGGGGCAGGGAAAATGGGTGTCCAGAAGGGCTCTCATTTCCAGAAGGGAGTTGGGAAGGGGAAATCCTAGGCTCTAGAAGTAAAAGGATAAGGAACTTAGCGAAACAAATAGAACTTCACCTACATCTCAATTTTCCTGACGGATATCATGAAGAGATGGATTCCAAAGATGCATCTTTGGACTGTCTGAGCTGTAGAAATTGTAAACTCAGTACAATACTTCATTTTGCAGAGTCCTGTGATTGGTGAGCACAGAAAAAAGTCCTCATCTCCCACAAACTAGGATTCAGGAAGAGGAATTAGAACAGGTGAAAAGCTTTAAAAACTAGCAATTCTTGGTCCCTACCTAGAATCAAAATAAATTAAAATCAGATAGGACCAGGGCTGAGATGTCAATATTGTTTCAATGTCTCCAGAGGATTCTAATGTGTAGAAAAATTGAGACAACCTGTCTAGAGGATTAAATCTTGCTTTGCTGTGTCTGTTCCATTTGGGAACCCATACTACTCTCTCTGACTGAAGGAAACAGAGTAATTTGCATTTGCTGTTTCCTTTGAAGAAAAGATACGATTGGATTTTTTTTTAATCTGCTTGGTTTCAGTGTTTCATAGGACATAGGCTTCCCCAGCGGGGGAAGTCCATCCGCCTGCATGCAGGAGACGTGGATTTGATCCCTGGGTCGGGAAGATCCCCTGGAGAAGAAAATGGCATCCCACTCCAATATCCTTGCCTGGGAAATCCCATGGACAGAGGAGCCTGATGGGCAACAGTCCATGGGTTCACAGAAGAGTTAGACGTGACTTGGTGACTAAACAACAACAATAACATGCTCTAACATAGTCGCTGGAACACGCTTATATTTTGCTGCTGCTCAGTCATGTCCAACTCTTTGTGACCCCATGGTCTGTAGCCTGCCAGGCTCCTCTGTCCACGGGGATTTTTCAGGCAAGCATATTGGTGTGGGTTGTCGTGCCCTCCTTCAGGGGATCTTCCCAACCCAGGGATCGAACCCAGGTCTTCTGCACTGCAGGTGGATTCTTTAGCATCCTAGCCACAAGGGAAGCCCATGCTTATATTAATAGTATTCTGTTCATTCTTCTGTTTCTAATTTCCTGCAACCTTATTATTTCTAAAATTTCTCCTTATTTTTAGATGCAGAGATCTTCCTTGGGAATTTTTGGTAAGATAGGTTCCATCAGCCCTTGTCCACTATTTCCACCTCCAAAAACTGCCAGACCATGGAGAAAACCCAAGCTCTACACTGGTTGGCACAGTTCAGCCTAGCCCCAGAGTCGTTATCAGTGCCTAGAAAGATTTTAGGGAATTTCTAGAGCTACTCAGGGCTATTGTACCCTATTACCCTTCTAGAGATAATCCCATGAAGTTTACAGTGTTTTAAACTAATGCCTGTGCAGCTCACATAAAATCAGGCTAGTTGGTTACTACCTAGTGCATCAAAGAATACACTTAATACAAAACTCTATAGCACTGCCAAAGAGTCGATGCTCCCCGTGTCCTAATGTTCCCAAGGACATACTAGCCTAGAGAAATAATGATGAATATTTGAATCATTTTGACTTGGGGGGTACATCTAGGTCAGGTTTTTTTTTAAAGACTGATGGATTATTGAAGTACAGTTGATTTTCTGCAGCAAGAAAGGCTGAGGTGTCGCTATTCCTTTCCTTAAAGGTGCTATTTGTTTTCCTAATTTCAGAGCTTTATGTCTGTTTGATTACTTGTTTTTACAGTCCTTTTGGGCAATTTGCAAGCCACACATTGGCAGCACTGGTGGTTCCATTATCTTTTATAAAGGAATTATAAAGAAGAAAGGAGGATTTTTCCTTCTAAAATAAAGATATATGTAGACTTTCCAGATGCCCCAGTGGTTAAGATTCTGTGCTCCCAATGCAGGGGCACGGGTTCAATCCCTGGTCTGGGTACTAGGATCCCACATGTTGCAACCCAGATCCAGTGCAACCAAGTAAATGAATGAATAAAAATTAAAAAAAAAAGATATATGTAGAATCCAAGGAAGAATGTTAAGACTTGCAGAAAAAAACCTCCTCTTAGAACACTTAGTTAATATTGCCAAAAAGTCTACTCCATTTTACTTAATTTATTATAGCGGAAATGACAAGGATCAGTCTTACCTTCAGGAATTAGGAGAAAAACGACAATCGAGAGAGTGGCTGCCAGAAAGATAGAGGAGCTCTTCATTGTGGCTGGTGTCCCCACATCAATCAATGTGAAATCTGTTTTCAGTTCTTGACTAGCTCTTATTTATACACTGAGAGTACAAAGGATGTGGTTTCCTTTCTTTTCTTTCTTTCCCATTTCAAAGTTAGGCATTAGGGAAAGGAACCCCACAAGTGAGAACGGTGAGTAATCGCTCCTCACCAGAGGGTGTGACCCCCCTCGGCGAGGACCTCTGCAGGGAGAGGGTTGTAAATCCGTGGCAGGCGGGGACTATGGGGCTTTGTTGCCATCAGAAGATAGTATATAAGAAGAGACCTCAAATGTTTCAACTGAGATTTTGAGCGTTCTAGTTTTCATCAGCAACATTATCTTCTCTATCCATTACCTATCACAAATGAAAGCTCTTTATAGTTTTTAATCAGAGATTTAAAATCGGTCACCTAAAAATTAGTCACTAGCCAAATGTCTCTTTAGTTATCGCCGAGGATTTTGCAAGAATGAATCGGCCAAGTACACATGGAAATGTAGGAGGGAATCTTATTTATTCATAAGCTCCGGCCTGGATTTTCCTTCTCCACTTTGTTGAGGTAATTTGTTGTGCCCCTATCTGGAGTCTGGCAGGTGGGGACAGAGGCTGGTGGGGTTAGGGAGCACTGGTTTTTTCCAGGCCGGCCTCTGATTGTGCTTCCCTGAAGGTTTGACTTGACAACTTTAGACGTGTGAGAGTATCTGAATTTCTTCTCCCTCCCTCCTTCCCTTCCTCTCTCCCTCCTTCCTTTCCTTTCTCCCTTCCTTCTTTCTGGATTTAGCTAACAAAGGAAAATGGGAGTCAGATATCACTATTTTGTTCCGATATAAGAAGGATCATTCTCAGTCTCTGAAGGAACAGTATTCAGTATGCTTTCTATTAGAAATGTCATCAGCTCTTTTTCTGAGCTGAGGATGTGGTCTTTATTATACTACATAAATAGTAATGTGTTTGATCAGGGTGTTGGCTGTTAACCAGCTATCCCCAGAGTTAACACCCTGAGGCTTTCAAACTCAGAGCTTGCTTTTTCAGAAATCACGTGACCTTGGAAGGAAACCCCACTGAGACCCCTGTGTTTCTTTTTCTCAGCTATCACTGGTGCATCAAAGGTGAATCATTTTCAGTAAAATAGTGGGATTCCCTGCTTCTGGTTTTGGTGAATAATTTTAATGCAGACTAAAAAAGTCAATTTTTAATTGACTATAAGCTACTGAAAAATTTCCTAAAGGAAATTTTATATAGTTCTGTTTCTTTTTATGTGAATATGCTTACCCTCCCTCGACATATGGTAATGTTTAAAAAGGTATTTATTGATTTTGTTTTTGACTGTTCTAGGGCTTTCTTGCTGCATGTGGGCTTTCTCTAGTTGCAGTGAGCAGGGGCTGCTCTGTAGTGCAGGAGCTTCTGTTTGCAGTGGCTTCTCTTGTGTGGAGCACAGGCCCTAGAGCGAAGGCTCAGTGGTTGTGGAGCACAGGCTTAGTCATCCTGTGGCCTGTGGGATCTTCCCAGACCAGGGAGGAACCCGTGCCCCTGCACTGGCAGGGGGGGCTCTTAAGCACTGGACCACCCATGGAAATACCTCATGATGATTTTTAACAGCTTTTGAGATATAATTTACATACTATCAAGTTCACTCATTTGAAGTGTATCATTCACTGGCTTTCAAGCTATTTTGAGTTGTGCAACCATCACCATAATCTGATTCTAGAACACTTATCATTCCCCAAGAAAGTCTCATAGCCATTAGCAATCACTCAGCATTACCCTCCTTTCCCTGACTCCCCTGCCCTAGACAACCTCTAATCTAATTTCTGGCTTCTTAGACTTGCCTGATTTGGACATTTCATATAAATGGAAATGCACAATATGTGGTCTTCTGTGACTGACTTCTTTCACTTAGCATGATGCTTTTTATTCCTTTTTATTGTCAAATAATATTCCATCACATGGAAATATATTTTATTTGCCAATTTAGCAGCTGATATGCTTTTTGTTGTTTCTACTTTTTACCTATTATGACTAATGCTGCTGTGAGCATTTATGTACATGTTTTTGTGTGGACATATGTTTTCCTTTTGGGAGTGGGGCATAAACCTAAGAGTGGGATGACTATGTCATATTTTAGCTATGTTTAGCATCTTGAAGAACTTCTACTTTTTAAAGTGGCTGAATCATTTTATATTGCATTAACAATGTATGAAGATTCCAGGTTTCTAAACTATTGTCAATATTTGCTATTAGTATTATTTTTTACAATTGCCATTCTAGTGAGTGTGAAGAAGTTTCTAATTGTGGTCTTGATTTGCATTTCTGTAATGACTAATGACTAATGTTGAATTTCTTTTCATGTGCCACCAGGAGAGTCCCATAAGTATAAATTAAAAAAATTGTAAATTAAGGCTACCTATTTATACTCTTGGGAAAATGTTTAATTTATTCCAGTTATGAGTGAGCCTTTGCAATATTGTAAGCCAGTAGTTCTCAAAGTGTGGTTGGTGGACCCCTGGGTGTTCCTGAAACTTTTTCAGGGGTCTTTGAGATTAAATTAATTTTCATAATAATGCTAAGATGTTGCTTGTTTCTATACCTGTGTGTTAACATTTTCACTAATGTCACAAAGGCAATGATGGGGAAAACTGCTGGTGTCTTAGCACAAATCAATGCAGTAGCATCAGACTGTACTAATAGTCACTGTATTCATTGTCAAAATGTCTGTAGTAAATGTCTTCTTAATATTCTCTGTGATGTGGGAAGTGTGCAATGTATGTGTGAAGCATGTTGGTTGCACATTAAAGTACTATGGTTGCTTTGATGAAAAACACTAGTGTAATTGTTTGAGTTGCTAATTGATCTATCTCTTCCATGGAATACTATTTTTATTTGAAAGAATGCGGATTCATTTTTGCTATGCAGCAGCAGCGACAGAGGATGAGACGGTTGGTTGGCATCACTGACTCAATGGACATGAATGTGAGCAAACTCTGGGAGATAGTGAAGGACAGGGAAGCCTGGCGTGCTGCAGTCCATGGGGTCACAGAGTAAGTCAGACATGACTGAGCGACTAAACAACAACAAGAAGCTGATACAACATTGTAAATCAACTATACTGCAGTAAAATTAAGAAAAAAAGAAAGCTGACAGGCAAAATATGATTATTCAGACTTTGATATTTAATGACAGTTTCTCAAATATGAATGAAGTGAAACTGTCACTTTAGAGAAAACAACTGACAATGTTTGTTGCTAACGATAAAATTAGAACTTTGGAAACACTTGTTTCTGCTCTCACAAGCTTGACATCTTCCCAACACTTAAGGACTTTCCCAATCAGATGGTAGTGATATTAATAAATGTATTTTTAAAATATTGTGCAATGAATGTGTCAGAACTTGGAAAATCTACATAACTCAATGAATTAATATTCTCCAAAAGAGCAATGCATGCTATTATACGCATTTATATTTGAATTTGCTGTCCTCTTTCCATGGTCGTAGAGAAGTGAATCAGCTGTTGAGGACAAGGCCTGGAATCATATTAATTAATGTATTACATAAATATTAATTGAACACCTCTGAGGTGCTAGACACAGTGCTAAATGCTGGAGATAAGACATAAAGGTGAATAAACATTTAATCTTTGCCTTATGGAGCATAACGTCTACTAAGAAAGAAATTTATAAACATATGAAATGTTTTTAAATTGTGTTCGTGATGGACAGGGAGGCCTGGCGTGCTGTGGTTCATGAGGTTGCAAAAAGTCGGACACGACTGAGCGACTGAACTGAACTGAAAGGAACAAAACTGGGTTCTGAAGTGGAGAATACTAAGAGAGGGTCTGACTCTGAGAGGAAGCCATGCCATGCCAAGCTGCTTCAGTCGTGTCCGACCTTACGCGACCCCATGGACGGCAGCCCACCAGGCTCCTCCGTCCACAGGATTCTCCAGGCAAGAATACTGGAGTGGGTTGCCATTTGAGCAGCCAACATTAAAGCCAACCTGAGAAAACCTAGTGGGGAGTGGGTGTGTGTGCAGGTGTGAGTGTGAGTGCCTGTGAGGGTGGGGACATATGTGAGAGTGTGTGTGAGGGCACAGATCCTGGTGTGTGTGTGTGTGTGTGACTGAGGAAAGAATCTTGGCACAGCCGGAGTGAAGTGAGTACAGAGACGCCAGCTTGTGCAGGGCCTTGTACACTGTGGTAAGTTCACTGTTCTTAATGTTTGTGCAAAGGCCTCCGTTAGAGGATATTTTATTTACACATTTTTGGATCTGGGTGATTATCGGCCACTCTGCTCATGACAAATTGAGGACACGGGGGCCAGAGAGCTTGAATGATTTCTTCAGAGTCGTGCGGTGAGTTAGAGGCAGCGTGCAGTTAGGGCCTCTTGCCCAGGTTCGTTGCTCTGCTTACTCCACCAATCAACGCTGCAGATGAATTGCTTCTGCAGTGGGGTTTCTGCTAAGGACAGTACAGGTCACTTTTGTACAAGTTGTCTCAGTGTCACCAGTGGGGAGGTTGCTTAGGACCGAGTGTCTTGTAGATAGAAAGCATTCAATATTTGGGATTTTCTCATTGGATACACAGAAATGTCTGTTTCTTTCTTTATTTGGCTATGCCGAGTCTTAGTTGCAGCATGTGGGATCTAGTTCCCTGACAAGGAATCAAACCTGGGCTCCCTGCATTGGGGGCTTGAATTCTTTGCCACTGAGCCACCAGTGAAGTCCCTCTACAGATTTTCAGTTTATAGATGTGAGAATGGAGGCACAGACTAATACTCTGCTCAGGGTCTTACACTGTCTAGTGATGGAGCCGGTGTCCGACCTGTAGACCAGTGATCTTCCCACCAGATTGCTGTGATGTCTGTGGCATTCTAGTCGGGAATCCAAAATTTGTATTGGTCTGTCTAAACAGAGGGCAGATCTCAGGAGGAAGACTCAGAGATAATTGGGATGGCTTCTGGGAGAGTGAAATATTGTTTATCTTTCCCCCATCACTTCTCAACACAGTAGATAGCCTTACTCTGTTACGTGTTCTTTAGAACCCAAAGCAGATGTCCTCATACTTATGGATTTCTCCTTGCTTCCTACTAGTCTTCAAACATTTTGAAAGCAGTGGTCACATCTTGATATTTATAAATCTGGACAGAATGCCTGGCACATGGTGGGCCCTCAGGAAATGTTTGAGGAATTAAATGGGAAAAGTCAGCCAGAATTATTACAGAATGAGCATTTATAAATTAGCTCTTTGGAGAAACAGTGCAACAAAAAGATTAAAAATGGTAGGTAATAAAAAAGGCATCTTTATTTATTATATATCACAGTCTATCAAGAATAACATAGAACTAAACTTAGTGATTGCATATATAAATTGTCTAGCTAAAGCAAAATACATACCAAAGTACTGGCTGGACTGCAGCCCACTCGTCTATGTAATTTTAGTCTACTTGTAATTAATAAGTGATGCAGTTTCCCTGAATTATCTCTAACCTCAAATTCTAAATTTTCCCACTATCTAAAACACACACTGCATTTTATGAATACGTTCCCACTGTATTCATAATTAGAATTTTTGTAAGAAGTTAAGCGATGCAGAAGCATATAGTAAGAAGTGAATAATCCCTCCTTATCTCTATCTTTACTCTCACACTGAATACAATATCAGGCTCTGAATTTCTAAGAACAGAAATATTTTGGATCTTCATTTGGAAGAAAGAATATTCTAACTTTCTCAAGATTGGCTTCCTTTTAAGAATGAACACAAAAGGGACAGTCCAAATTCTGAATAAAACAAAAAGTCACAAAATTGGAGTTTTTCTCGGGACATCTCTCACCATGGATAGAGAACATGTGATGACTCAGTCTTTGCTGACTGGGGAAGAGTGATAGCAGGAGGTCATTTCTTTCATTGCTGAATTTATTTTAGACAGGCGGCAGTTTGTATGTGAAATTCAGAGGGTTGCAAGATGCTTCTTTGGATAGGTCAAGTTTAAAACACTTTCACTTGGTTACTTCGATTTTCTGCTTTGAAGTAGGAATGTTATATGGCTCCTGCAATGGTTTTCTTTATCCAGTTGAGGTGTTTTTTGGTAAGGAGGATGTAGATGCCAGGCTTCTGGGGGTTACCACACTTGCCAAAGGAAGTGACACCTCTGAAAACATTATCACATATCAGAGGACTTCCAGAATCCCCCTGAAACAGAAAGTTACATGATTTAGACAGGAGTGCTTTCCAAGGATTGGAGAAGGCAATAGCACCCCACTCCAGTACTCTTGCCTGGAAAATCCCATGGATGGAGGAGCCTGGTAGGCTGCAGTCCATGGGGTCGCTAAGAGTCGGACTCGACTGAGCGACTTCACTTTCACGCTTTGGAGAAGGAAATGGCAACCCACTCCAGTGTTCTTGCCTAGAGAATCCCAGGGATCGGGGAGCCTGGTGGGCTGCCATCTATGGGGTCACACAGAGTCGGACTCGACTGAGCGACTTAGCAGCAGCAGCAGCAGCATTCCAAGGATATTTAATCACCCTTTTAGTCATTCATTTATTCACTCATTCACTCACACATTTTCTCTCTTTCCTTAAAGGCTAATTTATATCTCTTTTATTAATTGTCTGTCCTCAGCATCAATTACACAGATCTGTTAATATTTTCCAATCATTTCCCTTTTGCAAAAGACAATTCTGGAGATGTGCAAAATTTATTTTCATCGGTAAAACAAAGACAAAGCAGCAAGGGAAGCCTTTAACAGTGAAAATAACTGTCTCCCTCAGTCGCCCTGTATCCGCTTTTCTTGGTCAGTAGATGTTAGGGGAAGAGACTGGATGTTGGGACTGCCTGAGGCATGAGATGGGATTTGAATTACACCCTGCTTTAAAGAAGGACACAGGGTAAGCCATCTCAGACCAAGGAGTACTTGTGAGAGTTCAAACAAATTTTAGGGCTCTTTTCCAGGTCATCAGTTTTCATTTCATATTCTCTCTGACCCTGCAAACCACTTCTGGAACATGAGTTCTAAATAAGGCCGAACCCTGGTCAAGCCTATTCTCGGCACATGGAAAGGCAGAACAACGCAGGAGCTGGGAGTCAGGTGGCCTGGGTTCAAATGTGTCTGACATTTTTTCGATCCCATAGACTGTCGCTTGCCAGGTTCCTCTGTCTGTGGGATTTCCCAGGCAAAGATATTGGAGTGAGTTGCCTTGCCCTCCTCCAGGGAATCTTCCTGACCCAAGGCAGGAGGATTCTTTACCACTGAGCCACCGGGGAAGCCCCATCTATATAATAGGATTGATAATAATAGTGTCTATCCCATGGAGCTATTTGAGGATCAACTGGCATAGAATATACAACTTAGTATAGTTCTTGGCATCTGATAAATGCCAGCTGTCATGATCAGCAGGACAGAATCCATGTGCTGTGCTGTGCTTAGTTGCTTAATTGTGTCTAACTCTTTGCAACCCCATGGACTGTAGCCTGCCAGCATCCTCTGTCCATGGGGATTTTCCAGGCAAGAATACTGGGGTGGGTTGCCATGCCCTCCCTCAGGGGATCTTCCTAACCTAGGGATCAAACCCAGGTCTCCTGCATTGCAGGCGGATTCTTTACCATCTGAGCCACCGGTAAGCCCACAGCACCATAAGTGGTGGTTAAATGCGATCCTGATCTTTGGTAATGAGAGGAGTTTCCCTGGATGGTAGGCTTCACCTGGGACAAGGGAGCACACAGCAGCCCAGTGTCAAGCAGACATTCTTTCAGGCCTCGGATATAAGAAGGAATCACAACAGTCCACCTTGCTCTTCTTAGGCATGCTATTTAACCTGATTTCCCATTGCCCAAAATGGTTAAAGTTTTACTTTACTTACTTCACACGAATCATCTTCACCTTTTCTTCCACCAGCACAGATCATACTGAGATCAATAACTGGATTAAAATTATAGTGCTGGGCATCATTGCATATTTTCCTATTTATCACTGTAACGTTGGCCTCTCTCAAGGCATTAGACATTTGACATGCGTCTTTTTTGGTGCTTCCCCATCCTGCCACATGACACTTGGTGTGGGGTTTGACATCATCTCCGTCTCCTGCTCTTGGTAGCTGAAGTATTCCTACAGCTTTGGTCATAGTTGCTTTACCTTCCAGCTAGAAAAGAGACAGAAGACGCAGTTTAAGGCAGTAACCAAACCCAGAAAACAGCTCTGACTTAAATAGATAACTTGCTTATTTAGTATGTTCTTATGAAGAATATAAATCAAAACATGTTCCAACCGAATTGACCATCAGTTATTGGTTTTTTAAAGTCACAGCATACCTTTTCAGGCATGTTTTGCTAGGATAGTATAGTAAACTTCAGTCAGTTGACCCATCAATGATGAAATTTTATTGGTGGTGGCTGACAGTTCTGTGGTTGAAAAGCTGTGTTGGAGCGCTCAATCATTATTTTATTCAGGTGATCTTAAGTTTGTGAACTGACTGATATCAAGGCCAATGAAAGGAGACCAGAGCTCCAGGTGCAGGGGGGCAGGGTGGGAAAGGGGTCAGTGACATTTTCCACTTCAGTGGAAACGTGGCTTCCCCTCTTCTGAGCAAGCGCAACCCACTTGCACTGCCTTCGAGGGTTCACGCACACTTTGCCCTTTGCTTTCATTTGCCAGACCCTCTTCTTGCCTCACTACCTTGCTTTCTCTCTTTTTCTTCTGAAAACTCAAGGTCAGGAGAGTAGGGAGTGTCATAAAAGTTGAGAAGAGAGTAGAGGAAGATAATTCTAGTTCTTTCCTTCTTGCCTCAAGCTGTAGGGAGTCCTAGTATTGCGGACCTTCTAAACACACAGGAGCACAGCAGCAGAGGCCACTGCCACATTCCTATCATTGCATTGCTTTCAGGCCCCACTTCCTGACTTTAGACAGTCCCCACTTCCTCAGTGCCCCCTCTGAGTCAGTAATGTGCCCCCCCCCCGCCCCACTAGAATTTAGAAAAAGAAATGGCCACAGCTTAAACTCTTTCCACAGAACTTCAAATGCCCACTTGCAACACCTGTCCTTCTGTCCTGCTCACATTCATGCTTGTTATCTGGTTGGATTGACAAGGAGGCAGCAGAACCCCCAGAAGGACTGCAGATCTGAATGAATGGATCAGAACTGGAGTCAGGATGCATATACTTGTAGACAGCTCTCCTGGGGTCAGGCACACAGACCAGTGATGGGCACATCAGTAGGTTTTCACACTGGAAGGTTAACCATGGGGAGGTCCTGACACCCTCTTTAAGATTTCTCCAGCAACCTCGCCTTTCTGGCCACAGTGTCAGAGGTGAGAGGGTTTCCTGACTCTACTTCGCACCCCTTACTCACCGCACACTCTTATAAAGATATTGAAGTCCTAAAGGAGACTTGACCACTGCTACCACTTTCTTGAAACCTGAGTTCAGAATCTTTTCCCTTGATGGGTTTGCCACTGTCTGGCTTAATTCCATTCCTTATCCAAAATTATTCAGAAAATGTTTATGGAAGGTCTACCGTGTAGTAGGCACTATACTCCCTGGTATAGGGGAGAAATAAAAAGATAAAAATATCTGTTCTTTGAAGTTGACATCGCACTGAGGGAGACAGACAAACAATCTAAAGTATTGAATATATCAGAAGTGCCCTGCGGTGGAGAAAAGGGCAGGAGGGAAGCAGGCCAGGTAGCGCCCTCTACTGGGCGGGGGAGGGAGTTACGTTGCCCCGTGCAGGAAGCAGGACGGGAGGGAATTAGAGTATGGGGGAGGAGAGGAGACCTGAGAGAGAGGCAGGGCCTAGAGTCTCAAGGAAGAAAGTGTGAGGGTCGCTGATAAGTACGGAGGGCAAGGAGTGTGGGGAGTTTGCCAGAAGCATACAAAGCTCTAGGTCCTCTCTTTACTCCTGATATGGGAACGTGTGGATTCCTCGAGCTTCCTCTGAAGTCTTACTGGGGAAATTTCTCCTCAACCCCCTCTGGAAGACTGTGGATTGCACACTCTGCCCAGTTCTGCCTCCTTGATCGTACTTTCTGCATAGCAGTCAGGTAATCCTCCTAAAAACAAGTCTCATCATGTCACTGCCCTGCTTAAAATACTTTCCCATTTCCTTCCCCATAAAGTTCAAACTTCTTCCCATGGTTTACAATGTCTGGGTGCCCTCTTTCTTAAATTTCATGATAACTTCCCTTTCTTCCCTCTTCCTCCAAATGCATTTTCCATTAAAGACTCCTCTTATACTTCCTGCCTGGAAGGCCCTTTCCTCTTTTTGCTTCCTGACTCCTGTATCTTCTTTAAGAAAGCTTCCCTGACCGCCTGGACACGGCCCGTGTTCCCTCAGAGCCCACTTCTAAGTCATCTGCATCACTGATGAGTCACATACAGCCAGCTCAGAACTGTTGATGTATTTGTCTGTCTCTCCCACTAGAAACTGTGAACACTTTGAGAACAGCACCTGTTTATCTTAGGAAGAGAGAAAATCTTACTGGCACTTACAGCTGGGCCACAACTTTTCCTACTGATCATGAACACTTTTATAGACCACCAATATCAGATAGGACTTCCCTGGTGGCTCAGACAGTAAAGAATCTGCCTGCAATGCAAGAGACCTGGGTTCAATCCCTGGGTCGGGAAGATCCCTTGGAGAAGGGAATGGCAAACCACTCCAGGATTCTTGCCTGGAGAATTCCATGGACAGAGAAGCCTGGTGGGCTACACTCCACAGGGTCACAAGAATCACAAGAATTGGACACAACTGAGCAACTAATACTTTTGCTTTTAATATCAGATAAGGTAAGCCTAAAGAAAGGAGCAAGATTCCAGGCCACTTTGCAGTCATGTTTGAGTACAGGCAAAAGTAAGGTCATTGTGCCCGCCACAAAAATGACCAAACATCCCCTATTGGTTAAAATGAGTAGCCGCTGCTTCTTATCAATCACAGATTTAGCCTCCTAGGTAAGTAAGATTCACTGAGATGCTCCATCATAGAATTACCCCACTTCCTGACAATAGTCAGTTCAGAGCAAACTCCTACTTCCTAGAATACTCCTTCTCATCTGACATGAGCCCAAATCTTGGGATAAGTCCCATCTAACACTCTTACAAGCCACTCCATGATTCTTAATGGTGTGCAGTCGCCCTTGCTGAGCAAGAGTCAACAAATGCAACTTGGTTTGACTGTAATTGAGTTGCTGGTGGCATTATCACTTTGGATTGACAGGTCTTACCACAGTAGGACTTTCGTCAATATTTGTTAAATTGAACTGACTTCCAATCAGGTGAACATTTGTGTAATTATGTTGGGTCCCCGCTGTGCTTCTTACCCCTACATCCTGGCATTAGCCAGTCTTGACTATGAGGCCAGTGTGTAAAACTGGTTTCAGGTTAAACTGACCAAATTTCAAAATTTTGCAATTTCAAAATAGTCGTTGAAAAAAAAAAACCATGTTTACCTGAAGTAGTTGAAGATCCCCTTCAAATGTCTGTGGATCAAAGCATGGGTAGGGAATTGCCTTTTTAATGGAAAATACTTGGTCAAGTTTCTCTTTATGGGATGTAGAGTGGGCCCCAAGAATAACTTGAGGATTTCCCTTCCTGGAAAAAACAAGGATGATATAATTTATGTGACAGAACAGATGAAATTAAGTATGAATTTAATTTATTAAATCCAATCAGTTCTTTTAGATGGTTTCCTATATATAAATAAGCACAGCAAGTTAGGGGGCATTTATGAGGCTTTTTTTCTTTAGGTGTTTTACCTAAAACTCCTATGACATGTGTTATCATAGATGGTTCAACTTCAGGTCTTTTCAGGGAAGAAGCAACAGGAGGGGAATCCCAGGCCTTTTGACAGCAGCAGGAGCATTGTGTTGGCAAGGCCTGGAGAGGTGTGGTCAGGTGCTGACCACACGGGCTGCTGCAGAAAGAAGAGCTGCCAGTTTCTCCATCTGCCTTGGATTTGTGGAATCAACACCTAATGGAAGAAACTCAACCTAAGAACTAGAGACTAAACCCAAGAACTAGAGACTAAACCAAAGAATGAGAGCTGAATTTATTTCTTTGTGGTAGTGTAACTACCACAAGATAGTGTAACTTGCTTGTCCTCGAAAATGACAAAGATGGAAAAGGGCCTAGAACTGAATATGTAGAACTGAAGAAATGAATTTTGACAAAATAGTGAAATTTTAAAGCTGAATCTAGGGGACTTCCCTGGTTGTCCAGTGGTAAAGAATCTCTCTTGCAGTGCAGGAGACGCAGGTTCGATCCCTAGTTGGGAAACTAAGATCCCACATGCCTCAGAGCAACTAAGCCTGTAAACTGCAACTACTGAGCCACAACTAGAGAGTCTGCATGCTACAATGAAAGATACTCTTTGATGCAGCAAAGATGCCATGCAGCCGAAGAAAGAACTAAAGCAAAAAACAAAACTTCAAGCTGGTTTTAGAAAAGGCAGAAGAACCAGAGATCAAATTGCCAACATCCACTGGGTCATGGAAAAAGCAAGAGAGTTCTGGAAAAACATCTATTTCTGCTTTATTGACTATCCCAAAGCCTTTGACTGTGTGGATCACAATAAGCTGTGGGAAATTCTCAAAGAGATGGGAATACCAGACCACCTGACCTGCCTCTTGAGAAACCTGTATGCAGGTCAGGAAGCAACAGTTAGAACTAGACATGGAACAACAGACTGGTTCCAAATAGAAAAATGAGTACATCAAGGCTGTATATTGTCACCCTGCTTATTTAACTTCTATGCAGAGTACATCATGAGAAACGCTGGACTGGAAGAAACACAAGCTGGAATCAAGATTGCCAGGAGAAATATCAATAACCTCAGATATGCAGATGACACCAGCCTTAAGGCAGAAAGTGAAGAGGAACTAAAAAGCCTCTTGATGAAAGTGAAAGAGGAGAGTGAAAAAGTTGGCTTAAAGCTCAACATTCAGAAAACGAAGATCATGGCATCTGGTCCCATCACTTCATGGGAAATAGATGGGGAAACAGTGGAAACAGTGTCAGACTTTATTTTTCTGGGCTCCAAAATCACTGCAGATGGTGACTGCAGCCATGAAATTAAAAGACACTTACTCCTTGGAAGGAAAGTTATGACCAACCTAGATAGCATGTTCAAAAGCCGACTAAGGTCTGTCTATCAAGGCTATGGTTTTTCCACTGGTCATGTATGGATGTGAGACTTGGACTGTGAAGAAAGCTGAGTGCTGAAGAACTCATGCTTTTGAACTGTGGTGTTGGAGAAGACTCTTGAGAGTCCCTTGGATTGCAAGGAGATCCAACTAGTCCATTCTGAAGGAGATCAGCCTTGGGTGTTCTTTGGAAGGAATGATGCTAAAGCTGAAACTCCAGGACTTTGGCCACCTCATGCGAAGAGTTGACTCATTGGAAAAGACTCTGACGCTGGGAGGGATTGGGGGCAGGAGGAGAAGGGGACGACCGAGGATGAGATGCTGGATGGCATCACTGACTCGATGGACGTGAGTCTGGATGAATTCCGGGAGTTGGTTATGGACAGGGAGGCCTGGCATGCTGTGATTCATGGGGTCACAAAGAGTCGGACACGACTGAGCGACTGAACTGAATCTAAACACACACACGGAAGGAAATAAACTGCTAGCCCCCAAGTCTAGTTTGTGAACCGAATGATAGCTAATCTGGGAGAGATGGGCAGAAGCTTTTCTTGATTTACTGGACAGACTTTGCACTAAGTGGGCCTATTAACCAAGCCAATGGTGATCGTTACAGTGTACATTGTGCTGCAGTCGCCACTTGATAAATTCTCATTTGACACAACATAGTGCAGATCTCCTTGGATCTTCTTTGTGGGGGGCTAGTTTTTAAGTCTTTTCTTTTATTCATGCAATTTATACTAAAATGAGCAGGGAAATAGTAGGTTCTAGTTATCAACAACAAGTACTGATGAAGAAAACAGCAGCATATCCAGGTGATAAACATTATTCTGACTTTCAAATCACAATTAGGGAAAAATTAGCTTGAACCATAGGAAATGACTGTTTTGAAAAGTCAAACAGTTAAATATCAGCAATATATGGTTCAATCTAATATGTAGCAACGTGGGATAAGACTAACTAGATCACAGTAAGTAAATCACTTGTAATCATAGAGAACACTTAACTTGCTCAACTATGTAAAATACATTTGTGAAAAAAGCCTGAAATAAAATATAGCAAAATAGTAACAGTGATTATGTGAAGTTGATAAGATTAGGAGTGCTGTTTTTCACCATTTTGATTTTCAAAATGTTAATAATATTGCTATTTATAGTTAAAAAAATAATATGAGAAAATAGTCATACAGTTCAATTTTATTCTACAGGATCTGGCCTTTGCTTATAGAGAAAGAATGTACTTGCACACTTTCTTCTCCATCCCTGCCTAGTTCTGGTTTTGGACTTCAGAGCCCTCTGACAGCCCCGGCCCCGCCCCTCCCCTCCCCGCCGGCTGTCTAGAGTGGGAGGAGCTCAGAATCACTTACAGGTCGCAGTGAGCGGCTGTCAACACCCAGTTTTCTTTGATCAAAGCCCCTGCACAGAGTTTCAGCCCTTTGATTAGAGCCATGTAGCGTCTTGTGTGAGGGGCCACTTCATTTCCTCCTATAATTCCCTCGCAGGATACTGGAAAAACTGCAAGAGTGATTCAGAGTGAAATCCTGTCTTACCGAGTTACGTGTCCCCCTGAGAAAGTTCTGATAATCATGAACAGATCCAGAACGAGTACTTAGACATGCACTTTGTGTCCAGGGAGAGAAGATCAAAGTGGTCCAGGTGGTTCGGAGTTTTTACAATTTTCCAGGATAGCTTCAGATAATAGTATCTTGAATTTAAATACTACTTCTCTTCCTCAAGAATTCAGATCACCTTTAACCTAATATCCATCTCCTTCCTATCCCTGGGAGGCAGAAACTGTCAGGCAATAGAATCTCTTTTATTAAAGCTCAAAAAGCAAAAAGATTAAAGACTTACCCAATAGCATATGGGAAGAGCAGATGGGGGAGAAACCTCATTCTCCTTTTTCTGCCATCCCTCAGCGGTTCACTTCCTACTACAGGCTTCATTGTCTCAGTTTGGGGTTGGACACTGTGTTATTGACCTTAAAAATCTCAGTGTTCCATGATGAGATTATTGTTGGGAATGATGGTTTGGTAAATTGTATTAAATTTGAAGAAAGAACAACAACTATAGTAGCAATAATAGTGAAAGCATCTATGATTTACCAGGCACTGGTAAGTTTCAGACTCTGGTTCTGTTGTTTGCTGCAATGCAAGGTGAGTGTTATTATTCCCATAGATAAGGAATGTAAAGTTTAGACAGGCAATTACCTTGCCCAAGTTCACACAACTAATAAATAGTAAAGCAGTCTTCTAATCCAGTTCCTCATCATGAAAAAAAAAATATACTCTATCCATTGTGAAGAACTGTTTGTCTGAAGTACCTTTGTTATTTTTGAAATGTAGAGCCATTTGAGAATCTAAATAAAGTACAGACACAGATATGCGTGTGAATATTTGCATACAGTGCATTGGGACATCGGGGTCTTTTGAAATGGTGGCACGACCCCTGGAGTTCCTCTCTAGTGTCAAGTTGAGACCGCATCCTCTTGAGGTGCGATGGGAACGCCGGGATTCCTTGGTGGCTCAGAGGTTAAAGTCTGCCTGCAATGTGGGAGACCTGGGTTTGATCCCTGGGTCGGGAAGATCCCCTGGAGAAGTAAATGGCAACCCACTCCAGTATTCTTGCCTGGAGAATCCCATGGACAGAGGAGCCTGGTAGGCTGCAGTCCGTGGGGTCGCAAAGAGTCGGACAGGACTGAGCGACTTCACTTTACTTCCTTTCTTTCACTTTGGGAGAGTCATGGACTTCTTAGTGCCCATTCAGACCCTTGAAGGAGCTCATGGATCCCACATTAAGAATCCCAGCTCTGAAGGTATCACTGAGCTATAAAATATCATAATGTGTGGTTAAGAACATGAACTCTGGGTTCAAATCCCAGACCTACTACTTACTAGCTGATTACTTCAGTAAATTGTCTTAACCTCTTTGGCCTTAGTTTCCTCATATGTAAATTGGGCTGATAACAATAATACATAAGAAGAGTGTATATCAAACACTTAGAATATACTTAACTGTAAGTTTTATTAAATGTTGACACACACATATATGTAGTTCATTGGATTATTTTACATTGATTTATTGCTTTCTTTACCATTCCCACTACTGGAAATTAACATAATTCATCCTGAAAACCAAAATTTTAAGATTTATCTGAGAGTTATGAGTTGTGTTAGTCGCTCTGTTGTGTCTACACAACTACAACCCCATGGATTGTAGTTCACCAGGCTCCTCTGTCCGTGGGATTCTCCAGGCAAGAATATTGGAGTGGGTTGCCATTCCCTTCTCCAGGGGATCTTTCCAACCCAGGGATCGAACCGTCTCCTGCACTGCAGGTGGATTCTTTATTTTCTGAGCCACCAGACAGAGGGTAACTAAGCTCTCCAGTTGATAAATAATCTATCCATCCCAAGTTTAATGGCTTTGTTGGTTTTTCAATTGCCAGTTTTGCTCTGTGGATCTGGCCTGAATTGTGAGACCCTCCAGATATAGTTATGCTTTCATATTTTTGCTCTAAACACAATAGGTTATGTTTTCATTTTAAAAAGCAATATACCATTTCAATAGCAAAGACTAAAAGTAACATGAAATATTATTAGAAATTAAGTTATGATTTCTTTTTTACTTTTACACAATACTGAACAAAAGTAAACCAGTATAAAATTCCATTTTCTTATAAGCAAAACTGAAAAGCATATGAAAATATGTCTTACCTCCAGAAATTAGAAGGAGACAAATGGCAGGAGGAAAAGAGAAAGGAAAAGGAATATTCATGGCTTCTGTTATTTTCTTATGGAGACTATTTAGTTTCAGGTACTGATAGTAATATATAATGAAACACAAAGGATGTGGGTTTTTTATTTTTTTCTTTCTCTGCTTTGTGGCTAAAGACTTTGGTGTTTTATAACTGGAAAATATAACTTTATTTTAGAGATGCTGTGGTTACTTACTTGTTTCACATTTCTTTCAGGGTTAGACCTTTCCTACCTTAAAGTGTAAATGTGAATCCATGAGACTGTGATAAACTGAGAACAATAAACAGAAAATTGCTATTTAGGGGCAACTTTTTCACTTTCAAATATGAGTTTATTTTAAAAAGCTGAGAATCAAGTCTATATCAGAAATTGTTTTGAAATAGCATCTTTAAACTTATTCTAGTGGGGAGAGGACAGATAGTTGATCCTTTTGTTGTTGAGACTGCTGGGTAGTCATTAAGGGGAAACTGAGTTATATTCTTAATGCACACTGTTCAGCTATAAAAGCGCTAAGTGAAGATACAGGTGAATATTTGTACATGTAGAAAGGAGAAAGAGACTTTGAGCTATCACATCAAAGGCAGAAACTGTAAAAGTTTGATTTATGACATAAAAGGTGAACCTTCTGTACCTAGACACATCAAGCATAAAGCCAAATTACAAACATTTTCAACCTATGTGACACAAATGCCTATTTTTATAAAGCAATAAGAAAAGATGAATACCTGGAAAGAAAAATGGTCAGAGAATTCGAACAAGTAATTTACAAAAAAAGAAATAAAAGTGGCTGCTATATTCCTAGTCTATGGAGGAATCAATAAACACATATCATAAGTAACCAATAATAAGAAGGAATTTAAAACATTTAGGTACAAATTTTGCCTGTCAATTACTAAAAATTAGAAAACAAAAATACTCTCTGATTTTGGAAATTCTCTTTGTTGATGGCATTTAAAACTGCTACTGTCTTCCTGGAATGCAATACATATAAAGGGCTTACTAAATTTTGCATGATCTTTGACCCAACAAGTCATATCTATGATTCATACTTTAAAAAATTGTGGAGATGTATTAGTTTCATTGTTGCTGTAACAACAATCTTTAAACTTATTCAGTGTGCATTGTTGCTGTAACAAACTACCACAAACTTAGTGACTTAAAACAATAGACATTTATTATTTTATAGTTCTGTAGGTCATAAGTCTGATGTGGCTCTCCCTAGGCTAAGGTGTCAACAGAGCTGCGTTCTTTTTTGAATGCTCTAAGAAAATCCATTTCTCTGGCTTCTTCAGTTTCAAGAGGTTGCTTGCATTCCTTGGCTTGTGGCCCGCTTCCAGCTTCAAAGCCATCAGTGGTCGGTGGAGTCTTTCTCACATTGCATCACTCTGACACTGAGTCTTCTTCTGCCTCTGCTTCCACTTTTAAGGACCCCTCTGATTACCGTGGGTTTCCCAAGTGACTTAGTGGTAAAGAATCTGCCTGCAATGCAGGAGACGTGGGTTTGATTTCCTGGGTAAGGAAGATCCCCTGGAGAAGGAAATGGCAACCTCTTCCAGTATTCTTGCCTGGGAAATCCATGGACAGAGGAACCTGGTGGGCTACAGTCCATGGGGTCACAAAGGATCAGACACAGCTTAGCGACTGAGCCAGCAAGCACGTGATTACAATGGGCCCACTCAGATAATCTCCCTATTTTAAGGTGGATTGATTAGCAATGTTAATTTTATCTAAAACCTCAATTCCCCTTTGCTTTGTAAACTCACATTCCCAGGCTCTAGGGATTAGGATGTGAGCATCCTTGACTAGATGGGGAGCATTATTTGACATATATCGTATGTTGGCTCTAATTAATCTGTACAACCATTCTGTGCAAAAATTAAATATTAATAACATGGAAAGTGATCACAAAACTATTGCCATAGCAGACAATTCTTGTGTGTTACCGCAGAAGCCCTTGACCTCATGTAATCCATGAACCTTGGCCACTTGTTCTTCTCAGCTTACTCTGTGGAGACCAATTCTGCATGGCCTTGTACCATATCAGGCACCACCTGAAAACACCTTGCTTCATGCCTGCGTGACACAGCTTTTGCCTCCTACCACTGGAATCCACTGCTGCTGCTGAGATCTAGGAGATTTCAAGTCTTTTAAGGAAATTTATTTACTAGTAGGAGATGGAATCTAATGGATAAATATTCTTTGAAGCACTAATTCTTATGGTTCTGGGAAGAGAGTCTGAGCAACCAGTTGTGCTTGATGCCAAGTTTCCAGTCCAGCCATTCACCCTTGTATTGGTGCTTCTCCTCAACATTCCTTTCCTTTCTTTCCACACCACCTGCTACCCCCTTCTCAAGAATTCTCATCTCTAAGAAAGTGGTAGCTCGTAACTTCCGCCTCTGGAAACTCAAGCTGACAGTTGGGAGTGGCTCTAGGAGTTGGGAGTGACCTTACACATTAGATCCACAAAGTAGGATTTAGAGTTGACTGAGACTCACTGATCTGAAACACAGGGGACCCCACTGGTGGTGGTAAGTGGACGCCTTTGCTTCTCCTACCCTATGGTGTGGGATCTGGGCAGCCTGTCCTCTGCCTCCCGGTAAGGGACACGTGTGGGAGTGGGATTTCCCTGAAGTGGGACAGGTGCAAGAGGGGTAATTGTAACTTATTCGATCATTTGAACTTTGGACTTAGAGTGAACCTTGACGGAACTGTTACAGTGAGAAGAGACTTTTATGAGGTTCCCACCAAATCTTTCTAGTTGTAATTCGGTCATTTAGATGTGGTCTAGGGTCAGAGGTTTCTGTGTGGTAGGTTTTCTAGGTAATCAAGCTACAGATCATTTTTCTCCGCCTGCTCCCCAACCGTCAGCTTTGCAGATCATGTCACCCTATTAGATCACAAACCACCCCGCTGTTGCTGTATCTACTGTGACCACTGGGACAAGTCCCCTTCACTTCATTTCTTTTTAAATGTCACTTTATTTAGATACAGTTTACATATCATGCAATTCACCCACTTAAAATATTACAATTCAATGGTTTTTAATATACAACTATTAATTTTTAAAATTGTGGTTTTATATACATATGTATATATATATACACACATATATATAAAATCAATATATATACACCATAGAATTTGCCATTTTAACCATCTGAAATGACAATTCAGTGGCATTAATTATATTCACAATGTTGTAAACCTATTACCAGTTATCTAGTTCCAAAACTTTTTAGTCACCTTTAATAGAAACTGTAATCATTAAGTACTAACTCCCCATTTCCTCTCCTTCCAGACTCCAGAAAGTAATCTGCTTTCTGTCTCTATTAAATTGCCTATTCTAGATATTTCATGTAAGGGGAATCATACAATATTTGTCCTTTTATTCGGCTTATTTCACTTAGCATGATGTCTTCAAGATTAGTTCAGTTGTAGTAAATATTAGAATTTCACTCTTTGTTATGGCTGAATATGCTACATATTGTTTATCCATTCACCTGTTGATGGTCAGGCTTCCTGGGTGGCACCGTGGTAAAGCATCAGCTACCAATGCGGGATATGCAGGTTCAATCCCTGGATTGGGATAATCCCCTGTAGTAGGAAATTTCAACCCACTCCAGTATTCTTTCTTGGAAAATTCTGTGGATAGAGAACCCTAGTGGACCACAGTCCACTGCGTTGCAAAGAGTCAGACACAACTGAAAGCGTGAGCACACACTCGCACTGCTGATAAACATTTGGGTTGTCTCCATTTTTTGGCTATTGTGAATACTGCTCCAATGAACACTGATGTACAAGTATCTGTTTTAATCCTTGCATTTGGGTATATACCTAGGAGTGAAATTGCATAGTTGTATGGTAATCTGTGTTTAGCTTTTTGAGGAAGTCCCTCACTTGGCAGTTTTCTTTCCTTTCTTTTTTCTATTCTAATTTATTTATTTACTTGTTCATTTTTCATATTTGTTAAAAAAAAGGAGTTCATTTTTTACATTTGTTAAACTGAAGTATAGTTGATTAAAAAATTTTTATTGGAGTGTAATTGATTTGCAGTGCTGTTAGTTTCAGATGTACAGCAAAGTGAATCTGTTACACACCCGCACTCTTTTTGATTCTTTTCCCATTTAGGCCATTACAGAGTATTGAGTAGGCCTCCTTGTGCTATACAGCAAGTCCTTATTAGTCATCTATTGTATATATATAGTAGTGTGTATAGTTACATCTCCCAATTTATCTCTCCCTCCTTCACTGATCTGGATTACGTGGACATACAACTCTTATTCAATTTCTAGAACATGAAATATCCATTTAGTTATTCATTCAATTTAAGATACATATAAAGTACCTGCCATGAGCTAGATCTGGGAATTACTGCCTGAATGGATCTTATGGCCTAAAGAAAGACTTAGAAACACTGATGTTCAGTGCTGTGGTCAATGAGGACAGCAGGGTTTGGAAATAAGAGAGCCCTGCCTTTAAATCCTAGCTCTGCAATTTAACATTCACATCTTTCTGAGCTCAGAGGTCCCTAGCTCATTGGACTGTTGGAAGGACTGCTGTGAAGTAATGGCTGAGATACTTAGTCTGGGGTGATCCCAGGTATTTCCCCCAAAGTTTCCCAGGTGATTATAAAGTGGCAGTCAGGACAGGGAAGTGCTGTGGTAAAGTGTTACCTGGCACATAGAGGGCCCTCAGCAATGTTGCTGGACCTCCTGGGCTAACCTGGAATCATCTCCAGATCACACTCCTGGCCCGATGCTGCCCGGAGGCTGGTTTCTTCTTTATTGAGACTGGGGTGGGGAATGGATGGAGTCAGGAGGAGGAGGGTCTGCTGCCAGTGAGTCAGAGATTGGCTGGGCTGGAGCTGCCTGAGGCCTGTTTCCCAGGAACAAAGAGGGTGAGGACTTTATAACCCTCCCGGCCTCTCTAAGCACTTGGAGACCAGGGATTTAGCTCAAGGCAACACACTTCCCAGGTTTACTTTTCACCAGAGCATGTGTGGTGCCTTCCTCTCCTTCTCTGAGATTTAATTCAGTCTTTCAGCTGCCCTGAAACAACAAGGTGCCTATTTTATTTTTTGTGAGAATGCATACTTTAGATGACATATGGAAGCTGAAGGTGAAGGTGAAGTCGCTCAGTCGTGTCCGACTCTTTGTGACCCCGTGGACTATAGCCTACCAGGCTCCTCCGTCCATGGGATTCTCCAGGCAAGAATACTGGAGTGGGTTACCATTTCCTTCTCCAGGGGATCTTCCCGACCCAGGGATCGAACCCAGGTCTCCCGCATCGGAGGCAGAGGCTTTAACCTCTGAGCCACCAGGGAAGCCCTAAGATGGTGTAAATTTACCTTTCAAAGGTTTTCAAATTGGCAACATTTGATAATTAACTGGTAGCGGGGACTGGGTGATAGATATATAGGGATTCATATATTATTCTTTATACTTTTGCACATTAAAAAAATAGAGACTTCGATGGTTTTCCTGTGCTTTCTGTGTTATTTGAACCTTTGACAGAAGAGTGACCGTTTAGTATATTCTTGCTATTCATAGGGAGATGTATGGTTGAACTTGGCCAGTTTACCAAATATCTTGTATCACCAAGCAGAAAAATTTGGCTAATTAGAATGAGTTATAACGTAAAAAAAAACTTTAAACTCCATTTGGCATGCTAAGTCCCTTCAGTTGTGTCGGACTCTTTGCAACCCTATAGACTGTAGCCCACCAGACTCCTCTGTACATGGAATTCTCCAGGCAAGAATACAGGAGTGCATAGCCATTCCCTTCTTCAGGGGATCTTCCCAACTCAGGGATCGAACCCTGTGTCTCTTGCATCTCCCACAATGGCAGGTGGGTTCTTTACCACAGGCTTTATTTCTGGTCTGGGTGAATTTGAAGAGATGTATAGTATGCTGACTTTTTATAGCTTCATTGAAAGCAATACAGACACAATTTTTGTAGCCATGAATTGAACCACTTGAAAGCACAGGTGTTGGGCGGGGAGTGATAGCTCCATGTTTGAGTTAGACATATCCCATCTTATTAAAGTAAGAATGTTTGAAGGATGAAAACCACACTGATGCTTGGGAGAATAGAACTAATTATTGGGTATTGGGTTATTGTTTTTGCTTTGGCCACCGGGCTACTTTATTAGATCAGATTCAGTTACCTCTGAAGAAGGTGTTTGAGGGTAAATGGAGACTGAGACCTCTTTATCTTCTTAATTGACATTTGGAAAGGGATGGGGTAGGGTCACACAGTGCGCTCGGCAGTGGGATGGGGGTGAGGTGTAGGGGGATGGTGGTGTGGAGTGAAAGTTATATGTCTGTGCCATAAGTTGACTAATTATGAAAACAAAGGGCTTCATTAGGATGCCTTTTGTTAAAATGAAAAATTTCAACTAAGCTGAGGAAAGAGTGAATGAGGTAATTCTACCAAGATGTTAAACAAGAACATCTCCAGAATGGCACCATTTGCTGTTATTGTTGTGAAAGAGGAATTGTTTACTCTCAATTTACGGGTGAGGAAATTGAAACTTGGCTGGGTAAATAACTTGCCCAAAGTTGCATCACTAATAGCTGACAAGCCAGAATTTGAGCCCAAGACTGCCTGACCGAGAACTGACCGTTGCCCTTGAAGCTGGTGAGTCACCGGATCAGAGACCTGATAGAGCACGTGCCCATCTAAGGACGTGTTCCTAAACTGTGCCTTTGTCCATCTACGACCCCTTTTGTAAACGATATTACTGTTTTTGAAACCTCTAAATGAAAGGGGCTTTTGGCCCCTGTGCCAGCCTGTGTCCTCCTGGAGACCACTCAGGTATGAGCTAAGTTTCTGCTCATGTATGTGTGAGACTTGTCCAGCTGACCTTGAGCAAGGTCTTTGTCTGACAAACATGGGTTAAGAGAGGCTCCAGGCTCTGCTGATCCACCCCAGGCTTGGCGCTCACTCCTAAAGTGTTTAGTCACAGACTCTCCAGGCCAGGTGCTTTTCCCAGGAGAGCCCCAGCTTCATCTCTAAGTTGCTGGCACCGTTTTTAAAGAGTAAGATGAAACAGCAGTTATCATATAGCTGAATTACAAGAAAGAACTAATTTTCCTTAACTAATATATAAGCAGAACTCTGCCACATGTGATAATTTCCTGCAGCTTTCTCAACTACCCTTTTTATATACTGATGCGTAGTGAGGTTAAATGACACAGCTCATTGACTGCGCTCTTGGAATGCAGATCCAGGCCAACACCAGAGCCCGTTCTCTTAATCACTGTGCAGTAGTGCCGTATATTCAACAGTGATACCTGAGCAATGGTGATGTTTGCCCAACGTCTAAACAACAGTGGTATCTAAAACTAGCTCCCTAAAATGAGGGAGCTGGTCAACCCAGCTCAGTCTGAGTGTGCAAAGTCTGGAGAACTGCAGAAAATCTGGATTTTGTGCCCTGTGGATATTGTTGTTACCATTCGGTCGCTAAATTGTGTCTGACTCTTTAGTAACCCCCACGGACTGCCAGGCTCCTCTGTCTGTGGAATTTCCCAGGCAAGAATACTAGAATGGGTTGCCATTTCCTTCTCCAGGGGATCTTCCCGACCCAGGGATTGAACCTGTGTCTCCTGCGCTGGCAGGCAGATTCTTTACCACTGAGTCACCAGGAAGCCCTCTCTGTGGATTGTCCCCACTCTCATCCATTTATTTACTTCGCGGCTACATTTTCTGTTTCTTTAGTGGGAGGACAGTTAGACAAGAGTCCTGGCAATGACTCAGAAACTAGAGGAGAATTTGCAAAATTAACTTTCAGAATGTCATCTTGGACGAATACATACCAATTTACAATTTCCTTGTGACTGTTTTTCCATGAAGTGTGGGAATCTATGAGGAAGTGTGGAGAGGACCCTGGGGCTCAGGGGATAGGGGAAAACCTCTGGTGGTGACTGGCTGGGCAGCTGCCTGGGGGGCCTGTAAGAAGCCTGATTTTCTGCTTCTTGGGGTGACTGCCCAATAGTCTGGCATAGAGGGGAGTTTCCATAGAGTGACTTGATTCCTGGGCCTAGTTACAACTGGCTGACAGTGCACTGGCAAATACTACCGCTGCTTTAATCGCTGAAGCTTCTAACATAATCGCAGCAGTCCATGTTTCAGGGTAAGGGAGACACCTACTGTTCATTTAGAGGAAGGTAGCTAACTTTAGTCCTTTGAATTCAGGGCTGTGTGCGCGCTTGTGTGTGTGTGTGTTGTTGTGGTTGTTGTTGAGTTGCTAATTGTGTCTGACTCTTTGCAACCCCATGGATGGCAGCATGCCAGGCTCTTCTGTCCTTCACTATCTCCCAGATTTTTCTCAAACTCATGTTCATTGAGTTGGTGATGCCATCCAACCATTTCATCTTCTGTAGTCCCTTCTCCTGCCTGCAATCTCTCCCAGCATCAGGGTTTTTTCCCCAGTGAGATGGCTCTTTACATCAGGTGGCCAGAGTATTGGAGTTTTAGTTTCAGCATCTACGTGTGTGTTAATGGGAGGGATTTGTAATCACAATGCTTGGTGGTGGGAGTAGTGGGGTGAATGCAGGGTTAGTTAGAGAGTTCTAGGATGCCAAAGCTGCAAGAGTTCTTGGAGACCATGTTATAGAGCCGGGTTGTCTGATATGGTAGCCAGTAACCACATATAGCTGTGTAAATTAAGTGGACTAAAATTTAAAATCCAGTTTCTTGGTTTCAGTAGCCATGTTTTAGCTACTCACTATTCACATACTGTTGGTGGTTGCAGTATTGGACATCATAGATGTAGAACATTTCCATCCTCTTAGAAAATTCTATTGGACAGTGCTGTTCTAGAGTCTTTGGGACCAATCCCCTTGTTTTTGTTTTAATTTTTTTTTGAGCAAGACATTAACTTTTATTGTTTCATCTACAAGGCTTGAGATCATTTGTTATTACAGCATGACTTAGCCTAAGCTGGCTAAAACAGTTGAAAATTTTAATAACGAAATAAAAATAGATCTATATAAAAGTGCATGCAAATTCCTTTCTCAAACACTTCAAAGCACAACTCAATGTCTTAATATATATTAAAAATGTTTTCTAACAAGCTGCCTTTGAGCCCTTGCCCCTGTGCACGGCACCGGCACCGGGAGTCAGGCTGCAGCGCCAGATCAAGTTCTTGGGCATAACTGGGGTCGTCTGGGCCCACAGCATCACCTCCTGGCCACTCAGCAACCAGCAGTGCTGAGGGGCAGTGCCTGGGCTGCCAATGGGTGAGAGGCTGGGGCCACTCGGGCTTCAGCTCTGAAAGCTAAGGTGGAAATTTCTTCAGAAAATGTTGGGGATCCTGCAGTCTCTGTTAGTGCCCCGCAGGTCCTTGTCTTCCCTGTTAGTCAGAGTGTCATCTCCGCCGATTTCCTTTTTTAAAAATGAGAAAACTGAAGCTCAGAGAAGGGACTTGCCTAACTGGTTTGTACTGAAGCTGGGCCCAGGGCCCAGGTTATTGGCACTTCTTGCCTGGTGCCCTTGAGGCATTTCCTAATTAAGTTTATGGCACTGTGCCAGGTATGAGGGGTTAATGAATGGTACCTTTCTGATCTCTTGCCCTTCTGCAAATCAAAGTCCAACCACATGGGCTATACCAGTATTTTTCAGATATTTTTGAGCAGGGAAGCTTCTCTTCCCCATGGAATCTGTGGAAAACTAAAATATAAAGTAGATGAAAACCAGAGCTGCTTTTGCTGAAGCACAATGTGTGTGTGTGTGTGTGTGTGTGTGTGTGTGTGTGTGTGTATGTGTATGTGCGGGATGGGGGGCTGGGTGGGTCCCACGGCCTTGCTGTCCCAGTCTCCTCCTCATGGTTCTGTCACCCTCTTGGGATGATGGAGCTCCTGGAAACTTGTGGTCTACACTCAGGCTCCTTAACTGGAGGAATCTGGGCTCTCAGGTTTGAAGTGACTGTAAGGCATAGGGATGGAGATGAGCAGAGAGGGGTGATGGGGGTTATTGCTTGTCTAATGTTTCAGAGGCTCAAGGGGTATAGATAGAGGTTTGAAGATGATGACATGTCCTCTCATTATAGCCTCTATTTCCTTCAAGGGTGGAAAGGGGCGGGGCAGGGCAGAAACACAGACATTTGGAAACTAAATGGTTGGTGGCAGAGCTTTCCCCAGACTTGGTGGGCTTCTCTTGTAGGATTTCATGCATTCATTCAGTCACTGGTTTATTCATTTCTTTGTGAGATATTTACTGACTTCCTATTATGGGAAAGAGGCTGCACTAATGTTCTGAGTGGAGTGGGTGCTAAGGTAAATCAGATAGGGACCTTGTCTTAAAGGAAATTAGAAGCCAGTAAGGGAGAGAAGATAGAAATACCAATACCTAAAATACAAGATGGGGCTTCCCAGGTGGCATAGAGGTAAAGAATCCACCTATCAATGCAGGATACCCAGGAGATGGGATTCCATCCCTGGGTCGGGAAGATCCCCTGGAGAAGGAAATGGCCACCCACTCCAGTATTCTTGCCTGGAAAATTGCATGGGCAGAGGAGACTGATGGGCTACAGTCTGTGGGGTTGCAAAGGAAAATACAAGATAAAAAATGCCAAATGCAAAAATCTGAGTTTTGCCAAAGTATTATGGGATTGTGGAAGAGGAATAAATTACCTCTAACTTGTGACTGAGCAAGGGATCGTGGAGGAGAAGAGTGGATTTAGAGTGGGGAGAGAGGGTGGAAGTGTGTCTCTCCTCATGCCTGGAGCTGGGAAAGTGGGACGCAGCAAGCAGTTCAGTTTGGTGGGAGCAGGTTATTAAAAGCAATTCGATGGTTTTTGTCTTACCCAGCACCTGCACCTTCGAGAACAAGGTAGAAGAAAGTATCTATCATGTGGAAGAAAGTATCAGGCCCAAATCTTGCCTCCATTAGTGCAAATGAGAAAGGAGTTAGGGACAAAAGCTACCTCCAGTCTTGGAGCCTTCAGGATTCTGCTGAGGAGAGAAATCTGCCAAAAGACCAACTTGAAAACCTCCTTCCTCACTGGCTTCCTCAGCAGATCCTGACGCCCGTTTCAAGCAGAGGGGAGGGGGCAGGCAAATCAACTGTCCACACAAACACCACTGGTGGATCCCTGCTGCCAGCTCTTCCTGGGGATTGAAAGCTCCTGGTTTGGTGAGTTGGCTCCTTTGCATAAACCCTAGAAACCCACAACTGTAAATAAACTGTATCTTGGAGAAAGAGCTGAAGCGAAACCATTCCAGCTTTTGGACCTAACACTGCCTTTGTTCTGGCACGAGAAAGACCCTGGGTGTGCACAGAGTGAGGATGGGAAGAACATGAGAGGGTCCTGAAGTGGCTTCTGCTAAAATATTTTCACAGGCTCTAGATGTTAATTTCCAGAAACTAAGTATATACAGCTTGGAAGATGTTGAGAAAATTGATGAACGTCTTGGAAAAATTTACCAATATTGCTGTATAGAATAGAAGTTAATTCTTTTATTTAGAAAAACTTAAAAATTTGCAAGATTTTTAAAAAATTACAGTAAAATATAAATAAAATAACATTTACCATTATAACCATTTTAAGTGTACAGTTCAATGGTATTAAATATGCTCACATTGTTGTGCAACCTCCAGTATCAACCATCTTCAGGACTTTTTCCATCTTCCTAGATTGAAACACTATATCCATTAAACAGTCATTCCCCACTCCTCCTTCCCCCAGTCTCTGGAAACTACTGGTTTGCTTTCTGTCTTCATGAATTTGACTACTCTAGGTACCTCACATACTGTGACCCCATGGACTGTAGCATGTCAGGCTCCTCTGTTCATGGAATGCTCCAGGTGAGAATACTGGAGTGGGTTTCCATTCCCTTCTCCTGAGGATCTTCCCAACGCGGGGACTGAATCCAAGTCTCCCACACTGTGGACAGAATCTTTAGCATCTGAGCCACCAGGGAAGACCTATACCCCAGGTACCTCATATAAGTAGAACTGTACAACATTTGTATTTTGGTAACTGGCTTATTTAACTTTGCATAATATTTTCAAGGTTTATCCATGTTGTAGCTTGTGTCAGAATTTCCTTCCTTTACAAGGCTGGATAATATTCCTTTATATGTGTATACCACATTTTACTTCCCTAATCATCTACTGATGGGCACTTGGGTTGTTTCTTTTAGCTAATGTGAACATGGGTGCATAAATATCTGTTTCAGTCCCTCATTTCAATTCTTTTGGGTAGACACCCAGAAGTGGAATTATTGTATTATATGGATAATACTATTTTTAAATTTTTTATACTGTTTTCCATAGTAACTGCATTTTACATTCCCACCAGTAATGCCCAAGGGTTCCAATTTCTCCATATCCTCGTCAATACTTACTGTATTCTGTGTTTTTTAAAATAATAATTGTCATAATGAGGATGAAGTGATTGAACACTTTTTGAATAGTAGTGATGTACTTAGCTTTCCAGAGCATTGATTACAAAGAAGTTTAATGTATCTTGTTTCCCCAGGTACTTATTCTGTTTCACATGGATGTTACACTGATTGATTTCTTTCTGAAACTTGGACAATTAAATCTGTGTTTCTTGAAGCAAATAGAAAAACAATGACACAGCAATGGGATGAGATATCACATTATTGTGTCTGATGCTCTTGGGACCTGGCCACACATCCTCAAGACTTCTGGCTCATATACTCTACCCCCAAACTTTCAGCTGCAGAAAGATCTACAGATCTTTACTTGTGAGCTTCCTCCAGCTCTTGGGGTCTTCTCAGCTTTGAACAAGGCAGCCTCAAAGTGTTGGGGAGTTAACACACACTGGGAACAGCCCTCGAACCAATGATTGAGCCCTGGTTGCCCAGGGTGATAGCCTGCTCATTGGGATCTTTCCTTGTCTCACTTCCTCAGTTTTCTGACTGCTTCTTGGAATCACCTCCTAAAGAAGCTATTTGCATTCACGTCTCTCTCAGCATCTGTTCTGGAGGAACCCAACCTACGACAGTCATTACAATGATGGCTAGGTGGACTTTGCTGTTGCATGGTGAAAAGTTTCTAAAATAATGACACATGAAAAGACTGTAACTAGATTAAAATTATGCTTCTGTGAAAATAAGCTCCATAACTGCTTATAATTTATATAAAAAGGTTTTTTTCCTGCTGAAAGTATTCTATGTGTGTTTCCCTTGTGAAGCTATTTATACTATGTAATAAAAATGAATTTCCTTGAACATTTCAAGGTTTTGGTCATCTTGCTATATTTAGTATTTGAAAATGTCTTGTCTCTATTATCCCAAGAATGGCTTGTCTTTCACAGATGCCTTAGGTTACACTTATTATTTCAGATTCCTACAATGTCCCACCTTGGAAAGATGGCTTCATGCTGGTTCCTGGGTATATTATTGTCTTTAGCTAAGCATCAGCTTAAAAGCTAAGTGAGACTTGAAACTCTATTCTCCTTGCTTTACATATGTAGGGAAATATTTATTGCCTCTTCCCTTTGTGCTGAGAGTCTCATTTGTGAAATTTCACCCTGTTGAGTCGTATACCTTTCTAATGGGAAATATTTTAAATTTTGTTTGATAGGTCATTCTTTGACTTTCTTATTTCCAAATGTCAGTTTCGTGAGTGTCTAGAAGGAAGATGATTTAAGGATACCTGGTCAAATTAGGTTTAGTTATGTGACAATGTGATTTGCCATAAATTGCATATTCTGTATGTCTTAAGTGAGGATTTATTGTGGAACATGAAAAGTATGTGGTCAAGGAGTTATTTTTAATTTTTTGAGTGTTATTGGAGGTCTAAATGTTTCACAGCAGACTCACTAAAATTTTGAAAATCAGATGAAATTTATAGGCAGGAGCTCAAGGAAGGGGATGCTGTCCAGGGGGAAAAGGCAGACTATGAGGAGGTAACTTCTGATAAGAAATGCTATTTCCTCTGAAGCTTTGGGGCCTGATGATGGCTAGATTTAGTTGTTGGCCAGCAATCCTGTAAGGGCTTCCCTGGTGGCTCAGAAAATAAAGAATCTGCAGAGTAAAGCAGAACTGAGTTTGATCCCTGGCTCAGGAAGATATCTTGGAGAAGGGAATAGCTACCCACTCCAGTATTCTTGTCTGCAGAATTCCGTGGACAGAGGAGCCTGGTGGGCTACAGTTCATGGGGTTGCAAAGAGTTGGACATGACTGAGAGACTAACACTTTCACTTTCAATATACTCAATCCTGTATACCTAGGTGAAGATTTTCTCAGAGAAACTTAATCCATCATGGGTGAGGCCATTATCAAGTTAAGGAGAAACCGACCTGAGTTTGATATTTGGTTGTTGCAAAATAAGTGGTAGTGAGTTGCTTTTCTTTAATAACTCATGGAGGTTTGGAGGTCTACAATTTATAAACTCTGTAACTCTTCCAACAATACGTATATTCCTAAGAAGGTCTCCCTTAGAAATCTGAATAATGCAACAGGGTGCTGAATTTCCAGATGGTTAGTTCATTTTGCCTGGCAGTTTCTTCTTTAGATAGCTGTCTTTGCATCGGGGGTGCTGAGCTTGCTCCTGAGGGATGGAGAACCGAAAGCCAGTGAGAGAGCACCAGGTACCACTGTGTGTCTGCTTGGCAGTGCGTTGGGCACCAGGGACACATCCATGAACAGAATCCTCAGGGGCAGGGATTAGCCGTATCTTTGATCTTTAATTGCTCGAACACATCCTGCTGATTTCCGCATGTGTCCGTCTGCCTCTTTGATAGCCACATTAAATTTAATATAGGGTTTGTTGGCAGTGAAGTGGTGCTAAGCCACCAGTTCATCTTATTCAACTACAGTCTTCCCCCATCCATCCTCTGTCCCCCATTCATGGTGTCTGTGAGACAGATAAACTATAAAGATGGTACTCATTATATTTTATTATGATGGACATGTGGAAGGCCTTTGATATATTCCACAGAGGGCTCAATAGAGAAGCCACAGTTTGACAAATCATTAAGTAAAATGATACAGCAAAACTCTTCTGACATAGAATAAGTAAAAAGTAAAAACAAAACCCCTAAGGCTGCATCACAGCTTCTTTTTTTGTGTGTGTTACCTCCTTGGATAATTCACCCTTATGTAAAAACCCATCCTTTTACAAGTTCACCTTTCACTCAATACTTATCCATAAAAGGAAACATTGGCTCAGTACGATACTGGTCCTGGCTTATTCCAACTCACAAGAGCCAATTGTTAAATTTTCAGGAAATTTGTAAGCCAGTTGTTAAACATAGTCAATATTAAAAATTAAATTAGATAAACTTGCGATTAAACAAATTATATAAAAGAAGGATAATTAATACTCTAAATCTATCACATCTTAATCATTTTATGATGTTCAAGACCATCCCCATGGAAAAGAAATGCAAAAAGCAAAATGGCTGTCTGGGGAGGCCTTACAAATAGCTGTGAAAAGAAGAGAAGCAAAAACCAAAGGAGAAAAGGAAAGATATAAGCATCTGAATGCAGAGTTCCAAAGAATAGCAAGAAGAGATAAGAAAGCCTTCCTCAGCAATCAATGCAAAGAAATAGAGGGAAACAACAGAATGGGAAAGACTAGAGATCTCTTCAAGAAAATTAGAGATACCAAGGGAACATTTCATGCAAAGATGGGCTCAATAAAGGACAGAAATAGTATGGACCTAACAAACAGACGATATTAAGAAGAGGTGGCAAGAATACACAGAAGAACTGTACAAAAAAGATCTTCACGACCAAGATAATCACGATGGTGTGATCACTCACCTAGAGCCAGACATCCTGGAATGTGAACTCAGGTGGGGCTTAGAAAGCATCACTACAAACAAAGCTAGTGGGGGTGATGGCATTCCAGCTGAGCTATTTCAAATCCTGAAAGATGATGCTGTGAAAGTGCTGCACTCAATATGCCAGCAAAATTGGAAAACTCAGCAGCTGGCCACAGGACTGGAAAAGGTCAGTTTTCATTCCAATCCCAAAGAAAGGCAATGCCAAAGAATGCTCAAACTACCGTACAGTTGCACTCATCTCACATGCTAATACAGTAATGCTCAAAATTCTCCAAGCCAGGCTTCAGCAATATGTGAACCATGAACTTCCTGATGTTCAAGCTTGTTTCAGAAAAGGCAAAGGAACCAGAGATCAAATTGCCAACATCTGCTGGATCATTGACAAAGCAAGAGAGTTCCAGAAAAACATTTATTTCTGCTGTATTGACTATGCCAAAGCCTTTGACTGTGTGGATCACAATAAACTGTGGGAAATTCTGAAAGAGATGGGAATACCAGACCACCTGACCTGCCTTTTGAGAAACCTGTATGCAGGTCAGGAAGAAACAGTTAGAACTGGACATGGAACAACAGACTGGTTCCAAATAGGAAAAGGAGTACATCAAGGTTGTATATTGTCACTCTGGTTATTTAACTTCTATGCAGAGTACATCATGAGAAATGCTGGGCTGGAAGAAGCACAATCTGGAATCAAGATTGCCGGGAGAAATATCAATAACCTCAGATATGCAGATGACACCACCCTTATGGCAGAAAGTGAAGAGGAACTAAAAAGCCTCTTGATGAAAGTGAAAGAGCAGAGTGAAAAAGTTGGCTTAAAGCTCAACATTCAGAAAACGAAGATCATGGCATCTGGTCCCATCATTTCATGGGAAATAGATGGGGAAACAGTGGAAACAGTGTCAGACTTTATTTTTCTGGGCTCCAAAATCACTGCAGATGGTGATTGCAGCCATGAAATTAAAAGACACTTACTCCTTGGAAGGAAAGTTATGACCAACCTAGATAGCATATTCAAAAGCAGAGACATTATTTTGCCGACTAAGGTCTGTCTAGTCAAGGCTATGGTTTTTCCAGTGGTCATGTATGGATGTGAGAGTTGGACTGTGAAGAAAGTGAGTGCCGAAAACTTGATGCTTTTGAACTGTGGTGTTGGAGAAGACTCCTGAGAGTCCCTTGGACTGCAAGGAGATCCAACCAGTCCATTCTAAAGGAGATCAGTCCTGGGTGTTCATTGGAAGGAATGATGTTAAGCTGAAACTCCAATACTTTGGCCATCTTATGTGAAGAGTTGACTCATTGGAAAAGACTCTGATGCTGGGAGGGATTGGGGGCAGGAGAAGGGGATAACAGAGGATGAGATGGCTGGATGGCATCACTGACGCGATGGACATGAGTTTGGGTAAACTCCGGGAGTTGGTGATAGACAGGAAGGTCTGGTGTGCTGCAATTCATGGGATCGAAAAGAGTCGGACACGACTGAGTGACTGAACTGAACTGATTAATATTTGTACTTTTGAGGTGTTTTATTTCAATCATATCCGTGCTGTATTATGATAGGCTACTGTGCGTCTCTTCCCAACTTCACGTTTGGTGATATCGTAATGGTTGTTTGAAAGCAGCTGAAATTGGCAAACACTGTAAATTAGGGTTCCTCCCCCGAGGGCCAGCCTGTTGCTAACCATTTACAAATACACCACTGACTCTGCTTTCAGGGGCATTGCACTTACGCCATCAGAGAAGGCAATGGTATTCTTGCCTGGAAAATCCCATGGATGGAGGAGCCTGGTAGGCTGCAGTCCATGGGGTCGCTAAGAGTCAGACACGACTGAGCAACTTCACTTTCACTTTTCACTTTCATATATTGGAGAAGGAAATGGCAACCCACTCCAGTGTTCTTACCTGGAGAATCCCAAAGACGGCCGAGTCTGGTGGGCTGCTATCTATGGGGTCGCACAGAGTCGGACACGACTGAAGCGACTCAGCAGCAGCAGCAGCAGTAGCACTTACACCATACTTATGAGATCTGGGATAATCGCAAAGACTGAAGCATCACCCCAGCATTTGGTGGGGTTGCTTTCCTCTTCTGCTGGCAGACTAGTACACTGAGGCACAGAGGAAATGGTGTATCTGGGATGCTGGCACAGTCTAATGGGCACTAAGTGGCTCAAAGAAATTTTCTGTCTGCACTGAAGCTATGGTTCATGGCTTGTTTTAGGTTAGGCAGAGACATGGCTGTAAAAACTCTTGTGGGTACACTTGCCAAGCAGCCATCTTGCTGAACAGTGTGCTTTTTACTTTCTCAGTTTTGCTATAGAGTTGTGAACTTTGAGTACATTCAATGGATGCTGCCTAATGTGCTACAATCATTTTTGAAGGGACACATATGACTGCCGACATTCAGTGATCACATGACTTAGCTCTCCCTGGCCAAAGATATTTCTGCCTGTTCCCAACCCTCTGGTTCTCCACTTGCAGGCTTCTAGCATCTTCTTCACAGATGGCACCATTGGAGTGTCCACTTCATAAAATTTCCTCTCATACTATTCTTGGATTCTAACTTAATCTGCCAAGTTCGCCACACATTTCCCCAGAATTCACCCCTTCTCCTTTAGTAAACATAAATTTTGAGGTCAGTCCAACACGGTGCAAATGCCAGCTCTGCTATTACTAAATGCTGTTATTGCGGTCATCACACCTGAGTCTAGTTTACTTATCTATATAATGGGTGTGGACTGAATAACTCTTCTGTCTCACTCATTTGAGTATATGTGCTCAGTTGCTCAGTCATGTTTGACTCTTTGCAACCCTGTAGCCTGCCAGACTCCTCTGTCCATGGAATTCTCCAGGCAAGAATACTGGAGTGGGTTGCCGTTCTCTTCTCCAGGGGATCTTCCCTACCCAGGGATGGAACCCAGGTTTCATGCCTTTCAGGCAGATTCTTTAGCATCTGAGCAATCAGGGAAACCTGCCACTATGTGAATGTGAATGTCCCCACTTAGTGAGAGCAGGACCTCCACTTCCTCTTTTCAGGATTCTGGGGGGTTGGCTGGTGGCTGTGACTTCATCAAGCCCCATCCCACCGCATCTGTGTCTTTGCAGTCACCTGGGTGCCTCTTTGCTTAGCCTCTGGCTACTGTGCATGTAGTTCTGGATGCCCCTTCCCCAAATCTTCATATTGCTGCTCTTCTGTTTCACTGGGCCACATGTGGACATATCCTTTCACGTAAGTTTTCATAGAACTGCCGGGCCAGGCTGTATCCTTTAAACAGATATAATTGATGATTCAAAGGTAAGAAAAGAATTATAACAGGAAGAGTGATTGTCAACTGGCTACTGAGTGTGGCTGCCCTTGGGACTCACAGGCCCAGGATCTTCTGCCTTGGTTTCCACCTGAGCCCAGGCTGGTGCCCTAGAGAAGGGGCAGTGTTCCTCTCCCCACACCTGGGACAAAGGAAGAACTAGTCAGCTGAAGTATAGAACAATAGAAATTTCCTAATATGAACTGTAGAGAGAAAATAGACTGGGAAAAAAAGAAAAGGAACAGAACTTGAGGAACCTGTGGATCCATAATAAAAGATCCAGTACTCTTGCCTGGAGAATCCCATGGACGGAGGAGCCTGGTGGGCTGCGGTCCATGGGGTTGCTAAGAGTCAGACACAACTAAGCAACTTCACTTTCCCTTTCCACTTTCCTGCATTGGAGAAGGAAATGGCAACCCACTCCAGTGTTCTTGCCTGGAGAATCCCAGGGATGGGGAGCCTTGTGGGCTGCCATCTATGGGGTCGCACAGAGTCGGACATGACTGAAGTGACTTAGCAGCAGCAGCAGCAGCAGCAGCATTCATGTCATAGGAGTTCTGGAAAAAGGAGATAGAAAGTGGGCCTGAAAAAATTCTTCAAAGAAAAAAATGACTGAATATTTCTCAAATCTGCTGAAAGACATAAAGCTAAATCTGAGTCAATCCTAAACATGGTAAGTCCAAATAAATCTACATTGAGACATATCATAGTCAGACTTCTAAAACTACAGACAGAGCAAAAGTCTTGAAAAGAGTGTAAGGGAAATGACATCTTACCTTTAGGGGAAAAAACAATTCAAATGACTCAAGATTTCTCATCAGAAAACATGGAGGCCAGAAGGAGGCAGCACAACATTTTTCAAATGCTGAAAAAAAAGAAAAATTGTCAACCCAGAACCTTATATCCAGTGAAAATATCTTTCATGAGTAAAGAAGAAATCGAGACATTTTCAGATGAAGGAAGATTAAGACAGTTTGTTCTTAGAGGAAGTTGTCTCAACAGAAAGGAAATGATAAAAAGAAGGAATCCTGGAACACCAAGATGGAAGAAAGAACAGCTCAAGCAAAAATAAGGATAAATAAAAAAAATAGGGATAAATATTTTCCTTATCTTGCATCTTCTAAATTATGAACTTGGACACTCAACTAAATATATTATATATCTATTGTTGTAAGTAGAAGTTTAGCTAAAAGCTCTGAGCAAACATTCTGTAAGTTCTGTTTTCTCCCCGCTCATAGCATGGGTAGTAAACAATCTAATAGGAGTGAAGTTTGTGGTCCTGCCTTAAGGTCACCATGCTGCTGCTGCTGCTGCTAAGTTGCTTCAGTCGTGTCTGACTCTGTGCGACCCCATAGACGGCAGCCCACCAGGCTCCCCTGTCCCTGGGATTCTCCAGGCAAGAACACTGGAGTGGGTTGCCATTTCCTTCTCCAGTGCAGGAAAGTGAAAAGTGAAAGTGAAGCCACTCAGTCATGTCCAACTCTGTGAGACCCCATGGACAGCAGCCCACCAGGCTCCCCCATCCTGGGGATTCTCCAGGCAAGAACACTGGAGCGGGTTTCCATTCCCTTCTCCAATGCATGAAAGTGAAAAGTGAAAGTGAAGTCGCTCAGTCATGTCTGACTCTTTGCGACCCCATGGACTGCAGCCTACCAGGCTCTTCCATCCATGGGATATTCCACACCATAAGTCTTAACTTATATCTTCACTCTGGGCTTCCCTGGTGGCTCAGACAGTAAAGAATCTGCTAGCAATGCAGGAGATCTGGGTTCAATCCCTGGGTTGGGGAAGATTCCCTGGAGAAGGAAATGGCAACCCACTCCAGTATTCTTGCCTGGAGAATCCCAGGGACAGAGAAGCCTGGTGAGCTACAGCGCATGGGGTCACAAAGAGTCGGACACAACGGAGTGACTAGTGCTTAAGGTCAAAGGATCATGAAACACACCACAATAGGGGACAGCCTGTCCATGAGAGTCCCCAACAGAATTGTTGATTGTCATCAAAGGGCCAAATCCTCCCATCGATTACAGCTGCTGCTCCTGTAGCCTGTCAGACGAACATGCTGTTCCAGCCAAAGCCCGTCAATTTCAGTCCCACTTCCTTTATATGCAGGCCTCCCATTAGGAATAAGATTAAGTCTGGAGCCTTTGTTTAAGGTCTTCCTTCCACTTAATATTGTTATTTTCTTTCTTGCTCTTTTGTTCTATCATTTTAGTTTTTGGGGCAGCAGCGACATAAATAAACTTCATGGGAAAATGTTTCTGAGGCTTCAAATTGCTGGCAGGCACAAGTGGACCACTAATTGGCTGAGAGACACACAGCAGTCCTCTCTCTTTGGGGTATGATTGTGGCAATGCCTGGGGAACCTGGAACTGACAAACTGTTGACAGAAATGTGCTTTGGCTGGATAAAAAGGGTAATTCATAACAACCAAGCATGGAAAGAGACTCAGTTCTGCCACATCTGAACAGGAAGCGTATTTTGCCATCCATGTAGTGCAGCCTGCATGAATTTTGCTTGAGAAAAACTGTGGCTCTGGCCTTTTGTGATATGTTCTATGATCTTTCTCCCATCTATTTTCCACTCATCACTTTTTTCTTCTATCCCATGCTCCTCCTTCAAGGAGCTACTTGTTGTTCCCCACTTTCTGCCTCTATGCCTTTGTTCATGCTGTTAATTTTGCCTGTAACAACTTTTCCCTCTTATCTACCTGGAAAGCTTCTACTCATTCTTTAATCTAATTCAATAGCTTCTTCCTCTGTGGAGCCTTCCCTGAATCTACTCCACTTTCATCTGTACCCCATTCCAATGACTTGAATTCTCCTGGGTCTCCTGTAGCACTTTGTATGGCACTATTATTATTATTTAATTTATTTAGTTTAATTGGAGGCTAATTACTTTATTGAATGGTTTGCCTCCTAGTAGCATATTTTTTGGGCTCCAAAATCACTGCAGATGGTGACTGCAGCCATGAAATTCAAAGATGCTTACTCCTTGGAAGGAAAGTTATGACCAACCTAGACAGTATATTAAAACACAGAGACATTACTTTGCCAACAAAGGTCTGTCTAGTCAAGACTATGGTTTTTCCAGTGGTCATGTATGGATGTGAGAGTTGGACTGTGAAGAAAGCTGAGAGCCGAAGAATTGATGCTTTTGAACTGTGGTGTTGGAGAAGACTCTTGAGAGTCCCTTGCACTGCAAGGAGATCTAACCAGTCCATCGTAAAGGAGATCAGTCCTGGGTGTTCATTGGAAGGAATGATGCTGAAGCTGAAACTCCAATACTTTGGCCACCTCATGCGAAGAGTTGACTCGTTGGAAAAGACTCTGATGCTGGAAGGGGGCAGGAGTAGAAGGGGATGACAGAGGATGAGATGGCTGGATGGCATCACGGACTTGATGGACATGAGTTTGGGTAAACTCCGGGGGGAGTTGGTGATGGACAGGGAGGCCTGGTGTGCTGCAGTCCATGGGGTCACAAACAGTCGGATACGACTGAGCAACTGAACTGAACTGAATTACTTTATAATATTGTAGTGGTTTTGCCATACATTGACATGAATCAGCCATGGGTGTATATGTGTCCCCCATCCTGAACCCCTCTCTCACCTCCTTCCACATCCCATCCCTCAGGGTTGTTCCAGTGCACCAGCTGTGAGTGCCCTGTTTCATGCATTGAACTTGGACTGGTGTAGATCACTATTATTGTTGTTCAGTCACTCAGCCCTGTCTGACTCTTTGAGACTCACAGGGACTGTGGCAAGCCAGGCTTCCCTGTCTTTCACCATCTCCTGGAGCTTGCTCAAACTCACGTCTATTGAGTCAGTGATGCTATCCAACCATCTCATCTCTTCTGTCATCCCCTTCTCCTTCTGCCCTCAATCTTTCCCAGCATCAGGGTCTTTTCTAATGAGTCAGCTATTCGCATCAGGTGGCCAAAGTACTGGAGCTTCAGTTTCAGCATCAATCCTTCCATCGAATATTCAGGGTTGATTTCCTTTAAGATTGACTGATTTGATCTCCTTGGAGTCCAAGGGACTCTTCTCCAACACCACAGTTTAAAAGCATCAATTCTTCAGTGTTTAGCCTTCTTCATGGTTCAACTCTTACATCCACATGTGACTACTGGAAAATAGTCTGCTTCATTTTATATTATCTCCTCCACTGGACTGAGAAATGTGATCTTGTTCTTCCTTTTAACTTCAGGGACTGATCAGTGTTGAACATGTGGTAAGAGTTCAATAAATTCTCATCGATCTAGCAAATAAGTAGATGAGGATACGTGCAATGTCATAGTGATAAAACATTGCCTAACACATCGGTGTTAGAAAAAAGGAGTATAAGGTGCAAGGCCAGAATTCCACTTCTGGGAAGACATAGTAAACATACTTTATCCTATTCTTTCTTAGATATTATATAAGAAACAAGCATAAGGAGACTGTGAAAGTTGGAGAGAAGAAAGACTGCTTAGGACTTGGAGATCCAAAGAGCTCAGTGGTGAGTTCTTCAGGTTTTCTTTCTGTCCTTATTATCCCAGACTTGTAGCTGAGTGAGCTGGCAACCTGGAAACACCAGTGTATGCGGACAAAAGAAGGCCCCAACAAAAGCTTGCTCTATCTAGTCAAAGGGCCAGGAAAGGAGCAGCCTAGAAAGACAGAAAACTTGGGGGAAAAAAAAACTACTCAAGTCAACCTTCACAAAAAAACTCTAGGTCCCTTGCCATGCCAGCGGAAACCAGGTGGGAATCTTAGACTTCTACCCAGTCTATAATGAGTTTTCCCAAGTTCCTCCTACCTGGAGTGCTGACAGAGAAAACTGAGTAAGGAGCTGGGACTTCATTCCCACTGAGAGGTAGTGAGTGGCCTGTGCCCGTGGGGTGTCAGTAGAGGGCATGTGGGGATCAATAATCAGGCAGTCCTAACCCTCCAAGGCAAACACGTTTCAGTGGGGATATCGTGGGAAACCAGAACCGGCTCCTCAGCCCAGTAGTAATGAAGGGGTCCCTTGCTCAGGCATCAGTGAAGCCTAAGTGGGAAAACTGGACTTCCACCTCCACTTGCCAGAAATGAGGTGGCAGCCTTTCTTTTCTCACTGGAGCAGTGTCAGAGGAAGACAGCTAAAACTGAGGGTTAAAGTCAGATTTGCTACCCAGGATCTTTTTGGTTTGCACCAAAGAGAGGTATTTCCTGTTAAAACCTTGGATTCATTTACTTACTCATGAAATGTTAATTGAATATCTACCATGTGTTAGGGTTAGTGCATGGCATTAAGGATAGAACTCAGAACAAGACAGACATAGATGTGATCTCTGCCCACAAAGAACTTGCATTCTGGTAGGGAACACAGATTTCACAGAAACAAATATATTTTAGCATAATAAAATTAAGAAGCATTAATAATAGTATAACAAGAAAACCATATCATCATTAACCCTTTGGTGGTACTTACTGTATACATGTACAACCACCCAGAAGCCACACTCTTCTCTTTCACACTGGTTATCAACACTTCCAACCTCTTGATCAAAAACCATTCCAGAAAACAAACACAAGATTCTCTGATTCACTGAGAGTATCCTTTTAAAAATGGATCCTCATGATAAATTAGCTAGAAGTTTTTAAATTCAAAGTTCATCAATAGATAAGAAGTCTTTGAATACATAAAATATTCACTAACCTATAGGATTTATACTTACCTCAGCAACATTTCCCAATTTTCACTCATGAACTTAACTGGTATATTTATAGATTTTACACATGAATGATTGTGCTTTTTACTTAGCAAAAGTTTATTGAGCATTTACTATGTGTCAGACTCTGTACCAGGTTTTAGGGACACAAAGATGAAGACAATACAAAGCATTGAGAATAGAGGCAGGGAGAATTTCTCCCTCAGCTCTCTGTGTGAATCTTACAAGAAAAAAAAAAAAACACAGAAAGAGACATCCTACTTATTATGGCGTTGTTGGAATTGGAAAAGACTGGAAATAGTCCAAGTGTCCATCAGTAGAGGACTGGTTGAATAAATATTGGTATATCTATACAATGGTGTACCTTGTAGCTGTAAATGAAATGAGGACTATCTCAGTATAATGCTAGGACGTAATCTTTGGAATACCGTGTTAACTTCAAGAAAAGCAAGGGGGATGAAATGTGCAAAGTACGCTATCATATAAAAATAGAAGGGTAAATAACAACTTGTCATAAGAATATAGTTATCTGTTAGAAAGGAAAGGAATAAGACAGTGATCAAAGCTACACTTCTCTGACTATTTATTTTGCAGATTTGACTTTGAAACTATATAAATGTTCAATATAATTAAAAACAAAATTCAATTAAAAAACTAATTTCTAATAATTGAAAGCAATGAGAAACAAATATACCTGTGTATCAAGTTGGTTGCATAACCACACAAATAAAAACTCTTTTAACTGTCTGTATAATGCAAGATTTTGTCAGTGAATTCTTAGTGAGATATACCCTAGGAAAAAAAGCCCTGCAAAATAAACAAACCACTTCAGAACAAAGTAAAAAAACCCTTAAACTGTTTTTAGCAATTGTATTTTTGGTGTATCGTCATTATGTGTGTATTTTGTGAAATACAGATTATGTGTATATTTTGTGAAAGAGCTAGTGAATGTCCTTTTGTATCATTGAGAATTGGGATTTCAGCATGAGAAAAAGGAGCTATGAATCCAAGAATTTAAGTACATATCCTGTGTACCTAAGTTCACATAGTAAGTATTGGTGTTAACTGGTTATGTGTTTTAAAGCAAACATACAAATTCCTTTCTCGTCTATGTCTATAGAAAAGGGCTAGAAATGATGATTGATCCACTAGCCAGGAGCACTCTAGTGAACTGATGGATCTAGACAATGATTAATAACTGCTAACACCACAAGAAAGACAGGTACTTTTTGTTCCTAGCAGAAATAGAAACTGAACCTCAGTCTGATCAAGCCTCTAGATCTTATTACCAATTCACAGAAAACAGAATGGAGAGAGAGGAACATGCTAAATGATGCTGTGTGTGCTAAGTTGCTTCAGTTGTGCTTTACTCTTTGAGACTCTGTGCACTGTAGCCCCCCCCCCCCCCCCAGGCTCCTCTGTCCATGGGGTGCTCCAGGCAAGAATACTGGAGTGGGTTACCAGGTTCTCCTCCAGGGGATCTTCTGTGGAGATGTGATAATCAAGAGACACTCTGGTAAGCTGTACCAGAAAAATGGCCCAGCTTCTTCAACAATTAAGTTACAAGGGGGAAAAAATCATGGCAGAAAAACTGTATGTTTAAAGAGACCAGGTGGCGCTAGTGATAAAGAACCTGCCCGCTGATGCAGGAGATGTGAGACACTGGTTCGATCCCTGGGTCGGAAAGATTCCCTGGAGGAGAAAACGGCAACCCACTCCAGTATTTTTACTTGGAGAATCCCATGGATTGAGGAGCCTGGGGGCTACAGTCCATGGGGTCACAAAGACTTAGACATGACTGAAGCGACTTAGCAAAGAGACCAAAGAGGCATAGTCATCAATTTCAATATATGAACGCTATTTGGATATTAACTTGACTAAGTTGCTTGCTTAAAAAAACTAGACAATTGGTGACACTTGAACATTGACTGGATGTAATCTGACCTTAATGAATTAATATTAAATTTAAAATGTTCAAATTAAAAAGTTAAAAAAACCACAATAATAGTTATGCTTTTAAAGAGACACCTTGTCTTCTGAAGACACATGTTGCAATATTTATAGGTGGCATGACACAGACAGGGATTTACTTCAAAATATTTCAGAGGTGGGGGAACTGAATGGGACAGACATGAAACAACATTTACCATAAATTGAGAATTGTTGAAGTTGGATGATAGATTCATGAGGACTCATTTCAGCACTCTCTCTGCTTTTACAAATGTGCAAAAATAGTCATGCTAAACGGTTAATAACAAAAAAGAGACCACCTACTTAATAAAAGGTTTACTTTCTGAGTTCATTAAGACTTGGTCTGACCATGTTTAGGACCTGTCATCTGGTTCCCGTTTCCTTAGATACTAACAAATATTATTATGAAAAGAAAAATGAATTTGCTGAGATACTTTTTCCGTGTGCTCCCCTAATGTAAGAGAAATCGGGGGCTGCCAAACCTGTGAAACTGAAACTGGGGTGAGGAGCCTAGTGTGGTTGCTGACTTGCTCTTTAGGGTTCTGCTTCTTCCATTTGGTCCCTGATACTGATACCCAACAGCCATCTGTGGCTGTGGCTTGGAAATGATGTGGCATCTGAAAGGGAGGGAACTCCAGCAGTAGGACTGTGTCAACTGCTCAATAAAGAACATAAAATATTGCCTCCGTGTAGCATTAGTAATTGAGAAACAGTTTTGAAACTTGGGTCATGGGTTTTTAGGGTTCTTAGGAACCTTATAACTTTTCTAGTCCAAATCATTTGTGGCAGATGAAAAAAAATGAAAGCCCAGAGACATGAAGTGACTTGGTCAAGGTTGCAGAGCTCCTGGCAGAGCTGGGGTCAGAGCTCACATTTTGCTGGTTTCCAGAGTTCTGTGCCCTTTTCTCCAGACTACATCTGGAATGGATTGTACCTTGATGTGTTTCTAGGAAGGAGTTTATACAATAAGTGGTCTCTGGTGTCAGATAATCTGAGACTGAATCCATGTTCTACTGCTTTCCAGCTGTGTGACCTTATACAAATTATCAATGTCTGTATAACATCTATAAAATGAGGATAATTATAGCATTTACATCATGGTATCATTGTAAAAACTCAATGAATCAGTATGATTAAAACTCTAAGACCAAGGCCTGGCACCATTCAGTCACTGTTGGCTGTGACCTAAGACTGCACTCAAGTAGCAGTCACTGGGCATGACCAGTAGGACTTAGGCAGAAGATCATCAGGTTTCCCTGGTGGCTCAGTGGGGGAAGAGTCTGCATGCAATGGTTCGATCTCAGTTCGATCTCTGGGTTGGGAAGATCCCCTGGAGGATGGCACGGCAACCCACTTCAATATTCTTACCTGGAGATTCCCCATAGACAGAGGAGCCTGGTGGGCTACAGTCCATGAAGCTGCAGAGTCGGACTCAACTGAATGACTAAGCACAGAACAGCACAGAAGATCATTAGGCACTTGGTAATTTCAAATAGAGCCTGCTTGCTGAAACTACTCTGGAGTGTGTGAACTATTTCTTAGGATATTAGAAGTCTTCTTCAATCTAGAGCTGATACAGTGCCTGAAAGTCTCAGCCCTGGTTAATGAAGTTAAAGACTGTTTTATGATTAATTGTTATCTAGAAGTAATAAGTGTAACCATTAAGTCATCATACACCTCATTGTCAATTCACTCATCATCCAAGAGAGAGCTAGTCAGTTAGCCAAGCCTTTATGGTAGGAAGCACAGTCAAGAACAATACTGAGGAATGTCAACAAAAAAGATGCACAACGTGATGCTGCTGCTGCTGCTGTTAAGTCGCTTCAGTCGTGTCCGACTCTGTGCGACCCATAGACGGCAGCCCACCAGGTTCCCCCGTCCCTGGGATTCTCCAGGCAAGAACACTGGAGTGGGCTGCCATTTCCTTTTCCAATGCATGAAAGTGAAAAGTGAAAGTGAAGTCACTTAGTCATGTCTGACTCTTAGCGACCCCACGGACTGCAGCCACCCAGGCTCCTCCGTCCATGGGATTTTCCAGGCAAGAGTACTGGAGCGGATTGCCATTGCCTTCTCTGGCACAACGTGATAGTTGCTAGTTAAGTTTTACTTGGGGCGAAATGAAGACTGCAGCCTGGGAAATAGCACCTCAGATAGCTCTGAGGAACTGTTCCAAAAGCAGCAGTAGGGGAAGGTCAAGATATAAGGTTCTGGTGAAGAGGGAGTTCAATGCAATCAAGTACTTACTTTATAAAAGATTTTCCACTAGTCCTGAGGAGCTGATGTCACATGAAGGGATTTAATACTTTTCTAGGTATGAGAAGATGCAAGATTGGGACCATGAAATCAGTTCCTGAAAATATCTAACTATCTAAAAACCTGCTCCACCAGTTTCCCTGGAGCACAGACTGCCTTACTTTCCACCTGAATTCCCTTCAGGGAGCGTTGAAGGTCGGCAGCTGCAGCAGCACAGGCAGATGGCAGATGCCCTTGTGGTTGTTGTTCCGTCGCTGGCAAATGCTCCGGGTGAGTCACAACTTGTAGTTGACAGGAACCTGATGAACACCTCCAAGGCAGTTATGGTAGACACTGTTGGTGCCCATATCCCCTGGCTATCACTTCCGTATTCTGAAGGCTGCTTTCTCAGAAACCTTGAACTCTGCTTTAGGATGCTTTATTCTGTAGCTCTGGGAGTACATTCAGCCCATGAGCAGGGCAGGCTGGAAATGCAGAAACATTAATGACCCTGGAGTAACTCTCCAACATCTCCAATGACAGTGGGTGAGTTGGTGGCTAATACCCCAGTTTCCTAGCCCCACATTTGGAACACACTCTGAGGTGTGTTCTGCACTGTCTCCCAGTTCCCCCATGGGATTGAGTTCCCTTGCCCATACTGGTAATCAGCATAAAAAAGTGCCCTTTATTACCTGTTTATTCTCACTCCTCTACTATCCGAGTGGTTTCCTAGTGGTATGTCTCATAACTAGGTTACTTGCACACCGAAATTCTGGTATCAGTTTCAGTGTGTGTGTATGGAGAGGTCTCCCTCGTTGGTGGCTCAGATGGTAAGGAATCTGCCTGCAATGTGGGAGACCTAGGTGTGATCCCTGGGTTGAGAAGATCCCCTGGAGAAGGGAAGGGCTACCCACTCCAGTATTCTGGCCTGGAGAATTCCATGGACAGAGGAGACTGGCAGTCTACAGTCCACGGGGTTGCAAAGAGCTGGACACGACTGAGCAACTTTCACTTTCTTTTTCACTTTTATATCACCAAGAAATGCTCTGATACCAGCTGGGGTGTCCTACAATTTAACTCAATTCTGATGGTGTCTGTCTATCAGAGAGAGCATCAGGTTCCTCAAGTTAAGGGCTCAGTGCCATAAGACTGCCCTTGCTTTGGATGCCAATTGAAATTCCAAGTTGTTACTTGTGTTTTTGACTGACTTGCTATAAATCAGAAGTTCCTATGACTCCCTTGATTAATATCTGGGAGTGGCTCTCGGATTCAGGAACCATGTTTACTCACTGAATTGTCACTTTATTACAAAGAATACTAAAGGATACGAATTCACAGTTCAGATGAAGAGATACATAAGGCGAGGTTCCGAACAAAGAAGCTTCTGTTCCTGTGGAATTTGGGCCTGGTATGGTGGCATGTGGAAGGGCTCTGTTTCACCAGCCTGGAAGCTCTTTGAACCGCCTCCTTTCAGGTTTTTATGGAGGCTTCATTACACAAGCATGATTGATTAAATCATTGGCTATTGGTGACTGATTCAACTTTCAACTCCTCTTACCTCTCCAGAAATCAGGGGGCAGAACTGAAAGCCCCATGGTAGGTTCCCCTGACAACCAGCTCCCAATCCTTAGGTACTTTCCAAAAGTCATCTCATCAGTCCTTAGGTACTTTCCAAAAGTCATCTTTTAATGTAAACTCCATTATGGAGGAAAGGTGCTTGTTATGAATAGTATGACACCCATTTCACCTTTGTGGCTCTCAAGCAATTTCAGGACCTGAAGTGAAAGTGAAAGTCACTCAGTTGTGTCCAATTCATTATGACCCCATGGACTTAACAGTCCATGAAATTCTCCAGGCCAGAATACTGGAATGGGTAGCCTTTCATTTCTCCAGGGATTCTTCCCAACCCAGGGATCGAACCCAGGTCTCCAGCACTGCAGGCGGATTCTTTACCAACTGAGCTATGAGGGAAGCCCCAGGACCTGAAGACAGGAGATCAAATATTGTAACAGAAGATGTTCCCATTGCTCTTATCACTAAGGAAATTCCAAGACTTTGGGGATCTGTGAGCCAGAAACCATGGAGAAGACCAAATAGATATTAGAAATACGCTTTGGTCATTTGAATGACCAAATATATATTTTTTACATGTCATGATATCTCACATTCAAATCTGTACCTCAGGATCTGCTTTTGGGCAAGTCCAAAGTAGGATAGCAGCCTTCTAGCATTTGGCTGGGGCTCCCCATGCCTCTTGATCTTCCTGCCTCTCCCCATTCTCCTCATCTGCAACCACAATTTCAACCCCCAAATTTAAGGGTTGTTTTTTCTTTTATTTAATTATTTAATTTTGGCTGTGCTGGGTCTTCGTTGCTGCCTGTGGGCTCTCTCTAGCTGCCGAGAGTGAGGGCTACTCTCCAGCTGCGGTGCAGCGTGTTCTCATTATGGCCCTCTTGTTGCAGGGCACAGGCTCTGGGGCACACCAGCTTCAGTGGCTGTGACACAGGGGCTTAGTTGCCCTGCAGCACGTGGGATCTCAGTTTTGAAAACCATGTTCCCTGTAGGCAGCTTCTTAACCACTGAACCACCAGGGAAGTCCTAGGGACTATTTTTCTGCTGTAGCTATTAGTATTTCTATGGAAATCTCCCTGGGGTAAGTAAGGAATAGGTATTCAGAATTAACAGTATCACAGAATCCTCCTAAAATAAGCAAGCCACATAGACTGACACTTGGGAAGGGGGAAAATGTCAAAATAAACCATTTCTTTGTAGAACTCAGGAATTCAACCTTCTTGACGACCAATTCCTAAATAAAATTTGGGCTGGAAGCAAATTGTCTGACATCTCTTGCATCAATACTACCATTAACAAAATTTGCAAGTTGTATCCATTCTCAGACTTATTGACCCTGATAGTATTTTAATAATTACATCAAGTTCAGCAGGCTCCTTTGAAAGTACAATTTTATACAGATTTGGAAAATATTACATTTCTAAATCTTTTATGCAATGAACTGACAAGAAGAAGCATCTTATTAAAATTAATGAAATAATTTACTCCTTAAAGTTCAATATTGCTGAAAGCTAAGTAGTATTTAGACAATGATGACAAGGCCAAAACAAGTAACTGTGAAAGTAATCTCTTTCAGACCAGGCATACTAAGTGCTTTTGTAACCTTTTTTTTCCCTTCCTACAAAGTAATGACAAAACTTACCAAGTCTAATATAAAGGATTGGCTCATTGAAATTTTAATTAAGTAATAATATTCAATGTTTATATAGTTTTTTTTTACCATAGTGCTCCAAGAATTATCAAATAATAATTGAACTTTCTAAGTCACCTACTTCACTGCCTCGTACCCCTCATCTTTATGAAGAATTAAAAAAAAGTAACTTCAAGCATATGATAATTATATTGTTAAAAGTTTCTAGAAGTAGAGTTTTATCAATTTGTCGTCCATTTTTTTCAATCATTCATCATTACAATAAAATTTTCTGTTTATCCATCCATTCATCCACACACTCACCCATATACTTACAAATTTTTATTAAGCAACCACCACATGTGAGGTCTTATGGTAAATTCTGGCTCTACAGTGGTTATCAAAACAGTTATGGGTCTCAGCTCTCATGGAGTTAGTAGTATAGTAAATTCTACAGCATAAATTCTAATAAGATTTATGTGATTATACTGTTTCCATCCAAAATAATTTTTGAAATATGTTTTTCCTAATTAAGATTCAGATGGTTAATTTCAGGTATAATACTTTTAGTTGCACAGATCTAGAGATAAGAACATTTGAAAAGAGAATGGAGGCCTTGTCTGAATACAGCTGAGTTCAACAAACACAAACCTGTATTCTGTGCAGATTAATGTGGTTAGATCACATTATGAGGTGTGTCAGTGTGGCAAAGCAAGGCAGTGGCTCATGGAAACCAATATATTAGCTCACTTCTGTTTTAATGTTGTTCTGTTAAGTTTAAAAAAAAATAATTAAGAGAACAGAGGTTACAGGCAAGGCTAAAATTTATGATGCTTCCATCTTAAAATTCCTATGTCAACTTGGGATTTGCAAATTTTTCTTCCCTTCCTTGGTCATTGATGCTTCTAAAAGGGCAGATAAATAATCATTCCTGACTCATAGAGCAAGCTGACTCATCTCTAGCTGAGAGAAATGTACCATTTCCTCCAGAGATGTGTTTGCTACATTGCTTAGTCGTAGATATCTCTATGCTGGGTTAGGTCCTGAGAGAGTTGAGTTCTCAAAAAGAGCAAATGAGTTCACCTTTATTTTCAATGACATGATTTTTACCACAGCAATTGCTGTAGCCTTTTTTTTTTTTGGTCTAGTCAGAGATGGGGAGTACGAAACTGGTGATTTAGATATTTCCTTCCCTCTACCTTAGGAAATCGTTGACAAACTGCTAGTGAATCAGGCCTCATCTGTACTGGACAAGAGTGTTAAGAGGAAATTGTCCTGCAGGGATTCTGAATGACTCACACTTGACTGAGTTTTCTTTAGAACAATTTTTGTATTACAGGTGTTTTACATTGATACATGTTGCCATTATGACTACTCTTGCATATCACTTTTATAATAATTTTTGGAACATAGCATATTTATTTGCATGTTCACGTTAGCTTGTTAGACCCTGAGTTCCTACATGGCAGGAATTGTCTTTTCCTCTTGCTATTTCCAGGGATCAGCACAGTGCTCAGTTAATAATGAGTGGCTCAGCCGTGTCTGACTCTTTGCGAGTCCATGGACTATACAGTCCATGGAATTCTCCAGGCCAGAATACTGGAGTGGGTGGCCTATCCCTCCTCCAGGGGATCTCCCTGACCCAGGAATCGAACTGGGGTCTCCTGCATTGCAGGCAGATTCTTTACCAACTGATCTATCAGGAAAGCTTGCTCAGTTAATAGAGGTGCTTGATAAGTGTTTGTTGTGTGAATGAATGAATCTCTGAATGCTCAATAGTGAGGACTCAGAAGTGCATTTGGGTTGGTTATTAACGTGGCCACTCTGCACTGTTGGCTGGTGTGACCACATGTGAGCCTGCTTAGGTTTTCTACAACATGGCTAATATTCATGGTATTTCTATATCCAGTGTTCTTCCAGTGGAGTTGCTCTTGTAGTTCAGATGGAAAAGCTGCTGTATTATTTCAAATGGTTGTGAAATAATAAAATAAATAATAATCTCAAATGTCAGAGAAAATTATTTTCATCGAACTTAAAAAACAGTTCTACAAGATCCACTTACAAAATATACACAAAAGGAGAAAATAGTGTTACAGACTACTGAGTACCATGTATTATTTTTATAGTAGGAACAAGAATGTTTGCCATGCAGCAGTATGTGGTTAAGATAAAAATATCTTTTCAAATAAGTCAGGGCATATTTTTCCATGTTAAGCCACAGGATGAAACAACAAGAAGGAAGTGATTTATTGATTATAACATTTAAAAGTTACTTTTCTGAATCAACTCTTATTTTAATAGGGCTAAAATCATGAGGAAGTTTGGAGGATATGGGCATAAGGGCATAAAGACATATGCTTGTCACTGTTTGGAGCATAAACCAGGGACAGACATTTTAAGTTTCTGATTTTATCTGTTAGGATTGGTCAAGGATGTATAATGGACTTCCTCGGTGGCTCGGTGGCAAAGAATCTGCCTGCCAGTGCAGAAGAGGCAGGAAATACGAGTTTGATCTCTGGGTCAGGAAGATTCCCTGGAGGAGGCCATGGAAACCCACTCCAGTATTCTTGCCTGGGAAATCCCATGGACAGAGGAGACTTGTGGGCTGTAGTCCATGGGGTCACAAAGAGTTGGACAAGACTGAGCACTCACGTATAAAGATGTATGTAACAGAAAGTTCCAAATAATCGTGGATTAAACATATAAATGTTTTTCTTTCATGTAAAGGAAGTTCTCAGGCAGAGAGTACAGAAGTGGTATAGAGGCTCTCTCTGTTTCATTGTCACTAACACTTGGTCTCTATTCAAGTTTGCCACATGGTACCAGGATTTTTGCTGAAATTCTAGTCATCACATCTACAATCCAGGCAGAAGGAAGGAGGAAGGGGAAAACGGCACTCCTTCCTGCTGAATCAGCTTTCTTTAAAGGAACTTCCTGGCTAAAAGTTTATTAGTTTTGCTTATCCTTTCAAAGAACCAGGTTCTTGGGTTCAAATGTTGTTTGGAATTTTTCTTGTTTCCTGAGGTAAGCTTGTATCATTATAAACTTCCCGCTTAGAACTGCTTTTGTTGAGTCCCATAGGTTTTGGATGAAAAAGCTTAGGAAACCAAAAACAAAAGGAAAAGACAACCTATGAAATGGGAGAAAATATTTGCAAATGATGCTACTGGCAAGGGATTAATTTCTAAAATATACAATCAGCTCATACAGCTTAATATAAAAATAATCAAAAAATGGGCAGAAGACATAAACAGACATTTCTCCAAAGAAGATATACAGATGCCCAACAGGCACATGATGATCGATACTGCTACTTATTAGAGAAATGCAAATCAAAACTACAATGAGGTATTACCTCACACCAGTCAGAATGTCCATCATTAAACAGTCTATAATTAATAACTGCTAGAGAAAGTATACAGAAAAAGGAACCCTACTACACTATTGGTGGGAGTGTAAATTGGCACAGCCACTTTAAAGAACTCTTCCTCAAAAAATGAGAGTTACCATATGACTGAGCAATTCTACTCCTGGGCACATATCCAGAAAAGACAATAATTCTAATTCAAAAGGTATCTGAACCTCAGCATTCATAGCAGCACTATTTACAGTAGCCAAGACATGGATGCAACCTAAGTGTTCATTGACAGTTAAATGGATAAAGAGGATGGGTATATAGGTATGTATGTATGTGTCATGGAATGTTACTTGGTCATAAGAAAGAATGAAATAATGCCATTTGTAGCAACATGGATGGACCTAGAGATTATTATATTAAGTGAAATAAGTCAGAAAAGGGAAGACAAATATCATATGACATCATTTATATGTGAAACCTAAAGTAAATGACACAAATGAACTTATTTACAAACCAGACATAGACTCATAGACATAGGAAGCAGACTTATGGTTATCAGAGAGAAAAGGAGTGGAGAAAAAATATAGGAGCTTGGGATTATTATATATACACTGCTACACATAAAATAAGTAAGCAACTAGAACCTACTGTATAACATAGGGAACTATATTCAATGTCTTGTAACAACCTATAATGGGCAAGAGGCTGAAAAAGAAGTTCCATGTGCATTTGTGTGTGTATGTATAACTCAATCACTTTGCTGTACATTTGAAATTAACACACATTGTAAATCAACAATAGTTTAAATTAAAAAAATTAAATTAACAGAAAAAAATAAAGTAACTTTCTGGAAGCTCTCAGCCAATGATTTTTACTTACATCTCCTGGACCATTACTAACAGTGAGAGAGCCTGGAAAAGACCATCTTTTAGCTGTGTACATTTGTAACTCCAAATAAAATTTGAGGTTTGTTACCAGGGAATAAGGAGATGGCTGTTGAGTAGCAAATCAGCAGGCCCTGCTACTGAAGAAACCAGATAAAACACAGGTAAAAAAAAGCCATAACACTTTCTGGGAGTTATTGGATGATCAGAGTACCAATGGGAATGTGTATGTAGAGATACTCCAAATGTGAGTATCTGTGGCCAGAGCAGGGATGGCCTGAGTACTCTTTGAGGGAAAGGCAGGTTGTAGATCTGTTGAAATGTCTCATGGGGTAGTTAAAATTCATTATGTTGGCAAATTTATCAAGATTCATTGTTGATCTTCATTGAAACTTGATTTTTTTTTAAAGCACACTGAAAGTAGATATGAGTCTTAAAGAGAAATTCAAATACCTTAACTTAAGGTAACTTAAAGGTAAAAAACAAAAAAAAAATCATAGATGTAAGAAGGCAAAGTGTTTATTATTATTTTGCAATAAGAAATAAATTTCAGGGAGCAAAATGCTCACAGAAATTTGCTTGGTGAGCATGGAATTAGAAAAAGACCAGATAAATCATCTGAATGCCTAGTGGAATTAGGCTAAAGGCAGGATTGGCTTGCTGTGGGATCAGAAGGCAGGTGTAAGGACTCATTTCCCTGTCTTCCCTGTATCCCCAGATGTCCTCCTCTCCTTCTGGTTGGGATGTTCTTGAGAGATGTTCACTTTCAAGCTGATTACAGCCTATCTTGTAGACTTGGGAACCTTACTGTCTCTTCAGAGTGATTTGTGTATTTCCACTCTACCCAAGTATGTATGGAGTTTACAATTTTAATTCTGTTAAAATTTAACTCTCAGAGGGCAACTTAATTCTACTTACCTCTAAGTTCACAGGAGATGCCTCAGTAAAGCCCCATATGCTGCCTCTAATAGGCTGTTACATAGACATTTACTGTTAAAGCCAGAAAATGAACATAACCCTTTTGTGGTGGAAGATAAAAGGTGATGAGGAGGGTATGTCAGTCTAGAGTTGACTGGTATGACTCAGCAAAAAGACTGAAACAGTTAACAGGAAGTCAACGTGTGAAAGCCTGGAAACAGAGCTGAATCTTGACCACTATTCAAGGAAGACAACTGTTGAGCCAGAATGACTTGGTACTCAAAGAACTCATAAGACAGCCCCTGGGTAGCTTTCACGTGTGTCTCAGTAATCTTGTGGAATTGTAAGCTCTTTGAGAGATCTGAATATATTGCCCTCAGACAGTCTGTTTTCTCCCTCATCACATGTGTGTCCTTTCCCAAATGGAGAGCTTTGTCAAAGAGGAAGAGGGGCCTGACTGACAGAAAGCAGCTCTCCTTTAATGAAATAACTTTCTGAAACAATCAAGCTCTGAAGTACTATTCTGATTATTTTAGGGTGAGCTGGAATTTATTTTGCGCAAAAACTGTGAAAGAGACTAACTCTGCTCCCCAGTCCTATGTCGGTTTAATTGCTCACATGCATTAATATTGATTATATTTGGACCTAATTGTTTTCAGTGCTGTCACTTTTTATTAAAACTGGATAGACATAAAATAAAGCATGAAGCTTTTTCCTGTGTCTGTGAGGAATGCAAATGTGTTTTGTCCACAGTCATGAAGAAAGGAGAAGGTGGGATAACTCTGAATGGCAATACATAAATGTTCCCTTAAAACCCTTGAGCAGTTTAAAAATTTTTAAATTTTAAATTAAAGTTAAGAATTAAAAAAATTTAAATAAGAGCAGTTTTAAAATATGCCTCTTTTTGACTCTCAACTTACCTTTGAGGCCATAGATGGAATCAAATAAGCCCTCAAAGACAGAATTCCCCACACTAAAATGCCATATTCTTTTAGGCTATTTTGGGAAGGTTTTTGTATGTTTAATAAAATACTACCTCCCTGAAAGGATGAGGGATACTTTTCAATTGTGGGCTCCATCATCAGCTGCTGGTCAAAATAAACTGTTTATCTTCCAATTTCAGAGTCACCAGACCTTCCATAGCTGTTGATAGAAACTTCCTCTCTGGCAATCTGATCCGGTTGGACTATTGGATGTGAACAGCATGGAGTCTAAACTCAAAACACAACTCTCAAGTTTTTAGCAACAAATTATCAGGATACTCACCAACTGCAATCAGAGGAAATCTCAATAGTCCTTTTGTTATATTAAAGAGACTTACAACAATATGTTCCATGGATTTGAAATTTAGATGAGATAATTATTTTTTTTACCAGTGAGTCCAGAGTTTCTATAAATCCCCCCTCTATTTTTCTTATGAAATATAGTCTTGGATTTCTAGGTCATAATCAGTATACTTTCAATGAATCAAAATGACACTAAAGTGTAATTTTTAAAGAATCTTTTTTTTTTTACTTTATTCTCAAAGTTCTATAATTTTAATTAGATTGCTTTTTAACACAGTGCTTCCATTTGTAAGTATTCATAGTCAAATAGTGCTGGTTAATGTTTCTAAAAGCCAAGACAACAAACAAACAAGCGTAAAAGTATCTATTTCTATATGACTATAAGAAAACTCAATGACGTCACATGGAAAAGAGCATTATTTCTCTTCTGAAACCCAGGTTAAATGTAAAGGCCGAGATGAATCCTTTGGCTGCTGACCATTGAAGGAGAAGCCTGAATTATGCTCCCATGCTCTGCTACCACCCATTCAAATTAGAAATTGTTATCACTGTAATCACTGGACCACTACAATCAAGGACAGCTGAGACCCGCAAGTGCCCCTACTGAATTGCGCTTTGGTCTTCAAGTGTCAATTTGTATTGAAGGATTTGTAAAAAAAAAAAAAAAAAGCCATGAGACTTATTGTTCTTTTTTGTAAGATGTTATTAAGGATGTTTATTATCAGTGGCTTTCAGATTTGAGAATTTATTAGAATCAACTACATTGCTTTTAAACAATGCAGATTTCCAGGCCCACCTCAACCCTGTTCAATCTGAATCTCTAGGTAAGGAGCCAGAAGAGTCTATATTCCAAAACATCTTCTCAGGTTATCCTGATGCCTTTGGTAGAAACATATGAACCATGGCACTATGTCTTTCTTAAGGGGATCATGGAAGACAGTTCTGTTTCCAGCACCAGAGGCGCTGCCTCTGGAAAAACAGTATTTTTATTCCTTGGATACTGTAATTCATATAACTGTTGTGTTGGTCTCTTTGCATTGACTCAGGGCCAAATATGGCTCCTTCTAGCAAAAGTGTAGGGAGGAAATTGTGATACTTTGAGTATTAACAACATTCCTATGTTCATCTTCTCTTTCTTACTCTCATTTCCTCCTTGTCTCAATCCTTCACCAAATTTATTTTAATTAATTAGCTAGTTAATCACACTTATTTACTTTTTGATCCTCCTCACCCATTTCTCTTACTCCTCACCCTCCACCTCTGGCAACCACTAATTTGTTCTCTGTATCTATGATCTTTTTGTTAAAAGATTCCACATATAAGAGAGGTCATTTAGTATTTGTATTTCTCTGTCTGACATTTCATTTAGCATAATGCCCTCAAGGTCCATCTATGTTTTTGAAAATGGCAAGATTTCATTACTTTTTATGGTTGAATAATATTCCATTATGTGTGTGTGTATGTACGTGTGTGTATAAACCACAATTTCTTTATTTCTCATCCATCAATAGCCATTTAAGTTGTTCCATATCTTGGCTATTGTAAATAGTTCTGCAATGAACATGTTGTTGTTTACTTGCTAAGTTGTGTCCGACTCTTTGCAACCACATAGACTGGAATCTGCCAATCTGTAGGATTCTCCAGGCAAGAATACTAGAATGGGTTGCCATTTCCCTCTCTAGGGGGGTCTTCCTGATCTGAGTCTCCAGCATTGGCAGGCACATTCTTTACCTCTGCATCACGAAGGATGACTGCAATGAACATGGGGTGCGTATATCTTTTTGAGGTAGTGTTTTAATTTTCTTCAAAGATTTGAAAGTGAAATTGATGGATCACATGGTATTTCTATTTTTTTCAGGAAAAATTGTTTACAATTTCACATTTTTTAAATTGCCTTTTTTTAAATATGTTGCTTTAAATCCTGTTGAGAAGAAAATGTGACATAAAAATAATAAGCACTATCTAAATATTTGTATAAACCTTGATAATTTTTTCTTCACTTGAGCTGGGATATTTGAATTTAGTGTTTCTTCAGACATGACTTAGCAGCTGAACAACACCAATAATTTTAAAAATACAGCTTTAAGAATGATACAGCAGAAATAACAACGTAAACGTGGTTGAAGGTGATGCCACAACTGTCTTTTTTAATCATCTTTTTGCACTTTGTGGGGGTGTAGATTGAGTTGGGGGACATATCATTCCCTGTATCTTATTTCCATATAAGATGAACAGACACTCTTCTAAATTTTATTCAGAATAAAAGCAGCATAGAAGAAATACATCAGTGGTACATGTGAAAAAGAACTTGATTCCTCAACAAAATCAGTCCTAACAGGTCAGGAGTGGACCCTGACTGTGCTCCACCTTAACTACATTCAAGTACGTGTGCAGATAAGTTAGCCTGTGGAACACATTAATGAAACAAAAATGAAAACAAGCAACTGACAGAGCCAAGAAAATCATCTGTAGTCTTAGTCCACATGAGATGGGGCCAAGTTGCTTTTGATCCAAGCTTGGTATTTCCGGGTTAATAGGATGTAGATTCCAGGTTTCTTGGCATCACCACATTTGCGACCTCCAGAAACTAAGGCCTGTAAGGCACCTTTGCAGACCAAGGGGCCCCCTGAGTCACCCTGGAAAGAAGAAAACGGGCAGATATTTGGCAAGAAGATGTTGAACTTTTTGGACTATCAGCTGTTAATAACCATCAAATGATTATTATCTGGGTCATTGGTTTCTTTGTGTCCTACAGAGTGCCTGATACAGTCCCTGAGCAGTATAAGTTCTCTGTGTCTCTCTCTCCATCCAGAACAAAGGTTTTGTCCATTTGTCTCTCTGCCTCTCTTTGTCCATGTCCCTGTCTCGAAGACTTTGTACATGTACATGTCTTTTAGCAGTCACTGGGACTGTTGAGCTTTATTCATTAAGAAATGGGTAGACAAGGAAGTTTGAAATAATCCACTGAAATAAAAGACATTTTTAAAATGAAGAATTTCATTTTGGTGTTCATGGGTTTGAAATCAAGTTGCTATTGAGGCTGACAGGAAAAAGCAATGTATTAGAGTAAATGTCTTGGTGGTGGGCACTCTACCTTCTCTATTATTTTTTCCCATTGTCATATGGTTGAACATGGGGCTCTGCACACACCCAACCCTTAGTAAAGACTTGCCCAATGAACAGATTCTTGAGGACTCACTCTGACAACAAAACATGTAACAAAAATTCTGTCAAGGAAAGCGACAAGGGAATAGAGAAGGAAGCCTGACTTTTCAGATAAGGAGCTGGGTTTTGAATCTAAAGAGCAGGCTTTGCCTCTGCTGCCATGCAGGTCCAAAAGTGCAGTACTTTGTGCTTGGTTGGCCCTGAAAATAGAGATTTGGAGGTGACAGTCTTGGGGTATTACAGTCACACATGATCTTTGAGATCATCAGATCCTCCCCTTAAAAATGCTTAATATAGCATGATGTGAATATATTTTTTAAAAGTAATCCATCTGTGCTAGGTAGCCTTCATCACCTGTTAACATGGTGGTGATTTAGTCACTCAGCTGTGTCTGACTCTTTAAGACCCCATGGACTATAGCCCACCAGGTTTCTCTGTCCATGGGATTTCCCAGGCAAGAAAACTGGAGTGGGTTGCCATTTCCTTCTCCAGGGGATCTTACCGACCCAGGGATTAAACCTGATCTGCATTGCAGGAGGATTTTTTACCTACTGAGCCACCAGGGAAGTCCTTTTTTTTTTTTTTTTAATGCCTCAAGAAACAAAGAATTTGAAAACCATGACTGTTTTTCTTTTAGTCAGTTAGCAGTCAACCTTATTTATGAAACACAGAATATTGAATATACATTTGAGCTTTTTGCATTTGAATTTTATAAGACCTCTCTATTAATTAGTTTAGGGGCTTATCCTGTGGCTCAGCAGTAAAGAATTTGCCTGCAACGCAGGAGATGCAGGAGACATGGGTTTGATCCTTGGGTCGGGAAGATCCCCTGGAGGAGGGCATGGTAACCCACTCTAGTATTCTTGCCTGGATAACCCCATGGACAGAGGCGCCTGGTGGGCTACAGTCCATAGAGTGGCAAAGAGTAGGACACCACTGAAGTGTGCATGCACATATTGATTAGTTTAAAGCTGGGGTGGGTCAGGGATTGAGAGATTATTTTCTAGTCACCACTTGTGACCTCAGGGTTGGTAGGCTTTCTAAGGAGGATAGTACACCTCAGAGGAAGCCTGTAAAAGTTATCAGATATAGTCCATTACCCTGATTAACAAACATTAATGAGTGCTAACTGTGTGTTTCACAAGTTCTATGGCTTATTTGTAGTGGCAGATGAGAAAGCACAGTGGAGGCTGTGCAGGATTGGAGAGCACCTTTTCAGAGTTGTGATGCTGTGTTCGCCACACCTCTCCTCCTTGCTGCGAGTGTGCGGATAGAGCTTGACTATAGCTCAGCACCCTGAAATGCCTGTTTGAGTGAGGGATTCTTACCTGACAGGAATCCTTCTGGCCTCTGGCGTCTCCTGCACATAGCATGGTTCTAGTTATAATAGGGTTGTGGTTGTAATAATCTCGGCTGTTGCACGTTTTTCGACTTATGACAGTGACAGTGACTTCTCGCAGGGTATCAGAAGGGCTTAAGCATTCTGGATCAGTGGCTCCCCAGCCAACAACCTGGCATTTTGTTCCAGCTTTAATATCAGTTTTAGCTCTTGGGTGGAGCAGTTGGACATGTTCGTTGAGTATTGCGGCTGTGTGAAGCTGACAGATTGAAAAGAGAGTAAATGATCTTTTGTCCCCAGTAGTATTTTGTGATTAGTCTGATCGGTGTATGTGTGGTCCCTCTGTACTCTGAGGGCGTCCTTTTTCTTGAATCTACTTTGGTGGTAGCCCACAGCTGCATTTGTGGTTGTTGCTTTTCTGAACACGCTCTTCATTCCCTTTAGAGCTCAGTGATGCTCAGGGAGGAAGCTTACATAGAGCAGGAATTTTGCCCAGTCTCAAGCCAACTGGCCTTTGCTCTGCATTGGATGATTTTCTGTGGAATAACATCCATAGGTCATGACTTTGAGGGCTGGGCTCTTTCCTGCTGGATAGGACCCTTGAGTATGGTCTAGACTGAGTTTGAACTGGACTTAGTATGGTCTAGACTAAGTTGTAACTCACTTCTGTGTCCCTGAAGTCACTTGCTTGGCTCTGTTGTATAAGCGACTTGTACTTTTCATTTGCTAATGAGAAAAGTATTGGGAGAAAAAGCTTGCAGTGTGGATCCTTGCGCCTGTTGGGAGGTTCTCCTCCCACGAATGTGAACATCAGAGCTGTTTTTCCTTGTATAAACATAGCCCAGGCGTGTTTATGATATATTCTTTTTTCTTTCAAGGCATTAAATGGAGTACAATGAGCCCTAATAGAATATGTCACCACACATCACCTTGAACAGAGGGAGAATGCTAACAAAATGCTTTGTTAGATGATTTAACAACTGAATTGTGAGGTATAAGAATGTTGGAGAAATTGAAGGAACACAATGCTACATACCTTAACCAGCATAATGTCATTTGATTTAGGGTCTGTTGTAAATCCTGGGAATCTTATGAATTTTTTAATCTTAAATGTTTGCTTGGAGGCCTCATTCTTTGAGAGGGAGTGTGCTCCTAAAACCACTTTGGAAGACTGGCTTTTGGGAAACCTAAAAAAAGCAAAAAGAATAGACACACAGAATGGCTCCCCAATCTTCCAATGGGGAGTAGAAATGGTGGAGAAACCATATACATACAAGAATAAGGACCAGCTTCAAGGTAACTTGTGCAGGATTAGGTGGAGTGACAGAGGTCATGGGCCCAATAATGAAAGGATGAAAACAAGGGCCAAATCCATCCCAGTACAATTCCCCAGCTAGTGCCATATGGTGGGAGGGAAAGAAGGAAAATCCTAAATGACCGAATTCAAGTTTATTCACCTTCCCAATATTAAATATTTTAATAACTAAAAGGAAAAGACTCAACTCTGGGCTTCCCTGGTGGCTCAGCAGTAAAGAATCTGCCTCCAATGCAGATTCGATTCTTTGGTGCGGAAGATCCCCTGGAGAAGGAAATGGCAACCCACTCCAGTATTCTTGCCTGGGAAATCCATGGATGAAGGAGCCTGATGGGCTACAGTCCATGGGGTTGCAAAGAGTTGGACATGACTTAATGACTAAACAACAACAAAGTCAACTCTACACTTGCTAATCTGGTATATCTAAATCTCATCTCAGGGCAATAGGGAGAATTAAGATCCATTCTCATATGTTCTGTCCACTCAATTAGAAAGATGATTCAGACAAGAAAGGAAAACTTTCCTCTAGGTGAAAAATCATCTGAAATTAAGGTACTTTAGAGTTAGTAGCCATAGATAATTCCATGGTAGAGATTTAGAGGATAAAACTGGTGAGTCAGATGATGGAAACAATACTTTTGGTTTTTTTTAAATCCCTGCTGCTGCTGCTGCTAAGTCACTTCAGTTGTGTCCAACTCTGTGCAACCCCATAGACGGCAGCCCACCAGGCTCCCCTGTCCCTGGGATTCTCCATGCAAGAACACTGGAGTGGGTTGCCATTTCCTTCTCCAAAGCATGAAAGTGAAAAGTGAAAGAGAAGTCGCTCAGTCATGTCTGAACCGACTCTTAGCGACCCCATGGACTGCAGCCCACCAGGCTCTTCCATCCATGGGATTTTCCAGGCAAGAGTACTGGAGTGGGGTGCCATTGCCTTCTCCAGTCATATACAATTATAGTATGCCAATGTTTCAAAAGTTGATCTGATTTATTGTATGTTGAGTAAAATTATATTCACATCATTATGAAAATAGAAAATTATTTTTGAGATTTCAACAACACCTTGGAGCTGTTTCCAGACTTCCCTGGTGGCTCAGATGGTAAAGAGTCTGCTTTTGATCTCTGGGTTGGGAAGATCCCCTGGAGAAGGCAATGGCAATCCACTTCAGTATTCTTGCCTGGGAAATCCCATGGACAGAGGAGCCTGGCAGCCTACAGTCCATGGGGTTGCAAAGAGTCAGACACGACTGGAGTGACTAACACTTTCACTACACTTTGGAACCACTTGCATTCTACAAAAATGTCCCATTTTTATGTGTGTTCTCAGGAAACACCCATCTTCGAATCCTTTTTTTAGAACAAGGAAGGTAATAAAAAAGAATTATATTTGTTTGCATTTGTAACTATTTCATTGTCATATGGAAAAGGGTCAGGGCAGATTACAATAAAAACACACATATCTGATAAACACACATATATGCTGTGCTGTGTTGTGCTTAGTTGCTCAATCATGTCTGACTGTCTGTGACCCCATGATGTAGCCTGCCATGGGGATTCTCCAGGCAAGAATACTGGCATGGGTTGCCATGCTCTCCTCCAGGGGATCTTCCCAACTCAGGAATGGAACCCAGGTCTTCTGCATTACAGGCAGATTCTTTATCAGCTGAGCTACCAGGAAAGCCCAAACACACACATATATAGACGAATAAAGATTAGCAAAAATTAAAAAGAGCACAGAAACATACAGAAAAAGGAAGAAAAGTTTGTTTCAGGTTTGGGGAACCAGTGCATGACTGTGCTTAAATGGGTTTGTATGGTAGGGCTCTGACTGCCGGGAATTAACACTTTGGGGTTTCTACCAAAAGAGTTTATTTTGGTTTATTTTGGGAATTTCAGCTCCATTTGTTGAAAAATTCGCCTGTTGCAAAATCAGGATGGGGATGAAATTCTCAAAGGATGTGGATTGGATTTCCTAGGATTGATTCAAACTCAAATTCAGTGTACCTGCTAAATCCAAAGCTGTGGAGGGGAAGGATAATATAAAATCCCTGGGGCTACTGATTAAATAGAAAAGACAGGTATGTACATAAATAACTAACATGGAAAGGCAGGGAGATATGAATGTGGGATGTGGAAGATGAATTCTGACTAGGGGAAGGGGGCAGAGAAAATGTCGGGTTTTCCTTCATCTTTTACCAATGTCCTTGATCCGTTAAAGACTTTGAAGTGTTTTGTTTACTTTTTGTCTCCACTGGGACATGCGAATACCAAAAACAACCCAAGCAGACCATGAATGTTTTTTGAATTTTCCATTTCTAGATACAGTTCAACTGTAATCTGTACTACAGAGGTCAATATTTTCTGCCCACAGGATACCTGGAATTACCTGAGTCCCAGAATCCCACCTCCTTAGCTAAATTCAGGTTTGAATTCCCTTGGAGGAGAAGCAACAATACAGGCGTCTCATTTGCACAGCACAGTGTTTCCCTATGGGTGGTCTAAAGACCAGCTTCAGAATCATCTGGAGGTTTTTGGCTGCATGGCAACTTTATAAGCTCATGCCAAGTCCCTGCAAGCCTCTTACTTCCTCTGCCAGTCTGCCTTGGCACTGAGCAGTGTTTCTGCTTAGACCCATTCCTCTGGGTTTGATAGTGAATGTAGATTTCCTATTTTTTGAGATCTTTTGCATAAGAGAGGAGGGAATGACCAGGCTGTCAGAGACGGGCTATTACAGGTTTATTCCATCAACATGACTGGATCATGAAATTTGTTCCTGAGTGACTGCCGTGGAAGGTACAAATACACAGATATTAATATAACCTTGTTGTTGTTCAGTTGCTAAGTCATGTCCAACTCTGCGACCTCATTCATGGACTGAAGCACACCAGGCTTCTCTGTCCTCCACTGTCTGGAGTTTGCTCAGATTCATGTCCAATATAACATTATAACATTAGACAACATTTATTAAATTATTTTAGTGTGTCAGGTTTTGTGCTAAGCATTTTACATATTTTCCCTCATTTAAACCTCACCATGGCCCAGTGAGGGAGGTATGATGATCATCCCATTTTGCAGATGAGGAAATTGATGATCAGATACATTAACAAACGAGAAATTCCCACTGATACTAAGCGGAGGCTCCAGGATGCAGTGAAATTAGGATTAAAGCTCTGTTGGTTTGAACCCAAGGTCTGAATTTGTAACCATTCTACTATGGGAGCCTTGAGAGATTTGCAATGGAATGAGGGCATGTGGAAGGGGTGGAGGTGGGGTTCTATCTATAATATTTGCTGGCTAAGCAGGTGACGTGGCTTCCCTTGTGGCTTAGCTGGTAAAGAATCCACCCACAATGCAGGAGACCTGGGTTTAATCTCCGGGTTGGGAAGATCCCCTGGAGAAGGGAAAGGCTACCCACTCCAGTATTCTGGCCTGGAGAATTCCATGGACCATAGTGGGGTCCATGGGGTCGCAAACAGTCGGAGTGACTTTCACTAAGCAGGTGACATGATGGGGCAAGTGTTCAGTGGGAGAAGGCATTGGAAGAGACTCAGGAAGACAATAGACAAGACTTGGTGAGAGTTTTGCTGCTGATAAATTGAAATGCTGAAAATAAGATTATATAAGACACTTTTTTTTTTCTCTTTGCCAGTTTCCTTTTATAACCAGCATGGCAACTAACAGAGGGGCCTAAGTGAAGAACTTAGTGTGGATGAGTAGTGAGAAGGGAACACCCCAGATCTGGCCTCCTTCATCATTTTGCTGAGAGAGGGGTCTAGTGTTACTAAGCTATTCCCACAGGATACTTGGGAGTACATTTGTGGGAAGCCACCATTGAACTATTTCATAAATATTTTGGATTTCATAAAGTTTAATATTTTTCCAAGCACCAATATGCCTACATTTTTACACCCAAGTGTCCTGTAGAGGAAATCTGAGCCACATATTCTGGAGTTCTTTTAAACTCCAGCCATTTAAAACAATATTTAGCAATTTTTTTTTTTTAAATTCCAAGATTCCCTTTTCCCCATTTTTCAATTTGTGAATGTATTTTTACTGAATCAAGTTCATTTGACAAAATTTAGAATTCAACTTAATAATACTATTTATCTTTGGGTAGTTGGCTATCCACGCCAGTATTCTTGCCTGGAGAATTCCATGGACAGAGAAGCCTGGTGGGCTACAGTTCATAGGGTTGCAAAGAGTTGGACATGACTGAGTGACTAACACTCTCACTTTTCTCCTTTGGGTAGCCCTTTATGGCTTACAAAGGATGTCACATAATGTGCTTTTAGCTTAGCAAAAACCAAAAAACCCTTCTTCTCCAATTTATTTCCCTTTTTTCTATACAGCATTTGTTCAGCCTTTATAATAAATCAAGCTCCATATCTGGGGAGGTGATAATTCATTTGAATGTGTAACCACAAGCATATCTGAAATGTGCGTATTTGAAATTGAATGAACATTTATCGATGGTCACCCTTGGCCTAACTGGTCCCCAGGGGACAAATGCCCTAGAAAGGACAGAAGTGATGTGGACCCAAGTGTTATTTCTGTGACAGCAAGAACCCCACTTAAATGAAGTAGCCATGTTAAGTCAGAAATTAGTGGCTTGCTATTTAGAAATAAAACAGAAGTTCACACAGTTTGCAGGCTTCAAAATTTCTTGTTTGTCTTCAAATAGTCTCATTAAAATGGGAGCAACCAAACAAAATCCCCAAGATATGAAAGCAAGGTCAATCAGTTGTTTCCTTTAGGCATATAACTGATGCCTAGATGGTAAGTGATTATGGCTAAGAGGTTCTTAAGTGTAGTGCTGTCATGTTTGTAAGGAAAGGAGAAGGCTCATCTTTTCTTATTTTTTAGCTTATTCAGGCTAGAAAGATAAAGAAGAAATATACAAACAAAAAACGACTCCCCCAAACCAAAACAAGCAAATAAAACAACAAACACCAAAGTAGTTTTCTATTGCTTTTCTTTCATGATGTTTGCAGCATCCCAAGAGGGGTTTTGGATACTTTTAGCTGAAGTAAGAAGACTCTGGACTGTCCCTTGGACTGCAAGGAGATCAAACCAGTCAATTCTACAGGAAACTAACCCTGAATATTCACTGGAGGGACTGACGCTGAAGCTGAAGCTCCCAGTACTTTGGCCACCTGATGCGAAGATCTGACTCATTGGAAAACACCCTGATGCTGGGGAAGTTTGAAGGCACGAGGAGAAAGGGGCAGCAGAGGATGTGATGATTAGACAGCATCACTGACTCAATGGATATGAGTTTGAGCAAACTCTGAAGCACAGAGAAGTCTGGAGTGCTGCATTCCATGGGACTGCAAAGAGTGGGACACGACTTAGCTACTGAACAACAGTGAGAGAATCCTAGAGTGAGAGGTTATAGTCTGTCTCTACAAATACTTTCATTTTTGGTATCCCAGAAAAATACTCACCTCCTCTTTTTCTGTGTAAATCATCTAAACATTTTCTTTTTTTTCACCTAGGGAAACTGTTGCCCCTTATAGCTGTGATTCCTAAATTGTGAACTCAGGCCTCTGGGGTAGGCCTTGAGCAGGGGAGTTAAGGTTAGGGTCTAAAAGTCTATAAGCAAAGCCAATCTATTGCAACTTATCTGCTAAGTATTTTAAAATATTTAAATAGATAATATTTAATCCTCAAAACCCCATGAAGCAGTTATGTACTACAGTTATTATAACCCATTTTTAAAATAGGGTGCGAAGTCAGGATGTCTGATTTCCCCTAACAAGGTCAGGAACATTGCTGCTTCAGTTATAACTGTTGCTGTGTTCCTTGGCATTACATGAAAGACTTGAATTTGTCTATTAGGTTGTCTAGATCTCCCAGAAAAGTAGAACTTCGGGCAGAATCACGGATGTGTGAGACGGTAAAATCGGCTCCACCAATTCGTCAGTTATCACAGAAGCTAAGGGTAAATCACGGTGGTGCTAGTGATAAAGAACCCTCCCGCCAATGCAGGAGACCTAAGAGGCGCAGGTTTGATCCCTGGGTCAGGAAGATCCCCTGGAGGAGGAAATGCCAACCCACTCCAGTACTCTTGCCTGGAGAATCCCATGGTCAGAGAAGCCTGGCAGGCTACAGTCCATGGGATCACAAAGAGTTGGACGCGATTGAAGTGACTTAGCACGCACAAGGGTAGATTGAATTTTCTCCCGGGAGAGGTGAGCTTCTTTTCTAGGCAACTTGAGGGAACACAGCGAGTAATACTCACCAGAAGTGGCAGTGGGCTGCTGTGAGCACCCACTGAGGATGGATCAGCACTCCCCCGCAGATGTGGTCGCCGCCGTACTGCAGGGACGCCATAAATGGCCTGGAGTGAGGGGACACTTCTCTCCCTCCGATAATCTCCATGTTAAAACCTGCCAAAGAAAACCAAGAGTTAATGGAAGAGATCTAAGTGGATTATTTCTCTTAATTCTTTTGATAGTCATTATGTCATTTTCTAAGATTAAAAATCTTTCAGTTGCCTAATAGTGATTATAATTTTACTGATGAACAATTGCATGCTACATTATCGCTTATTGATATCTACATGGATATAAACATTATTTTCATTTATAATGTGATAACATAATCACTAGAAACTCATTGAATGCTGACAGGTGGTAGGTATAGGAGATACTTACAGTCTGGAGTCATGTAAGTCCCAGCTAGTAGGAAACATAGAAAAAAAGAAGAAAACTTAGTCATGTTAGTGGCTTAGATTTAAGAAGCCCAGATGAAATATTCTGACTGTATTGGCGACGGAAGAAGAGTCTGAAGGCGGAGTTTTGATTTTGCAAATTTAACCTTCTCACCACAGGTGTTTTGGAGGTAAAATTTTTCACACCTAATGTTAAAGGTATGTATCAGTTTGGGGAGTTTCAGAATTATGCTTTTAGGACTTTTTGAAGCAAGGTATGTGTTCCATAAAGATCTCATTTCCAGAGTTAACCATTTTCAGTATCTGTATAAGTACTCATGTTATAAATGGTGAGAAAATAAAAATTATCCAAACCATAAGAACTCAATGAAGTTGCAGACAGAGTTCAAAGATGTTCATTGCTCTAAAGTAATGCTTACTATTTTTCCTGGCAGAAAATGGTGCCTATCATATTTAGTTTCTATTTTTCATTTGGACATAGATTTATTACATAGAGAGACATGGAACCTTGCACAGATCATGGTTGCCTTACAATAAGTCTTAGCTAAAGCCTGAATATCATCCAGAGAAACCCATATGTTTTGTAGCAAGCTTATTCCTAGACATGCCATTTTCTTTAAATGTGACCAAATTTGGTTAAATTTTAGTTACATTTTTGGGAGATTCCATAATGTTATTAAAGGGGAACATTGGCAACATATTTTAAAATTCTGAGTCTTTATTTTACTCATTTTTAATTGAAAATGACCATGTGTTTATCCAGGGTCTTAATAATAATATCTTTTCAAAATCAAGGACTGCACTTTGTCACTCTCCCCAGGAACAGATGAAATGCATTGCCAGCCTTTCTATAGTACTTTCTCCTTTACTATAAAAGATATTAGCCTTAAGCTTCTATGAGATTCTGTCTGTGCTGGGTGCTGATCACTAGGGCAGATGTTATTAAATGAATACAGACAGACCAATCAGGCACCACACAAGACCCCAAGCACTTTCTAAAAACACTGATCAAAATTAATCTTTAATTAACAGATCTTATTTTCTTTCTTCTAAAATATTTGCATCCTATCTTTTATTTTTTTACCAAAATAAATTGAAATCCAGAGCTATTATTCTTGCCAGATTGCAAAAGACTCCTACTGAATTGTTTTCTAGCAAGACAGTAGGAATAACACCAATAACTATTATACTTGCATATTCTACATTAAATTTAACAAATGTCTTAAATCTTCCTAAAATTCTCTTTACACGATCATTTATATGTTTTCATGTCTTATGTCTGTGTGGAAGGCAGGACAAACTATTATATCTGTTACAATTAAAGAAATTGACTCAAGAGAGGTTAAGTAATTTGCCTAAAGTTACACAGCATACACGCTGGATCAAATCAATTGCCTGATCTAAAATAAGTTGTGTATTAATAAATATACCACCAGAGCACAAAATATGAGAAATATCCTGTTTGTACTTTATTAGGATGCAGCAACAGTAAAGCTCTCCTGCATAGTAAACAAGAAGAATGAACAAACCCAGTGCAGAGTGGTGACTTCCTGTCTCATAGACCTGGTGAGAAAAGGAGAAGCCAGATTAAGAAAAGCCACAAACTTAATAAAGCAAACAGCCATACGCTCCTGTTACTTTTCAAGTCACCTTTGTCACTGTTGGTGTGCCTCGATGGAGCCCTCATTTTTTTGCCGCTTTTGCAAGCTGTGGAGTGGGCGTGATGATGCCAGCTCCTCACTCTATCACAATGATGTTGGGAACTTAAGCAAGATCAGGTGTGACATGTGGAATTGATTTAACTATGAGGAAGAAATGAAGTGTGCAAAAGACAAAGCTTTATTCCTTCAGTTCTGGCGGAGTGGGGCATGGTTAAAAACATCTCTCAGCTGCTTATTTCTGTGTAGCAAGGACTAGCATCCACATACATTTTTACAAATTGGTAGGCATTTTCAGCTCAGTTTCCAGGGAAGTGGCTGATATTAGTCTTGCTTTGTTGATAAAGACTTGATGGAAAGTACCAAGCTAGCAGGTGGCAGAGTTTGTTCTTAAACCCTTAGGTGCTGGCTCCAAGGCTACATGTGGCTTTTAACCTGACCACATGCCTGCTGGGCTTTGAGAAGTTCTGTGGCTTAGATGCTCTAAGGGGCAAGCTGGCTGTGCAAAGGGAAAAAGGATTTAGCTGTATATACTGCAATTAGACATGGTGAGGCTTCATTTAATTGGGAGGACAGTCTCATAACTCTTGTAGCTGACCAGGAAAATTCTGAGATCATGTCGGTTTATAGTCAAGAGTTACTTGGTTTGGGCTTTAGACCGATGTGTGGGTCAATGGTATCATTTATTATAACATTCAGGATCCTGGATCTGAGAACAGTGGGCTGTGTAACATGATGAGCTCTGAGAGCTAATTTATTTCTGGGTGTTGGTTTTTGTTCTGTTGAGTCTGGTACGGGGAGAGCCATGTTTGCTTTGGATGGATTTTGCAGCAGCTGTGCTGGGCTGAGCAAGTGCGAGGCAGTGCTCTGTGCTGGACTAGTTCACGGGTTGGGGGCATTGAGCTTCTTCACTGTGTTGTGTTCGGCTGTCCTTATTAGCTGCTCTTGGGGATGCTGATTTTGAGCTTGGGGTTTTTGTTTTCCTCCATCCCTCTTCTCTCTTGACACTTCTATGTTTTGAGAGACTCGTATAGAACAGCTGTCTAGAAACTCCAAAGGCCACATGTGGTTCTCTCCCATGGGCTTTTATCACTTCATTAGCCACTCCCTCTAAAGCTTTGTCACTCAAAGCATGGCCCTCAGACCTGTACTGGTCTGTGACCTGTTTAGTATCCATCCCGGGCAAGAGGAAGACAGAAGTTGAGAGTCAGAGTTTAGAAGTTGTTACAGCCATTTATCGTGACTCTATACTAATTTATTTTATTTCATGAAATGCAATATAATATCTGTCCAATCTAATCATAAACTAGGGCATGCATTTTATATGCCTTTAAAAATTTTAATTTTTCTACGTATTTCTATTGTATAGTCCACAATGAATTGAAATGAAAACCAAACAAATCATCAAACAAAATTCCAAAACACACCTGGTCTTCCCCCTGGGTAGTTTGAGTACTGCTCTGTAGACACAACTGCAAAGCAGGTTTCTTTCAAGCCCTCCCCATCTCTTCCCTTTTGGCCTCCTTCAGAAAGTTTTCCAACACCAAGATTTCTAAGACTCCCATGCCTATCCAATTTTCCCCTGCCCCAGGCATTCAAGCTCACGATTTGGCAGAATTCTACCGGGTCCTTCCTTTATGACCATCACCGCTGGGGCTTGGTTTCTGTCCAGTAATGACTTAGCTAGTCTGATAAATGCATCTGCTAACAATTATGATGAAACTATGGCAGTTTTGAAAATGCAGTAGGGAGGGCTATTGGGGTGCTGTATGATGACATTATATCCGAAGGTCACAGAAGATAAATCCTACTTCAGATTACAGCCGTTCCTCCCAGGAGATTCTTTAAAATGGATGAACTTGAGAATAATTGCAAAAGAGAACAAAGTATCCCTTGATTCAGACTTGGAGCTGTGGTCTTAATCTCAATGCAGAGAAACTGGGTAAACTGGATTGGAGTGTATGGAGTCCTGTCTTTTTCCTAAGCTGCTGCTGCTGCTAAATCGCTTCAGTCGTGTCCGACTCTGTGCGACCCCATAGACGGCAGCCCACCAGGCTCCCCTGTCCCTGGGATTCCCCAGGCAAGAGTACTGGAGTGGGGTGCCATTACTGTCTCCATAAGCTACTTTGTTTGAAATACTTTAGCCGCTGCTGCTGCTATGTCGCCTCAGTCGTGTCCGATTCTGTGCGACCCCATAGACGGCAGCCCACCAGATTCCCCCGTCCCTGGGATTCTCCAGGCAAGAACACTGGAGTGGGTTGCCATTTCCTTCTCCAGTGCATGAAAGTGAAAAGTGAAAGTGAAGTCCCTCAGTCGTGTCCGACTCTTAGCGACCCCATGGACTGCAGCCTATCAGGCTCCTCTGTCCGAACTGCTCTCTTCTCTCCCCTTGGTGGAATGATGGTGGTGATGAAAGTAGGATAGAAGTAAATTTGTATCATATTTCTCTGCCTTAGTCTTTAGTCAGAACATGTTACATACTAATTATCTTCCTTTGTTAAATATGTTTCCTAGTCACCATTGAGTTAAGGAACAGAATAGTCCTTTAACTTCTTTCTCATTTACTCTTCTCCAAATCAACTCTGAAATAACGGCAGTGGATAGGAAGTACAGTCGGTGAGTACAGGATCTTGGCATAAGGAATAACCACATGAGAACAGCTTGAGAATTTGGCAAATGGGGATTTCCCAGTGCACTTGGAGCTGACTGCCTGGTCAGACACTGTCCTTATCTCAATCTTTTCTCCAGGCCTCAAGCTGCCCTTTTGTGATAACTCTTCTTTTTCTTTTCTTCTTCAGGGTGGCCTTTGATGTTCATTTTCACTGAGTTGAAAGGTTATGAGAGGGAAAGTCCCACATGGGGTGGTCCTGTGATATCACTGGATATTGAAAATCTTTTCAATAGGGAGGACTGCCAGAGGAAGGTTTGCAGGCCTGATCTCTCTTCCAGCAACAGACCTGTAGAAACACTGGTCTTGAAGAAAGGAATGGAGGACTTGGATGACCCTGGTGAAGCTTTAGGGAAAAAATGGGTCAATATGTAGTCAAATGAAAGATGTCAGGAAAAGAACTCGATGACAGAGACCAGAAGAAATGTGAAAGCAGGAAGGAAAAGGAAGGAAATAAACAAATATTGTAGAGGAAAGAAGGAAGCAGTCAATGGAGGAAAGGAGGTCTTACAATGAAACACTTCCATTTATATTTGAACATCTCAGATGCTGTGATATGAGACATGAACATCTCATATTTTTATAATAGAAATAGATCTGTTAAAATGAGTACTCTTATCATATTGAAAGCAATTCAGTATTTAAACAAATCATAAAGTCAAGTCAAAGTAGGTAAAATAGTAAGTATTTTAGTGGAGATGATCAGATTCATTAATAAGGGATTCATTCATTAACACAATAAATGCCGTGGCCAAGCTGAAACTCAATAAATCAACTGATTTTTGGTGTTGTAGAAGACTCTTGAGAGTCCCTTGGACTGCAAGGAGATCCAACCAGTCTATCCTAAAGGAGACCAGTCCTGGGTGTTCATTGGAAAGACTGATGCTGAGGCTGAAACTCCAATACTTTGGCCACCTCATGCGAAGAGTTGACTCATTGGAAAAGACTCTGATGTTGGGAGGGATTGGGGACAGGAGGAGAAGGGGATGACAGAGGATGAGATGGCTGGATGGCATCACTGACTCGATGGACGCGAGTCTGAGTGAACTCCAGGAGTTGGTGATAGACAGGGAGGCCTGGAGTGCTGCGATTCATGGGTCGCAAAGAGTCAGACATGACTGAGTGACTGAACTGAACTGACTGTTGCCCTCCAGAGTCCTCCACCCTTGGAGCTGGTGGGCTAGCCCACTAGGGTCCTGTGATTTTGTGCAGCAGAACTCTTTAAGTAGACTCTGAGCAAGCAAACAGGAAGTTAGATGTAGGGTTGGGTAGTTCCACAGTAGACGGTTAAGGAGGTATGACACCTGCAGTTGATAGATAGACTGTGTTTTGTTTGTTTTTGGTTACACCCAGCGGCATGTGGGATTTTAGTTCCTGGACCAGGTATTGAACCCATGACCCCATGCAGAAGAAGCATGGAGTCCTAAACCCTGGTTGCTATTGTTCAGTTGCTAAGTCCTGTCTGACTCTTTGCAACCCCATGGACTGCAGCACACCTGGCTCCTCTGTCCTCCACTATCTCTTGGAGTTTGCTCAAACACATGTCCACGGAGGTGGTGATGCTATTAACCTTCTCATCCTCTGCCACCCCCTTCTCTTTTTGCCTTAAAATCTTTCCCAGCATCAGGGTCTTTTCCAACGAGTCAGCTGTTTGCATTGACTGGTTTGATTTCCCTTGCAGTCCAAGGGACTCACAATGATAAAATAAAAATTACATAAAATGGAGTCTAAACTAAGATTTTCATTGTTTTGTTGCTGTTCTGTGGCTCATTGTCTTCATCAACAAAATTATAACATTGGGAAGCTTCTTTTTCTTTTCTCTTGTATTCAAGATAGCAACCATATTTCATTGTAAGTGATTTGATGCCAATAGTTGAATCAGTCTGTCTTTTAATTTAGTATTTCCTCCAGACATTCTTTGAACATGTGTCAACAGGAAAGAACGTGTTTCAAAGTTCTCTTCTGCCCATTTCTCCCTTAATAAACAAAATGAAGTTTGAAAATATGTCTTTTTAGTTCTGTTTATGCTTTATAAAATTTGACAAAACCCAGAATTATCAGAACTGGCCAAGTTCACATTCTGAAGCAGGTAAAATTGACCATGGGGAGCCTTTCATTTCCACTCTCAGAATTCCTACTTCTCTTAATAGTCTTTATCTGCAAGGATTTCTTGTTAGCAAATACCCACAAATACCTGATAGCTCAAGAATATTTTAAGATGTTGCTACTTTATAGTATATTCTCATTTTCTTTAATGTTTCTTAAAATTTTTTTTAAAAAAAACCTCTAAATATTCAAAGGAAGCATCTCTAATGATGAGCTATCAGGGGTGGTAGAGAATATTCCTTGTCACATCACATAGGCATCACCTACTCTAAGAATGACTTTTTTGTTGCTGTGTTTTGCATATTGTTGAGTAATTGAGAAGCTGGGCGTTCCTGAACTGCTGCTGCCAGCGGATGTTTAAAACTGTCACACTACAAGTGCTAAGGCACATGTGTTTCTGCCCAATGTATTTGAGTAGGTTGTGTGGGAGGTGGACAGAGAAATATTCTAAACTTTGGACTTTAATCAGAGTGATTTACTCGCTTAAATACCCCTATGAAGGGGCAAAGAACACAAAAAGGGCGAGGACTGCAGGAACAGTGTGGACTTCCGGTTTACAGAAGCAGCAACACACATACAGACACAGACACACATGCACAGAAGCCATTTCCAGGTACTATGGGCTAAGGGTATAGGAAGCTGGGCAAGGGGGTAGCCTGCTATTAAGGAAGAAGGTCCTTCTTTGAGTGATGCTTCCCTTGTGTTCTTAGCTGCCAGATACCTGCTGTAGGAATAAAGTCTTATGGTATTAGAAGTCTCAAAAATGTGACAGGATCCAACCCAGCAAGTTGCAGCCCCAGCTGACTGCATGCAAAGAGATGGACCCAAATCAAAGCCAAGGCTGCTTGTTGTGGGATCTAAATCAAAGGGCAAGGTGTTCTAGATGATGCATGCTAAGTTGCTTCAGTCTTGTCTGACTCTTTGCCACCCCATGGACTGTAGCCCGCCAAGCTCCTCTGTCCATGGGGTTCTCCAGACAAGAATACTGGAGTGGGTTGCCATTCCTTTCTCCAGGGGATCTTCCCCACCCAGGGATCGAACCAGTGTCTCTTATATCTTCTGCATGGGCAGGTGGGTGGATTCTTTACCTCTAGTGCCAACTGAGAAGCTTTCAATGATTTATAGTTTAGGGAAGAAGGAAAACTTTCCTAGTAGACCTGTCAGCTTTCCCTCCCAGACATCAAGAACACTCCTTACTGTTCATTCTTTAGGTTTTTTTCTTGCAATGTTGTTTTGTGAAAGCGTCAGAAGAGATTCAGAGAGAAAAGAGACTAGCGATGAGAAAGGTTGTGTGCATCCAAGTGGCCAAACCTCTTGAGGGAAAGGGTCAGAAAAATTGATGCAAAATCTCTGGGTCAAAAACCAACATATGCGAAACCTGTATTTTATTTAGAAATAATTTTCTGGGGGGAAATCTCTTCATTCTCAAGTTTTAAAGTAGTAATAATAACCATTGGCAACAGTTGGCATATTGAACTATATTTTAAACTTATTAAATAAAGGTTACTCTTCCAATGGGAAAACAGGGAATAAGAGAAGTAGGCGGCCTGTATTTTGCCAAGTGTGTCAGAGCAAAGCCAAGACTCCATAGCAATTTAGCAATGAAGGATTAGTCCCTGCTGAAATTCACTTTATAGACCATGAATCAAGTCCTGGACACAAAACAAGATCAACACAGAACGTACACAGAAGGGTCATCAGCATGTGGATAATGCAAGTAAAGAGACAAGGGACAATCCAGGCACATCTACTATGGGAACTTTCTGTTTTATCCAATTCATTAGTGAATGCAAGGTTTTTACCTGAACTGTCACCAGGAATAGTACTTCAGTATTTATATATGTTTATATATGTGTGTGTTTTTAAAGAGAACTGCTTAGTAAACTTGATATAATTAGACAGATCCTTTTATAAAGTCCTGAGGCAAAGAGGTAGCCAGGCAGAGTTACTTACTCACAGGGCAGAAGAAAACCCACCTGAGTTAGAAGCCATAATTCTGGTACCATAATATACTCGTTTCAGAATGTTGTTTCTTCAAAGTGTGTGGTTGGGCTACAAGTGTTAGAATCACAGGATGTTATGGCTGAAAGATACTGGTTTCAATCACATCCTGTCAGGAAACAGAATCTGACTCAGGTGATTCAATGGGTCTTCCCTGGTGGTTCGGATGGTAAAGAATCTGCTGCAGTGCAGGAGACCCGGGTTTGATCCCTGGATGGGGAAGATCCCCTGGAGAAGGGAATGGCTACCTACTCCAGTATTCTTGCCTGGACAATTCCAGGGACAGAGGAGCCTTGCAGGCTACAGTCCTTGGGGTCACAAAGCGCCAGACAGGACTGAACTATTGACACGGTCATAGGTGATTCAAATGAAGAGACTTCAGTGAAGGGATGACTCACAGAAGCGGGCAGGGTGAAGGGACTGGTGGCCCCCAGGGACATGCGGGCTGCCGCTGCTGCTCCCAACAGCCCAACAAGAGCTGAGCTCTGGAGAGAGGGCCTAACAGGAACTGCGGGTGTGGTGGGATTCAGCCTCCAACACAGATGCAGGCCAGAGCAGGAAAGGAAGAGGGAGGAAATGCCATGTCCTCTTTCTCCTGCTGTGATCCTCTGTAGGTGTCTCCCGGAGGCCAAACCCAACCAGAAGTCAAAGGGCAAGGGAGCCTGGGTGATGGCAAGGGCAGGAAAAAGGCAGAGATTGAATCTGGGGTGAATGGGATGAGTGGCAACAAACCACATGCGTGCATGCTAAGTCACTTCAGTTGTGTCTGATTCTGTGCAATCCTATGGACTGCAGCCTGCCAGGCTCCTCTGTCTATGGGATTTTCCAGGCAAGAATACTGGACTGGATTGCCATGCCCTCCTCCAGGGCATCTTCCCAACCCAGGGATTGAACCCACAGTTCTTACATCTCCTGCATTGGCAGGCAGGTTTTTTACCACTAGCACCACCTAGGAATCCCGAAAAACCACATCAGTTCAGGTCAGTCACTCAGTTGTGTCTGACTCTTCATGACCCCATGGACTGTAGCAAGCCAGGCTTCTCTGTCCATCACCAACTTTCAGAGCTTGCTCAAACTCATGTCCATTAAGTCGGTGATACCATCCAACCATCTCATCCTCTGTCATCTTTCTCCTCCCGCCTTCAATCTTTCCCAGCATCAGGGTCTTTTCCAATGAGCCAGCTTTTTGTATCAGGCGGCCAAAGAATTGGAGTGTCAGCTTCAGCATCAGTCCTTCCAACAAATATTCAAGACTGATTTCCTTTAGGATGGACTGGTTTGATCTCCTGGCAGTCCAAGGGACTCTTAGGAGTCTTCTCCAACACTGCAGTTCAAAAGCATCAATTCTTTGGTGCTCAGTTTTCTTTTTTCTAAATTTAACAGGTTTATTTATAATTGTTATAAAGTTGAACTGCTGAAACTTGCTCACTGAAGCATTTTGACTCTCATTGATGCTTTATGTCCCTGCATTTATATTAAAAATTCACACAGAAATGAAAATGGAAAAACTGCCAATACCTGATTTCTGTCCCCTATTTTCCAATTGCAATCATATACTTAGGTAGCTTTTGACCCCAATGGGAAAAAAATATCTAATATCTAACTTTCAGTACTACCAATAACAGGAGGAAGAGAATTTTTTTTTTTTAAGAAGGAAATGTTTCCCATCATAGTGGATTCTTAAGCTCGTTCTCCATGTATGCGGCGTGCTAGCTGGATGTCTTTTGGCATAATTGTTACACGTTTGGCATGGATAGCACACAGTTGGTGTCTTCAAAAAGGCCAACCAGATAGGCCTCACTTGCCTCCTGCAAAGCATCAATAGCTGCACTCTGGAAGCGCAGATCTGTTTTGAAGTCGTGAGCAATTTCCCACACCAGACACTGGATGGGAAGTTTGAGAATGAGAAGTTCAGTGGACTTCTGATAACATCTAATTTCACGGAGTGCCACAGTACCAGGCCTGTAACGATGAGGTTTCTTCACCCCTCCAGTAGAGGGCGCACTCTTGCGAGCGGCTTTTGTAGCGAGCTGCTTCCTTGGTGCTTTACCACCGGTCGGTTTGCGGGCAGTCTGCTTTGTACGAGCCGTGGTATAGAGACCTGCTTATTTACCCCGCTTGTGCTTTGGCTGGAGCTCGGCGAGCTAGAGGCAGCTGCCGTTGGAGAGGGACTGCGGCTGGTGCTCAGTTTTCTTTACGGTCCAACTCTCACATCCATGCATGACTGCTGGAAAAACCATAGCTTTGACTAGATGGACTTTTGTCAGCAAAGTAATGTCTCTGCTTTTTAATATGCTCTCTAGGTTTGTCATAGCTTTTCTTCCAAGCAGCAAGTATCTTTTAATTTCATTAAGCAGAAAAACATCTACTTCGGCTTCATTGACTATGCTAAAGCCTTTGACTGTGTGGACCGCAACAAACTGTGGAAAATTCTTAAACAGATGGGAATACCAGACCACCTTACCTGCCTCCCGAGAAATCTGGATGCAGGTCAAGAAGCAACAGTTTGAACCAGACATGGAACAACAGACTGTTTCCAAATTGGGAAAGGAGTACCTCAAGGCTGCATATTGTCACCCTGCTTATTTGACTTATTTGCAGAGTACATCATGCAAAATGCTGGGCTGGATGAAGCACAAGCTGAAATCAAGGTTGCTGGGAGAAATATCAATAACCTCAGATATGCAGATGACACCACCCTTATGGCAGAAAGCAAAGAGGAACTAAAGAGACTCTTGATGAAAGTGAAAGAGGAGAGTGAAAAAGCTGGCTTAAAACTCAACATTCAAAAAATGAGGATCATGGCATCTGGTCCCATCGCTTCATAGCAAATTGATGGGGGAAACAATGGAAGCAGTGAGAGACTTTATTTCTTGGGCTCCAAAATCACTGCTTATGGTGACTGCAGCCATGAAATTAAAAGATGCTTGCTCCTTGGAAGAAAACACCACATAGTACCCAGAAATCTGTCCTTTGAGCTCTAATGGGACACTCGAACTCTTTCTTTGGCCCTAGACAGGGCCCAGGTGGGCAGCATGTGTAGTAGGCATGTGCTGAATAAAGTAGCATACACCTGCTAGAGATAAGAGATCATTCGTTAGAGGTGAGCAGCCTGGCCTCCCCAGGAAAGAGGTGGCCTCTCTCCATGGAAACCTGGTGCGCCAGTGCTTTTGGCAATCAGCCCCGGGCAGCCTCTAATTGTGCCAGGAGATGGGCTAGTTCTTCCTCAGTCACGAATGCTGGGAGGGGAGTTCTGCAGCTAGCTTGTGGTATTCCAAAGCCCAAAGCCCCATCATGTGAGGAAAGACGGGCCTCTCCCTCAGTGTGAATGCCTAGCTGGTGGGACAGAGCTAGGTATTGACATGCCATGTCACTCTTGCATCCAGTCTCTGATTACATCAGGTAAAGAGCTGGGGCCTCCTAATCATGGGACCCAAAGTCTAACTCTGTTTGGCTCTTGGTGCACGGCTCTAGGATGGGTCATGGGGAGACCATTCCCACCTCCCCAGTCAACTCTGCTCTGTAAGATCAGCTGTGTGTATACAGCTTTGCCAGCTGTCTTTGTTTACAAGAAACCGAGGCAGGAACCAATGGAGTGGTATGGGTGGCACCAAGGTTCCCACAGGAGATTTGGAGAGTTCCCCCAGTCCCCCAACTCTCCAGCCAAAATTTCCTTTAATTTTGTCATGTCATGTCATGTCATGAGGCCAAGGTACTCATCTATGTTGTTTTGCAAAGTGGGCCTCATCTTGAATGTTGCCCACTTCATCTACATCTAGGAAGTGTGACATTACTGTGACACCTCACCTGTGGCTGGTGGGCAGACATCATCATGGGACAGAAAATTCAACCAGAAAAGCAAAATAGATGTGTCCTTTACAAAATGATTACATAAGTGCCCTTGAATAAATTAGTAATATTTATTTGCAGTGCATTGCAAGTTGCTCAGTTATGTCCACATTTATTTCTGATCGCTTTGCAAGTTGTTCAGTTATGTCTTTAATCCCTTCCGCATCAGTACGATTTCAACTTCCATTCATTTTGTTTGGGGGTGGGTATTGTGAGAAATCGACTTTTTATTGTTCTGCTGAAGTCCACTTTGTCAGAGATCCAGGTGGCTATAGCAACAAAGTCTCCTGCTAACTCTTCCTCTAGATGCAATCCCTGGAAATTAGTTGGAACAGATTATAGTGAGCCTTGCAAAATGCAACATTTGGTTTCAGAGGAGCAGTGAGCTGGAAGGCTCATCCGTTCTTTGATCCTCCGTGACTTCTCTGATCCTGTGAGTCCCTGTGAGTCATCCTATACCAAGTCTTGTTGTGGTTGCACTGTCCTGGAAACTGTTGGACTGTTATAAATAAGGCCCACTCCTGGCTGTCTTGACCTTCAGCCTTGAGGGTGGATTTTGCAGATCCCCCAGAGCGCTGGACCAATACTGAAGACTCCTTCCACATGCATGAGATTGTGTTCATAAAAATAAACCATTTTAACAATTTGGGCTTAAATTGACTTTTTGTTGTATAAATCAAGCTTTATCCATATCCCCCACCCCCATAAGTAAAGAGAATCAAAGGGTTTAGTGGGAGGAGACACAACCTGAGCTTCTATAACTTACTGGAGATCTTCTCTGTCCCTTCTTTTCACACTGTTTACATCCTCTTGGATGCTCCAGAGAGGCCAGAAATCTTGGGGTCATGGAGGGGCCATCTGGGGGAGACCCAACCCAAGGCCTCAACATATTTTGAGAGCTCACTGCTTTACTGTGTGCTGGCTGGGTGTGTCAGTTTAACCCTAGGAAGTAGGTATTCTCATGTGTTTGCACCCGGGGAAGTCAAGGCTTAGAGATTGAAATGCTATGCTCCAGTTTTTACTGTGAAAAAGTCGTGTACTCAGGATTTAAATTCAAGTGGTGGTGGTTTAGTCGCTAAGTCGTGTCCGACTCTTATGACCCTGTGCACTGTAGCCTGCATGCTCCTCTGTCCGTGGGATTCTCCAGGCCAGAATACTGCCGTGAGTTGCCATTTCCTTCTCCAAGGGATATTCCAGACCCAGAGATTGAACCCAGGTCTCCTGCATTTCAGGCAGATTCTTTCTTTCTTTAAAAAAACACAACAACTTAGTTTTTAATTGAAGGATAATTGCTGTACAGAATTTTGTTTTCTGTCAAATCTCAACATGAATCAGCCATAGGTATTCTTGACCGACTTAGCTATAAGGGAAGCCCAAATTCAAGTGATTTGACACCAAAGCATATGTTTTTAGCCACTGCTTTATACGGTGAAATAAATTACTGCTTCCATCTCCATTTAATTCCTAACAGTAGAGCGAGGAGTCACCAGAGAAGTAGGCTTGGCACAGGAGGGAATGGAGGCGGCAGAAGGCACAGGGCTGAGAGTGATCCTATAAACTCTCTCCCACCAATGTGCTCATGAGGCAACGCCAGAGCTGCTTCTACTGTTTACCTTTAGAGGAGGGTGAAGCGAACCAGCACACCTGCAGCCACGGCTGCCTGAAACCTCGGCAGGGTGGGAGGAACCTGGGGGATGGGGATGGCTGTCTCAGTCACTGTCCCTGGGTTGGTGTGTGTGAGACTGTCCCTAAAGTTTGCATATGTCATTTCTTGAGCCCCTCGGATGTGCAGTATCTGAGGGAAGCATTGTCACGATCTTGACAACAACTGTAAAATTGTGCTGGCTCACCTCAACTGGTGGGCTCCCTGCACATCAAGAATTGTGCCCAGGTGACTTTCCTGGGGGTCCAGTGGCAAAGACTCCAAGCTCCCAATGCAGGGGGCCTGGGTTCGATCACTGGATGGGGAACTGGATCCCACATGCCGTAACTAAGAGTTCACATGTCACAACTAGAGATCCTGCCTGCTGCCATGAAGGTCGTACATCCTGAGTGCTGCAACCAAGACCCGGTGCTGTCAGATCAATAAATACATGCCTGTGTGTGTTCAGTCTCTGAGTTGTGTCCAACTCGATATTTACGTGCTTCCCTGGTAGCCTAAATATATCTGATCCCCGGATACAATTCTTTATGTATGCGTATATAAAGAATTGTGTTGGAGAGCAGGTATGCCAAGTTGGGTAAGGGTTCCATTCTGGCCCAGAGGAGCTCAGCAGGGGCACTATCCCTGAGGGTTTGACCATGAGGGGTGAAGTGTTTTGATGGATGCAGAAAAGAGGGGGAAACGTGGATGGGGGAGAAGTCTTCAGGCCACATTGTTAGCAACTGTGGACACATTTGCCTACAATCTGGTCATTTTTGTTTTCTATGATGAGAAACACTGAACTGTAAATACTTATAGTATAAATACCTATATAGTGTTGTATATAGGTCAAGATTAAAAACAAAAGTTTAAAAAATATTTAGTTAAAAATAAATTAGAAAATTCCAAATTATCAAATGTTTATTATTTCTGGCCTCTGGCAGTTGAATAAATAACTTATCTAAAACCACTTCGTAAATCAGACTTTCTCTAGTTCTAAGCTCCAGTGTATTTAGGGCTGAGATGTTTTCTGTGGTTACTTTATTGCTTCCGCCCATTTCTCCTCTCTTCAGCTACTAGAGTCTTTGGTTACCTGTTTATTCTAGTTGCCCTGGCAGCGCGACTCTATGTGGAAGGGAGCTTTTACTTTCCATTTTGAAGTTTTGGACTCTTGGAACTGAATTTGACATGCTCTGATGACACATCCTCTCCTCAGGGGAGAAGCCTGTCTCCCTACAGCAGCTTTACGTGGGTTTCCCAATTGCAAGTGAGCTGTTTTGAAGGCTCATCATGTAGGATTGTTTGACAGAGTGAACCTCTGTTTTTGTTGCTGCTGTTGTTGCCTTTATGGGGTGTGTGTGTTTGTGTGTGTGTGTGTCTGTGTTTTAACCAAGGAAGAGGCTATCAAGGCAAGCATGCCACACAGTCATCCATTTTTCAACAGTTTTACTAATTGGTTTCCTTTCAGGTCCCTTCAACCATGCCCATTAGATATACCCTGCTAGGATCAGATACCCCACATTGTCTTGTTTTCAGTATGAGTACATGTCTGGCTGTGGGGTGTTTAAAAGGCCATCATCCGTGGCCTTATTTGAAGTTCCATTATTTTAAGTTTATAAAATGAAGGCATTAATACTAAAAAATTAGCATGAGTCAATTTCTCATCAAATTATCCGTTTGTTATACTCTTGATCTTTCCTAGACTAGACCACATGATGGTTGAAATTTTGATTTTGAGGATACTTAGAGTATTGAAAGCCTAAAGTATATGTTGGAGTCCTTTTATTCTTGAAGACATTGTTTGGTGTTTTATTCAGTAAGCACTTCCTAAATATATTTACAAAGGAGAGAGGCTCAGTGTGTTGTCTGGAAGTGGTGGTATGTACACAGGCTCATGAGGCACTGTTAGAAATGTAAGCTCTGTGTGTGTGTGTGTGTGTGTGTGTGTGTGTGTGTATACTTTGGAACTGAGAGTGGGGTATCAAACTTGGGCTTTACAGCACGTATATATCACTCTAAAATACCTGGACAGGTTAGGATGTTTATCAGGCAACTTGCAAGAGTTGGGTCTTCAATTTCATCACATAAGGTTCTAGTAGAAGATTACAGACTGATGAAATAATTCATTCTGCTAAGTAAACTATTGATGGTGGATCAATACAAATAAAAGCAGGTCTGTTTATTTAGACAAATACTATATTTCATTGACTCAGAAATGTTATCAGTATATTATGTGCCATTATGTCATTGAGAAAGAAAAAAATCCTTCCAATTAAACTCTGACATAATGCTTTTGCATAACTAGAATTTCTATTTATACTTATTGAAACTACTTTTTAGGCTTATTTGGACATAGATTTCTATCATTTAGAACTTTTGAACATTCCTAAGAGGGAAAATAAGAGGGAAAATAAATTCAATAAATTGGTTAAAATATTCCTAAATGACTCCCCATTTATATCTGGTCCTTCTGAATCACATGTCACAGAGATGATCAGTAATGCAGCATTTCTTAAAAACTAGTTCACTATTTGTCTATGAGAATCTCTTCCAAGTAACTGGCACTCCTCCTGCTAATTCTGATGTGCATGTGTAAGCAATGCCAATTACATTAAAATGGCCATATCCCAACTTCAGTCAGGTTAATATGTGATATATGTCTTAGTAAAATATGCTAAAATATTTGTAGTGCATAATGTAGTTAAAAATTATAGGTCAAGCCCTCAATGATAGGTTTTTCCTGTCATATCTCCAGAGTAAATATTATAGACTAATTCTGCTAATGTGAAGGGATGTAATTAGGAGAAACCATTAGTTTAGAAGTTTCTCAAATTTTTTAGTTTGTCAGAAACAAATGGCTTACTTGTTAAAAATGTTTATGCCTAGGCTTACCCCAGACCTATGAAATTAGAAGGCCTGGCGCTGACATGTTGACAAGCTACCTGGACATTCTGATGCAGGTAGTCTGGGGGCCAGTGCTTTGATGCACCAGCTCCTATCTGAGGTATCTTTAGTGTACATTAAGCCCTCAGACAGTAGGCTTGGAAACTTCATGAACTTCTTAGTGGCCAAAAGAAAGAAAGACACTTAAAAGTCACCGTGTGGCTTGAGGACATCCTAGGAAGAAAAGAGCCAACATAATTCTATACCAGATCAGAGAGTCTGAAATTGTAATTCCTTACAAAATTCTAAATAAGAGGTGTGGAAGTTCTGCTTCTTGTTTCTCTCTTTTCAGTACTTACCTTTACATTTTAATAAAACATGCAATTATTTATTCAACCCATATATCATGTAACAGTTAGGGCTCTTCATCACGAGATAAATTCTGATGAGTCTGGCCAGGTTGGTCCTATTAACATTTTATTACATTATAGAAGGCGTCAGTTTAGGGTCAGAAGAAGGAAGTGCCATACTGTTAGAGAAGCAAAGTAGCAGAATCATTTCCTATGACTCTTGTATTAATCAGAAATTCTAGTTTTTAAAATTCCTAGTGAAAATTCCAAATGTCTTAGCAATAACATCTAACATGACTTTTTAAACCTACTTTCTCTTATGTCAGATAGTTCTAATGTGTAAATGACTTCCAATGCCTAAACTATTTCTTTAGTCATTTAGGAAACTAGCAATTAAAAAAAACTTCTTTAGGTCTAAAAGAGCAGTCTGTGGGCTGTTTAGTCATCCCACTCCGGATGGGGTGAGGCTGTAGGGAGAAGTGGTGGGGTCCTTTTAAGCCAGAAAGTGGGTGTTTAACCATCATTCTGAGACTGAGAGAATGAAAAATGGTACCACCTTGAAGAAGGTGAGGAGAATGGAGGAAGGGGTGAGGTCTGAGGTAGACAGCCCCAGGCTTATTTTCTTTTCTGGTATATAATTTATCCTATAAATAAGTAACAATGTTTCACACCAGCACCGATAGCTTAGAGTTGAAAATATGTTTTCACGTCTACATTATCTTTGATCTTTTACCACATTGCTTTAAGAAATAGACAACAGAGTTTCTATCCCTTATATTTTGCTGAGAAAAAAATGACATCATGTTAATCAGGAAAGCTGGTTGGTGTCTTGCACCAGGACTGATGGTGGAGCTAGACTGAAACTCGGGATCTCCTGGCTCCAAGTGGAGAGCTGCTTTTGGGACTCACACTGCTTCTCTTCTGGTATCTGGAAAGTGCCCAGTGCTTCTAGCTGTGGGTTCATATTTGGAGGTAGAAGGACACTGTATGACATCTTACAGATGGATCATAGACTCAGAACCCTGATTGGAGAAAGGGCTAGTTGTTAGACTTCTCACATTAGCACCTTCCAGAACTGGGGGGCAAAGACATAGGCAGCTGGGCAGTGAGAGCTCCTCACATGCCCCCGAGTCTAGACTTTCTCACTCTAAAAGAAATCCTGCCAGTTTGAGTCCACAGTGGAAGTTTCTAGATTTGGTCAGGGTTAGAAAAACGACCTAATTCTGTGTCTGCTTCCTCAGGGGGCTCCGTTGGAATCAGAGCTCTGGATATGGTGTTCAAGTTCTTTGAGGGGTGCCCAGAGATTCAGGGTCAAGGTTTGCCGTAGAAACTGTAGGTGTCCTGGGCTAACCTTCTCAAACTTCCCCACACTTGCTGTTCCTGCAGGGCTATTTGCTCTGAGCAACCATGATTGTCCCTCACCTGCCTACAGCCTTGACCTGCTTGCTCATTAAGACCAATCAGAGGGCCCCTTGCAGGCAGCAAGCCAAATCTAAAAAGTGCACTTTTCTTTACTCCCCTAAGCAGGTGTAGTTTTTGAAAATTGCCTGTAACATCAAATCCCTCTTTGCTATTAAAATTGTCTTTATTAAGAGTTGAAAATTGGAGAACTGGAGAGATTTTTCTTTTGGGAAAATATTGCTCCAAGACATAAGATCATTTTAAAAGAATGAAACAAATCTTTAGAAATTCAGACTCTTCCTAATAATAGTCACAATGCCCCTTTTGGTCTTCTTAATTCATTACTGAGGTAGAAAGGAGAGATGCAGGGTTTAAGGTGACTTGCCTAAAGTCACATAGTTTGGTAGTGATGGAGCTGTTTCCAGAATGTGGTGCTCCCAGACCCAAGGCTGCAGGTCAGGAGGACAAAGCTGGTTAGCTATGTTGGAGCTGACGGGATGGGACCAACCTCTCTCCTGAGACCCCATCCCACCCTCAGCTGCTTCTGCCATCTCTACTTCATTCCATCCTGTCCAAGAACCTGGCCTTACTTTGCTTCCCCTGGGGAACATGGTGGGGCCATATTTAACTTACTGCTCTCTGAAAATGATTCTGGGAAACAACTGTATATGCTCACATATTTATTAAGTATAAACTCTAATCATATGTTAGATCTCACCACAGACACATGCAAAATTGCCATCAGCTGGTGTCAAAGCAGAAAAACTCTCAGATGAGACCAAAAACCAAAACCAAAACTAAACTAGAAAAAAGCCTCAGACACTTACATGCCTCCACTTGCTCCTTGGAAATTTTCACCTTCAAAATTTTTACCTTTGCAATTCATTCTATTTTTATTAAAAAAATTTTTTTTAATTTAAAAGTTTTTATTGGAGTATAGTTGATTTACAGTGCTGTGTAGTTTCATGTGTATAGCAAAATGAATCAATTATTCATATACATATAGTCACTCATTTTTGAATTCTTTTCCCATATAGGCAATTATAGAGTATTGAGTAGAGTTCCTTGTGCTACTCAGTAGGTCCTTACTAGTTATCTATTTGATATATTGTTGTTTAGTCTTTGTGTTTGACTCTTTTGTGACCCCATGGACTGTAGCCCACTAGGCTCCTCTCTCCATGGGATTCTCCAGGCAAGAATACTGGAGTGGGTTGCCATTTCCTTCTGCAGGGGATCTTCCTGATCCAGGGATCAAACCTGCATCTCCTGCATTGACAGGTGGGTTCTTTACCACTGAGCCACCAGGGAAGCCCATTTTACATATAGTAGTGTGTATATGTCAACATTAATCTTCCAGTTTATCTCTATAACTCAATTTCGATGAAAAAATGCTTATTTATTTGGTTGCTTTGGGTCTCGGTTGCTGCACGCAGGATCTTTCGTCGTGGTGTGTGGGCTCAGTAGTTGAGGCCCATGGGCTTAGTTGCTCAGTGACGTGTGGGATCTTACTTCCCAGTTAAGGATCAAGCCCATGTCCCTGCATTACAAGGCAGATTCTTTTTTTTTTTTACAAGGCAGATTCTTAACCAGTGGACCACCAGAAAGTCCCTGTAACTCAATTTAAATCAAATTTATCTGATAAAGAATTTTGTGAGGAATTATTATTGTGCCATGTACAATAATAAGCATGGTAAAGTTTGAATTGACCATGAGCTTTGGAATATTCTCAGAGCCTTTCTCTCTTTAGCTATCCAGAAAAGATGCTTGATATAATCACAAGCAATTATAATGTGTAATGTCAAGCACAAAATGCCAGTACACCTTACCTAGGCCTATTTTTCTACTTGGCATAATATCACATACGATGCAGGGAGCTCCAATCCAGTGCTCTATGACAACCTAGAGGGGTGGGATGGGGTGGGAGGTAGGATGGAGGTTCCAGAGGGAGGAAACATATGTATAAGTGTGGCTGATTCATAGTGATATATGACAGAAACCAACATAATGTTGTAAAGAAATTATATTCCAATTAAAAAAATTTAAATTAAAACATGAAAAAAAAAACCACAATGGTATTTTAAATGCACACGGTGTACTGAGTTGAGTAGTTATATGGTTTTTATTGTGTCTCCAGCCCCTTCTGCAGAAGGCCACAGGCTGTCCTTTGGATCGTGAGGTGGTCTGTTTGACCCACCATGGCTTGAACTTGCATTTTCAGAGCTGTGAAAGCTTATGTGATTCCTCCTGACCTCACTGACAGCTGACGTACACAATAAGGTTAGAGATTTGCTGGTTGTACCTCAGAGCAAGCCTGCCAGGTGGACTTCCTATCCTCAACATCATCAGCTTTGTCTTCATCTTATTTCCTCCCCCTGCAGATTAAAGATGGCTCCTTGTTAACTCATGCTCTGATTTCCTAACTCTTCATGGTCATAGCTAGCTTTCCTCTTAGGACTGGTTGATCTGAGCTCAGGGTTGGGTGGGACAAAAATACAGCTAGACAAAAATCCCTTAGGGACTGTGCTGGGACCAACAGTTTTTGTGGGGTCTTGGAAAGAGTTGAAGGAGCCCCCAGAATGAGCTGTTAGGTACCACTTGTTGAGTTGGTTTCACTGTCTGTGAGCTCTGTTGAGCATATCTTCTTTCCTCTTCTGTGTATTGTGTTACAGTTTGCTATTATTTGTGAATTTGGTATCCTCAGTTGATATGTTTTCTCTTTATTGTTATCATTTACTAAAGTGAAAGTGAAAGTTAAGTCACTCAGTCGTGTCCGACTCTTTGCGACCCCGTGGACTGTGGCCCACCAGGCTTCTCCGTCCATGAGATTCTCCAGGCAAGAATACTGGAATGGGTTGCCATTTCCTTCTCGAGGGGACCTTCCTGACCCAGGGATAGAACCCAGGTCTCCTGCATTAGAGGCAGACGCTTTAACCTCTGAGCCACCAGGGAAACTCTAAGTATTACCAATTTTGAGAAATGCAGAAGGTGGTTTCCTGTGAGCACCTCTTCTTCCCCTCAGCTCTTGGGATTTGGACATTCAAAGGCCTTTATTGTTTCTTCTTTAAATTCCTATAAAAATCAGAAGATTCTTACTTTTTTTTTTTTTTAACTCAGTGCCAATTCTGTGATGGCTCTATTTTTAAAATGAAGAGTAGTCATCATTTACTGAATGCATATTACTTGACTGACACTTTCCATCACTTATCAATCTTGACAGTGACCCTATTAAGAAGGTATTATTAGCCCATTGTGTGCCATGCAGAAATGGAGGCTTAGAGACATTAAACTAAGTATACTTAGGGAGTGAGTGGCAGAGTAGAGATTTGGATCCGGCTCTGACAGAATCCAAAATTTATAGCTAGACCAAATTAGTGTGCAGACTGGATCCAGTCCAAAAGAAATGAAGGCACAGATGATGTTTTCTAATTTGAATGAAATACTGGCTAACATTTAAAAATTAAGAGATTACATTCAAAAGTCTGGATTCTACCTTCTCTTTAAAGAAATCAGAAGATTGGGCACAATGTGCTCATGTTCCTACATGGCAACTGTCGGCCAACCCTAGGGATTGGCTGCTCCCCTTAGAGGAGGCATGTGCTTGCAGGTGGACAAATCCCCTTCCTTGTATTACATGCCGCCTGGTGTAGCTTACCACCTCACCCACTTGGGTCACCTGTTTGGAATCTACGTGTCTTTGACTTTACAATCTTTGTTCTAGTCTCTGGAGATGGTCTGCCTTAGGGTTGGAGTCCTGTTTTTAAGATTTGTTAACTGTGTGACCTTGGACAAGTTACTTAACTTCGTGAGTCCTCAGTTTTCACATCTCTAAGATGGTGATAAGAATAGCACTTAGCTCTTGAGGTTTCTTTGAAAGTTAAGTGTGGTAACTTCCATAAAGAACTTAGCATGATGTCTGATACATCATAAGCTTTATATCAATAGACTATTTAGGTGTTATTAATAACCACTATCCTAATTAACCACTCTTCTCAGAAACTAGAGTTCAGCAAAGTTTGAACAAGAACCCTTTCTCAGGATCAGCCTAAATTGTGAACAAGGCCATCAAGACCATTGGCCATGGAAACATGATCATGTTGTAATTGGCAATGTGAGTTTGACATTAGACTGACATGGTTCAAGTTCAACCTCTGACATTACAGGGATCTTGGACAAATTATTTAGTGTCTTTCTGACTCAGATTCCTCACTCATAAAATGGGCATGAAAATGGTACCTAGTTCATAATGTTGTGGTGAGGATCAAGTGAATTAATACATGTAAAATGCTTCAGAACAGTGTTTGGCACATACCATGCACTCAGTGGATGTTACCCCCTATTGAAAACAACCAATGTGCCATTTGCCAACTCTATGTTTCCTTCTGGGAGATTAAGGTAGAATATTTGAAACTGGATTGTCATGAAAAATTTGGGAAATTTGGAAGCTGAGTCACTTGCTTTCATTTCCTGTGTTCTCACTTCCCTGCACCTTCTGTCCCCTACATCCTCCTAAAGCTGCACTTTCGAAGGCTGATCATCAAGTTGCATCCAATGAACTCAGCCTTATCTTCTACAAGGGACAAAAAGCTTAAGCGATCAGCTAGCTTCATACTGTCAGTTCTCAAAAGGGAGGCAGAGGCTGAGAGGAACCTGTGGCTTGCCTATCACTACACTGTGACAAATCAAGAGCTGTCACCCTTATTGGTATATTTATTAGAAGACAGTGGGATTTTGCCTATTTCGATAGGTGGATGCAGCTTAGAATCCAGCACATAGCTGGTGCAAGAACTCTCCTCTCTCCTCTTTCACTTTGTTTTTTCCTGTCCCACAAACCTTGCTTAATGAGGCCTTGATCCAGTTAATGTACTAAGAGGACTGCTTGGTCTTTCCTGGAGGGATCTAAGCACTGTGACCCTCCATAGCATGTAGACCTTGTTCCCTGAAGGGTTATGTTTTCCCTTCTCTGTGACTTGCCTCCCTGGACCACATTCCAATTTGCCTGCTGGCTCATTTGTTTCCCTGGGCTGGCTGCCTTGTTTGGTGGTTTTTAGTGAGGATTCTGATCAATGCCAGGAGGCGAGGGGTAGGGCTCCGAGTGGGCTCAATGATTGGACAGGCAGGCTTGGTGATGGATGAGCCTTCTCCTCAGTGAGTCTTAACTCAGGAGAAGTCCAGCTGGTAAGTTTTTCCAGAATTGAGTAAACCAGAAGCAGTGCCAGCAGCGTCTTACCTCTTGTGGTTTTTGTATTGATCTGAAAGGAAATTCTCTGCGGCAGTTCCACGTCTCACTAGAAAATACAGCTACATCCATGATAAACTTAGATATATGTCGTATGAGCTGTTTTAGGAAAAAAATTTTGAAGAGGGGTGGGAGGAAGGAAGAGAGTGTCTTAAAAAAAAATCCCTTTAAAAATATTTTCTTTCTCCTCAGTATTGAAAAGGCACACTCTAACCCTTTCTTTTTCCAAATGATCTCATAGCTATTTATTGAAGGGAAATACCAAATGCTTATTTATTTATTTAAAAGGAGCTTCTTCGGTTCTGATGATTCACGTCGATATAATTTTCCTCCTGACTGCAGAGGCTCGGAGACAAAGCAACACCTCCACGGATGAGCCGGTGTCAGAACAATTCCTGTCCTGGAGGAGGGTGTGCAACCTTCTTTATTCCCCCTTCACAGACGTCCTTGAGCCCTTGAGACGGATGTGAGCGAGTTTTTCAGTCCTCATGCAAAACAACCATCTAAACATAACAGATGACATCAGCTCAGGCTTTTCAATTCCTGGATGGCAGCAGCGTGTTAATCCAGCCTTCATCCTGGATTTCATAAACTAAAACAAGAGAGCCTGCCCGGAGGACAGCGCTGCTGCTGGGTTGAGGAAATTGATGACGGGGAAGCATGCGGGCAACCCAGTGTATAAAACTCATAAACGTGTAGGCAGACGCTCAGCTACCACTTTGGACGGCGGCTTCCCGCCAGCAGAGACCCCGCCGCGGGAAGCGGAGCCCGAGCCGCGGGAAACATGAAGTGCCTCCTGCTGCTGGCCACGCTGCTGGTCCCCGCGCACCTGGCGGGGGCCTGGAGCCTCAAGTACGCGGTGGATTGTCCCGAGCGCTGTGACAGTAGCCAGTGCAAAAGCAGCCTGCACTGTAAGAGGACAGTGCTAGACGACTGTGGCTGCTGCCGGGTGTGCGCCGCGGAGCTGGGAGAAACCTGCTACCGCACAGTCTCGGGCATGGATGGCGTGAAGTGTGGCCCCGGGCTGAGCTGTCAGTTTTACAATGAGGAGGATGATTTTGGTGACGAGTTTGGTATCTGCAAAGGTAAAGAGCGACCCCTTGCTTCTTGCTCCTTGCCTAGGGCACCCTGAAGGCTTTTAGCCAGCGTGGGAAGAGAGGAGCCTTTCCTTCTAATGCAAAGAGGGAAAATGCAGGTGGGTTTAGGGACCAGGTTCCCCCGACAGGTGCTGTCATAGGGAGAGAGAGAAAGATAACTTTACAGATTGCGGCTGGGAACCCTGCATGTAAGAAAGCCCAGAAAGAAATACAGCGTTTCTTTCACTCCTGATGTTTAAGAGTTTTTTTTTTTTTTTTTTTTTTAAAGTTGCAATGGAAAACTGTGTTGCTTCCCTTTCTGGAAGACTTTAGAAATTTGACAGGTAATCTGTTATGGCTGGAGTAGGTGGTCTCTTTTCTATAGGCAGTGATTACATAGGTCTGCACTGGATAACCTCTTGGAGTGGTGGCTAGCCCTGGGATTTAGTGATTCTTTGATCTTAAGAGAGTCTACAGGGTTGAGGGCACCTCTCATGATCAAGTATTTCTGATGCACACTAATGCACTTTGTGAAATAGGATGATTTAAGTCATCTAGCAAAAGGAGTCACGTTCTTGGAAGAGGATATCATGAAGTATCAAGCAAATCCAGAAAAATAGTGTAAAACAAGCAAAAATAGCGCCTAAAGAAAAAAAAATGGAACTCTGTAAAGAAAAAGACTTAAAGAAAAACTTTATTAGGTTGAAATTATAGCTAAACAGTGTAGTTCAACATTTGTAGAATTTATTTCAAACTTAGTGACTATAGCTTAAAATGTTTAGAAATGAAAAAATGAAGATTTAAAAATACTCTGTGTATGGATACCTCATGATCTCCTTAAGGAGTATTATTAAGGTTCAGTACATATGTGATAGGTCCATTCATCAGTTTTATAGTACAAAGAAGCTTTTAAAATTAAAGGGACTAAGTTTCTAAATAATCTTAATGTGTTTAACACAATTGTAAGCTTTTTATGAATAATAATCATCCAGTATTGAGCTAATCTCATGAATTCTTTTAGAAAAATATGTCGATTAACTTTTAAACCACAAAACATACTAAAGATTAGGAAATAGATGGTTGAACTTTAAGGAGAATTTTAGCTTTTTGCTTAGTTTATTTTTGTTTATAACCAATGAAAAGTAGAATACTGAGGAAACATTTTCTTTGGTGGACTTTCACAGACATGTCTTTCAGCTGAGTGGGATCTGTGATTTCTGTAAATTACAGGGCTTATCAGCCAAGAAAAGAGTACTTCACATAAGGAAATTAGGGAGGAAGTGGTTAACACAATCATACTTACTATATAACAAGTATATGCCGTGTATTGCTTTTTCTCTTGGCAAAAAAACTGATTGTATATATGATTGTAAATGTCCAATTACATATGGGTAAAGAAACAGGCTGTAAGGCATCTGGAGTCTTTAGCACTCCAATATTCACTGAATGATCGAGGTAGCTGTTAATAAAATTTATTTTAAAAAGCTGTTTAGGATAGCTCTTAGACATCCTTCAGATTGCACATGGGTCTGGTTACGAACGTTTTTCTTTCTGCTGGAAATAGTGAAGCTGTGTGAACCTTGACAGCTACATAGAGACATTGTATTTTGCTGTAGGCAAAATTTTGTCCTTCAACTTTTTTTACAGAACACCTCTGTGAAAACTGTATTCTATAGCTGCATATCTGGATGTTTTCTAAATATTCAGGTATTTTGCATTGCCTTGGCCAGATAGCAATATTTATTGAGCACCCACTATCTGCCCGGCACTATTTAGTATATTGGGGGATACAGTAGGAGCATAACTGAGAATTTGGCTAGAGTTTTAGTTTTCAATATCACTGGAGACACAGTCATATCCTAATCCTGCATGCTTTTCTGCCAGAGGCTTTTTCAGTATTGCTTCTAGGACTTCTTTTTTCCCAGCAGAGAGGCTAGTGTTTAAAACCATGTGCTTCTCTAATCTGAAGGACGCAGAGTACAGCAGTCATAAATCTCTTAAAAAATGTATTTAATTAATATCTATCTTGATTATTCTGTGGACAATATTAGATTGCCAAAGACTTAGATGCCTCACAATTTGTTTCTTCACCCATGTGTGATTGTACATTTACAAGGACATTCTTGTGCCAGGAGAATAAATATTCTGCATCTATTCTGCTTGGCTGTTCAGGGCTGGCTATTCTATTGAGATGCTGTTGACATCATAAAAAACATGCATTTTTAATAATGAATTTGTTCTCTTTTTCTCAATATAGTATGTTTTAGTCTAAGTATGGGAACATCGAAGCTCTAAAAGCTTCCAGATTTGGGTAGGTATATGAATATATTCTCAGCTTTCTTCTCATTTAGCATACTGTATTTTAGCTCTGCAGAGGACTTTATTAGTGAATCCGCTTAACATCTGGAGGAGTTGAATATGTTTGTACTGTCGTTTTGATAGATAAGGAAGTTGATAAGAGTTGGAGCAGATTGAGGATTGGTCACTTGATGAAGAGCTGAGATGACAGCCCTCTTAGCCCCTGGTTAGTTTAAGCCCTTTCCTAGACATTTAGAACAGTAAATTGCCTGTGACTACAGGGAATTCAAAGACAGAATTCAATTTCATATCTTTTAAACTCTGTGAAGAGCTGATACACGTGTCTTTTCAATTGCCTACCTTCACTGAGCTGTCACAGAGGTAGCCCAGTGAGACGCTGCTTTTTGGTTTCTAAGCAGACAGTAGACAGAATTAAACCCAGTTCAGAGATACTGGTTATGTGTATCTGTCTTCAGCTAAACTTCACAGCAAGGCACTACAACTAAGGAATCCATTATCTGGTCTTAGTGTGTGATTTCACATTTGTGACTTTAAGCGTGGGATTCACATTTCATATTTTCAAAGCTTGGGATTTTCAGATAATTGGGCTTTATCTGATAGTCAAGATTCAAGAGGTTTGTTCAATTACTGAGGCTGTGCACACAGGGACTGTGAAGTTGGAAGCTTGTGTATATCAAGAGCGCCCTCTCTCAAGCTTCCCTTTGTCCTCAGATTGCCCCTTCGGCACCTTCGGGATGGAATGCAAACAGATTTGCAGCTGTCAGTCTGGCATATGCGACAGGGTGACCGGCAAATGTCTGAAGTTTCCCTTCTTCCAACATTCAGTAACCAAGGCTACCAACCAGAGATTTGCATCACACACAGGTAAGAACTGATTCCCAGGTAAACACTGAAACAACAGTCTCATTTTCAGTTTGAATAAGAAAAATTATGGATGAGTAGAACAAGATGGTGGTTTAAATGATTTTGTTTCTTTTATTCTACTTACGGGAAAGGTAGGTGGCTGTTGAAATTTGTTGCAGTTTTACAAAGAGACTTCATTAATAATTTTTAGGTTGTACAATTTTTCACAAAGTTTACCCAGTGTATAGCGAGGATAAATATGACTGATTACCCAAAAAGGTAATAAAAATAACCAAGATATACAAAGCTCTTTAAATTCTTCAGTGATCTGTTTTATATATGTACTAGACAAAGCTACTTCTCTCCCAACTTAACAGTGAAAGAGTATTCTGAGGAATTTATTGGATAAGGCTTAAGAGCCAACATAGAAAATATAAAACATTTCTTTTTAAAAACCAAATGGAAGTATTTAAGTGGAATAATTCCAAGCATGCCTTTTTGTGGATTTTGGAGAGAATAAGAGATAGTATCTATGATTAAAATTTGGGAATCATCTCTAAACCTTTGAATGAAAATGTAATAATACTCACATGCTAATTGTTAGTGCTTATGTATTTCTTACACAAGTTATTAGAATGTGAGAAATACAGCTTGTAAGATGATGTTAAGTGCATATTTGGTTATCTTGTTGAATAAATGGTTAAATTGGAAGTAGCTCATTTAAAGCAACAAGTAGCCACAACAACTACCAGTATCCTCAAGCTATACACTTTTCTCCCTTAGATATAAATAGTTGACAATCCAGATTTATTTCAGTTCTTGTTTCTGGTTCTTCATACTTCAAATTAATTAAAATTTGAAATATTTGACAAATGTGCTTATTTCTCAGCTTTACCTCCTTCTTATACGTGGGTTCAATTAAGTACCTCAAAATAAATGGGAAATATTGTATTTTTACATGAATTATTAAGTGTGGCTATGGCCTTAAACATTAAAGTGAAACCTTAAAAAAAAAACCTGCTGCATGAATATCTTCGTGAATACTTGATCTGGAAATTAAGATCAATATTAACATTTTAAATTCGTATGACTTGTCCCTATAGTCTTTGACAAACAATATGGAAGAAAATTGAGTTTTTTAAGTCCTGAACAATTTTTTATTGAGGTGAAATTTACCTAACATAAAATTAACCATTTTTAAGTGAATGATTCAGTGGCATTTGGTACATTCACAGTGTTAGGAAGTCACAGCCTCTATCTAGTTCTCGAAAAAATTTCTCAGCTCCAAATAAAACCAGTGCCCATCAAGCAGTTACCCCGACTCTCCAGCCCCTAGCAACCTCCAATCTACCTTCTGACATTTTTTGAATGGTTCAGTTGCCAGGCTGCCCGTGTGGCTTCCCAGGTGAAGGACCTGCCTGCCAATACACGAGACTTGAGACAAGGGTTCAGTCCCTGCATGGGGAAGATCTCCTGGAGGAGGAAATGGCAGCCCACTCCAGTAGTTTTGCTGACAAATCTCATGGACAGAGGAGCCTGGTGGGCTATGGTCCATAGGGTTGCAAAGAGTCAGACATGAATGAAGCTACATAGCACGCACACATGTTTGAAACTTATTGTTTCAGCACTGCTAGTTGCCTCAAATACTTGAAGCTTCATTTGTCTTATTTTGCTTTCTTAAAACCACAGGCTACAAAGAACATTGAAGGAACAACTTTATTAATAGAATCCTTCTTCTCTCGTTAAGATTGCTCCTGACCTTTCTCACCAAGAGAGAATTGAATCTGGTGAATCTTTGTCACTCTTTGGGGTGTATGTCTGGGGGTGTGTGCTCTAGAACTCCTCTGGAATGTCCTCAGAGATGGAACTCTTCTCTCCCCTCCATGCTTCCTGCTGCACACACAGGAGCATGTCTTCTGCTTCTCTGGACCAGTGTGCTGTCTCTTTCCCTCGGGCCTGTCACTTTCTCCCATTTGCTTGCAGATTCTGCAAAAATCCTGACCAATGTATAGTTGCCTTGGAAAAAGATACTCTGGACCCTTGAACAACATGGATTTGAACAGTTTGGTCCACTTATACACATATTTTACCCCCAATAGATATAGCACCTATATTTTCGCTTTACAGATCTTTAAATTAACTAAGTGTGGGGGGGGGGAATTTGTTTTCAATTAGAGATCACAGTCCACAGAGTCAGAAGAACTAGGGTTGGAGTCCTGAGTTTATCTAAACTCTTTCAGCTTTCTGCCCTTGGGTGAGTCATTTACCAGTTACTTTGTTTGGGGGCCAGATATAGCGGTAGGCAGATTTTCCACTGCTCAGGGGTTGGCACCTCTAATACCAGCATTGTTCAAGGAAGGGTCAACTGTATTTTGCTGGATGAAAATTACATTAAGGGTTACATAAAAAAAATTTCTGTACTCAATTAGATATCAAGATTCTTATTTGAAATTTATGGAAAATGCATTTTCTGACCTAAGGTGTTTCCTTTGATAAAGGAGCAACTAAAGATGACTATTAGTGTCCTCTTCTTAAATCTCAGCTGGGAAAGAATCCCCTCTCCAATATGGGAGACTTGGGTTCAATCCCTGGGTTGGGAAGATCCCCTGGAAAAGGGAACAGTTACCCACTCCAGTATTCTGGCCTGGAGAATTCCATGGACTGTATACAGTCCATGGGGTCTCAAAGAGTCGGACACGACTGAATGACTTCCACTTTCATAAATGTTAGATTGAGGATGGAGTGCAGAATATCCTAAAAACCTCGTGGTAAGGATGCACAGGAGCCCTTCTGTTCAGTCGTGCATCTCCACATGGGACTTAATGAGTTTTAAGTGCTACTGCTTATAGGACGGGGCTTGGTTGTGGCCTCAGTCCTTGCCACGAGTTCCACATCATCTCTGCCCAAGTCTGTTTGGGCCCAGTCTTTGTAATTTGCGCCAAGGTTCCTCAGCACAGGGACTTCCGGAGGAGCCTTTTATACCTTGATTGGATGAAGTGGTCTTTTCTAACTTTCTACCTGTTGGTCACAGCATCCTTGGCAAGTGGGCTTCCTGGTTTCTCATCTTCATTTGTCATTGCTGTTTTTATTGTTTAGTAATTAGCTCTCCGACTTTCCAAGACTGGAAATTCACAAGCATCTTTTTTTTTTTTTTTTTGTGGGGCAGGGATAGTGGTTGAGTTTTATGAATTTACATGCATTTATCTACTGGACCATCCTAACCTCTTAATAGCATTCAATTTCACTGCAGAAGCAAACACACTTCACTACTCTTAGAAGCAGAAACATTTAAAAAAATTCTAAATATTAGAAACTTGTTAGGTAGAGCAAGGACTATTTCCATAAACGTTTATAAAAGGCCCTTTGGTCTGCTTTCTGCATTCTAGAGCCACATCAGTAAGCTAATTCCTCTTCCATATCAGATAGTAAAGAATCTTACTTAGAGATCTATGCTTACACCATTTACTCATTCGGTAAGTAGTAAGCGCCTACCATGTTCCAAGCACTGTTGCAACAGTGAACAAAACAAGTCCCTGCCATCATAGAGTTGATATTCTAGTGGTACAGTGAGAAAGGGAAAAAAAAGGGGGAAAAAAAGACAAATAAATGTATAGAATAATGGCAGGTGATAACGGGTGAACAAAGACGTTTAATTCAAGGAAATGCTAATTGGTAGAGGGCAGGTGAACATGGAATAGACTTTTCACATCTATTATAGATTTCATTGTAAATGTGTTATAATACAAGAATAAGACAAAATTTTACATAATCTTGGAGTTATAAACATTTGGACATGATTTATATTCCTTCTAATTTCAGAGCATGACGTGGCATCTGGAGATGGCAATGCTACGAGAGAAGAACTTGTGAAGGAGAATGACGCCCGATCTCCTGTAACGAAGCGGTTAAATCCACGCTGATCCTGGGTGGGATTTCTGAGAGGAGACCCTGTTTTACCAATCATTCAACACACAGCCAACATTTTAGGAATTCTCTGTATTATAGCATATGGACATATGATTTTTGGAGACCAAGTGTGATTTAGGGTGGGTCCAGAAAAAAAAAAATATGCAATCCATACAATGCGTATGACTGAACTCTTTTAGATATTTGTTAAATATTTGAATGCATATAGATGTGTTATATATGTGTTTTTAGTCACAGTGACGAACTAAAGATGCGATTTGAATAACCTTAACTTGGAGGGAAATCAGCCAAAGAGAAGGCTAGCCAAAGCTGAAGACCACAGCCAGTCTATGGCTCTTTGATTCGATGTACATTAATGTCCAGACATGGGCTGGAGAGAATTAAGAGCAAGAGAAGATGGGGGGTGGGGGCTGGGAGAGTATGATATTTAGGTCTTTCTTTGGTAGCTTCAGTAGAATTTCTTTGTGCTGTTGTAGCCATGCGTTCTGGGAAACAAACTCACTCAGAAGGGCAATGCAGATAGTGGAGTGCAGTTCATTACACCGGCGGGCCCAAGGCAGAGTCTCCTCTTAGCCAAGGACCCTGACCAGTTTTTCTGAAAACTTTATATACCCTAAGTGTACGTGCCCAAACCCACCTCCCCAAATTCCCTGAAACTAGTCTGAACAAAGGAAAAGAAAGATACAATCAAAGTTAACCCGTGATTCATATACCTTAAGCCTAGGTAGTTAACAGTGGACAATTATCAATAGGCCTGTGGCCATACCCAAATAAGCATAATAGAATTTATGATTCTATTCAGTTACGCAGATAATTAGGGTATTCTTTTAGGCAACAGAGAGTCTAGCTATGAGCCCTGGGGTTCCATCCATGGGGCCTGGTTTTCCAGTTGGTATGTCGTTTTCATAGATTCTGGGCATATAACTCAAAGTCCACAGTCCGGCCCAAGATGGAGTCCTGCTTTCAAGATGGAGCCTGTTCTGTCTGTTTCCTCCTTCATTCCCCCCTCTTGATGCTCTTAACTCATAGTATGAGCATCATTCATAGGGATATATTGCACCCTGACTCTCCAACCCTCAATTTGGGAGAACGACATTGACCTTTGGGTTGGTTACAAAGTTCATAATACATTGTAAAATAAGGGTCCACAAAGCAGACCTATCAGGGCAACTATAACAACGGTAAATATAGTTTTCCACCAACCACCCTTTACCTAAAATAGGGCCGAAGTCCAAAAAGGAAGATTATCATCAGACATAACTTTTACCTGACCTTTCATGTCATCTAGGGTGGCTGATACATAGCCAGATAAATTGGGAATAAATACACAACATTCAACTTTAATTATAGCACAGGTCCGTCTTTGTACTGAAACTATGGTTAGTCTCAAGATGATACCAGCAAGTCCTTGTAGCGGCAGTTGATTGTAGAGCTTCATCTCTATTTCTTCTTAAAGATGATCTTGGTTTCAAGGGGCCCAGTGGGGTCCTTTTGTGTAGTCCACTTGGCATCCTCTGGGTCTGCGTGGTGTGCTCTCCTCACCCTCATGTGGTGGATTCAGGGAGTGACACCTGCAACTTTAACTGCAGTCGGACTGGTTAGAACAACAGTATGGACCCTTCCAATGTGGGGCCAAGGAGTCATGTTTCCAGTCCTTGACCACACCTGATCCCCAGGCACAAATTCATGAATCTGTTCCCCAAGGGGAATGGCACCCTTTCTTGTACAAACTTAGTTACCTGATTTATTACCTTACCCAGTTGTTCCATCTGCTGTGAAATCTCATCTCCCCTTACCTGAGGCAAATTTGTTGACACCTGTTTTATTATAGGAAGGGGTCTCCCATATACAATTTTGTGTGGAGAAGAGCCATGGAACTGTAGGGTCATCCTGAGTCTGAGCAGAGATGTCGGAAACAAGTCCACCGAGGAACAGTCAGTCTCTAAGATCCACTTGGAGAGTGTCTCATTAAGTGTCTGGTTGGTTCCTTCCACCATCCCAGAACTCTGGGGCCTATATACTGTATGTAATTTCCACTCGATGTTTAAAGTTTTGCTTACTTGTGATACTAAATCAGCTACAAAAGCCGGGCCATTGTCCGATCCAAAGCTGGTAGGAAATCCAAATCTGGGAACCATCTCCCTAAGCAGGAACCGGGCTACTTCTGATGCTCTTTCAGCCCCGGTAGGAAAAGCTTCTACCCATCCTGAGAATGTACCTACTATGACCAGCAGGTAATGGTAGTGTCGGTGAGGTTTCATTTCAGTGAAGTCCGCTTCTAGGGCAGCGTGCCTTTTACCTGAATCCCTGGAGGTTTCTGTCTGTGCCGAGAGGCAGCATTGACCTGTGAGCAGGCAGTGCAGTTCTGAGATTTTGTCCTTTTGACAGCTGAAGGGCCTGGGTAAGAGCATATAGTTTGGTCTGTTGAGCGGACCAGTGTGATGGCAGAGAGCTAGCTTCAACGATGGTTTCTTCCAACTACTGCATTTCTCAACAGTCATTGTCCTTGTTTCACCAGGCTGGTGCCATTGGTGTACAGGACCAAATCTGGGTCCAGGATTGGCTGGTCTCTCAAGTCAGGCCTGCTGGCATATTTCCTTGCAATCATGTGAGGGCCCACCTTCTCCCACAAGAAAGAGAGTGGCCAGATTCAGGGCCTGACAAGGCTCAGTAGTAACATGGGGGTTCTCACATAACAGTCCCCGGTATTGAGTAATCTGGGATGATAACAACCATTTATGGGGGTCCCCTCGCAGGAAAGTGTTGACCTCATGCAGGACTTTTATGAACAAATCTTGGCCCAAAGTCAGCTCGGTTGCCTCCCAGACCAGTAAGGCAACTGCAGCAACTGCCCATAAGCATCCCAGCCACCCAGTGTCAACATTGTCCATCTGATTAGAGATAAGTCACTGGTCTGTCCCATGTCCCCATAATCTGGGACAACACTCTCATAGCCATCTTGTCCTTTTCAGTCACATAAAGAGTAAATGGCTTAGCAAGGTCTGGCAGGCCCAATGTGGGTGCTGACGTAATTGTACCGGGTTTGAATTCTATTACCAGTGGGACTTGTTTTGCAAGCCTGGGACGGGTATGTTGTCTTCCACCCAGACCTCAGGGAATTGCTGAGTTAACTCTCTCTCTTGACTGTTTAGCCCATCTGGTTTCCTTGCCGGGAGAGCAACCTCTGTTCATCTTGAGGGGTTACTGAGAGGAAGAGTAAATAGGTGGTTGAGCCCACTTGAACAGTGGGTCTTTCATCGGGGGAAGGTCACCTGTGCCCCCAAGTTTTTGCCTAACAAAGATACTGGACATTCAGGGATGTATAAAAATTCATGAGTCACTTGGTGTCCCCCCATCTGACATTTTCAGGGTAGGCTAGAGACACAGAGGCTGCATTTATCACCATCTGAGACCCAGCAGCCTCTGGCTGGGTCTATTGGTGTAGAAAGACTATAGACCTCGCACAGTCTTTCACAGAACTCAGAGGGTGATTTGCTTTCCCTTTGAATCACTTGGGTTTCCCTGGTGGCTCAGAGGTTAAAGCATCTGCCTCCAATGCGGGAAACCCGGGTTCGATCCCTGGGTCGGGAAGATCCCCTGGAGAAGGAAATGGTAACCCACTCCAGTACTCTTGCCTGGAGAATCCCATGAACGGAGAAGCCTGGTAGGCTACAGTCCAGGGGGTCGCAAAGAGTCGGACACGACTGAATGACTTCACTTTGGAGGGTTTTGCAATACTCATAGCTTTTTGGGCCCCCCTCTTGAGACCTCGTGAAATAGTCACCTGATATCTCTCCAGGTGGCCCCTCCCTTCCTCTGTGTTATAGTCCCATCTGGGCCTCTCATCAGGGGTGCCTAGTTCTGCCCATCGCTGTGGGTTTGCAGTACCCTCAAGTGCCATTTCTCCTATCCATTTTCTGGCCTCAGGATCCTGTGTCTTTCCTCAGTGCTGAAAAGGGAGACTAGTAGTTGGATTATGTCATCCTATGTAGGGCGGTGGGTTCGAAAAATAGTCTCCGTTAGCCTAATCATGGCTTGTGGGTCCCCCAAGTACGGTGGAGCGTGTCTCTGCCAGTTTAATATATCCGTAGAGGAAAATGGCTGGTAATAATAGGCTACAGGGAGCTGATGGTAGTGCCCCATGCGTCCTGAACTGGAGGCTGTTGTAGCTCTCTGAGGGGCATCTGTAGTGGGGTTCTTTCCCTCTGTTCCTTGGTGGAGCGCAGCCTCTGTCTAATTGCTGTGTTTTCTTCCCGTTTCCCATCAGTACTCACCGGGAGAGGTGGATACAATCCAGAAGGTCCAGCTGAGGCGGAATTCTGGGGGCATTGATCAGAGGTTTCCATTGCTGGGACTGGAGCCTGCCGAAACGGCGGCTCTACGAACTCCGGGAGAGCTGGCGGAAGAGTAGTGGCTGCTGCAGGAACTTCACCTGGCCCTGGATTGGGCATTAATTAAGGCGGCCTCCGGTCCTGGTGGAGCACTTGGCATGTCATTATCCAGTATGGGGAAGGGGTCAGGTCATCCCCGTCCAACTCCTGTAGAATTTCCTTTTTTATCATCAGTCAATTTTTGTGCCATTACTATTTTTCCCTTTCCCTTCTGGATACAGAACCTTGTCCATGTAGGAGGGTCTTGAGCTAACCATGAGTCAGTATACGGATATTGATCCAGGTGTCCTGGCTCTCCTGTGACTACTGTATAGACTGCTTCCACTATTTTTAAGTTCATGGTGTTCTCTGGTGGCCATCCTACTCCCACAGGGGGCCATTCGACCTCACAGAGTATGTGGAGGCGGTTAGGCTTCATCTTCACCCCATAGTCTCCTCCAAATCCCTTCTTTAAATTTTTAATCATGCACTCCAATACAGTTGCCTTAGATTCACTTCTCCCCATCTTGCTTACCTTCTCGGACCTTCTACTTTTCCTTTTCATTCTGTCTATGAAGTTCTCATTACCCTATGTACTTCTGATATTTCCACTCAATGACACTTAAATTGCCATTCTGCCTTCTTCCTAATTGGGGTGAGAAGAGCCTTACCTGCCAGATCCCAGAGGGAGAAGGGGATCAGCATGTCTTCACCTGCTGGTCAGCTCAGCTGAACCAGAAACCGTGTGGTCCAAGACTGTTTCTCCCTTAAAGGCCGTTCTGCCTTGGTGGGCTTGATCAGGTGCAGATGAAAATACAGATGGGTTAAATATCCCACGTCCCAGGCCGTCTCCGGAAAAGCCAATTCATACTCACTTATGTATCCCCCTCCTTCCAGCCTGACAATTCCGAGGGGGTCAAGAATTTCATAGCAGATGGGACGCCTCCTTGGCGAGAGCAGAATACAAGCACACAAAAACCAAGTTTCTTTTCCTAAAAATCCCCTGGCAATTGCTTGGTAATAATTTTCCCCAAGACGGCGTGGACACCACCTCCTAAATGACCTTCACAAATTTCCTTCCTAAACCCTAACATGCTCGGCAACCTGTGTACCAAGCAATCGTTGCCACCTACCTAATCCAGGCTCCTGAGGGTCTGTGCCCCTTCTAATCCCTCCCAGGGGGGTGATCAGGCTCCCTCTTCCACCCTACCAGGTGGGTTCCTCCTCACCTGAGCGCTCAGTTCCCCTGCTGCCATCCACTACCTGCTAACGTGAAAGGTCCAGGCATTGAGAAGCAGAATCCTTCCAGAAGGGCCAGGCGCCTTCCCTCCTCTAGAAGATTCAAGCCACAAGGCCTTGAAGTAGTCCCAAATGGGACTTGTCTCCTCAAAATTAGGAGTTTTCCGGCCCATGCACCAAATGTTGTAGCCACGAGTTCTGGGAAACAAACTCACTCAGAAGGACAATGCAGATAGTGGAGTGCAGTTCATTACACCGGCGGGCCCAAGGCAGAGTCTCCTCTTAGCCAAGGACCCTGACCAGTTTTTCTGAAAACTTTATATACCCTAAGTGTACGTGCCCAAACCCACCTCCCCAAATTCCCTGAAACTAGTCTGAACAAAGGAAAAGAAAGATACAATCAATGTTAACCCGTGATTCATATACCTTAAGCCTAGGTAGTTAACAGTGGACAATTATCAATAGGCCTGTGGTCATACACCAATAAGCATAATAGAATTTATGATTTTATTCAGTTACACAGATAATTAGGGTATTCTTTTAGGTGACCGAGAGTCTAGCTATGAGCCTTGGGGTTCCATCCAGGGGGCCCGGTTTTCCAGTTGGTATGTTGTTTCCATAGATTCTGGGGATATAGCTCAAAGTTCACAGTCCGGCCCAAGATGGAGTCCTGCTTTCAAGATGGAGCCTGTTCTGTCTGTTTCCTCCTTCAGTGCTTTTTTTTTTTCACTTTGGAAAAAGTCAAAACAAAACAATCCCTGAAGGAAGTGGGACTTTCGAAGCTTGTGGGAGTTTGAGCAGCAGCCTTGGCCTGAGGCAGGTTTCAAAGGTTGGCTAATGCAGTTCCCAGTTTACCCCATCTGAAGGATGGTTCTTGGGTACAGGGCAAATACACACTTCCATAAATGGTTTTAAAGAATGTCACCTCAGATTGACAGTAAGGAAGTATTTTGCCTATTTAGGAGAAGTGTGAAGGTAAATACTTATATATTTTTGTAAACGCTTGTTAGTACAAGTCGTCCTCCACACCCATATTTATCACTCTCTTGAGAAAACAAGCATAATATCATTGTTCAAAAGGGTTAGAATAAAAGTATAATTCTCTAAGCTTTTCAAATATCCAAGGCATGGTAAATTTGTTATCAATAATTATAGTAAAATTAACAGTAAGTATAAGAGAAACCTAGAAAAATTTAGTCACCATGGATTTATAAAATGTCAAAACACATGAGGGAATTTATTTAAAAGTAAGTGCAATGATTTACATGAGCTTTAAATTTAAAGTAGAAAATGCTTTTTATCAAGTCTGGAAAAGAGTCAATTTTAGCAGGAAATGTCAGCTTTAAAATATAGTTCATTTTAATGTATTTTTTTCTTTAAACTTGGTTGATAAGTGGAATTATGAGTACCCTTGGAAGGATCTTAGCACAAACAGGACTGTTGTACTAGATTTTGTTAGGAAATATTTGCAGAAGTATTTTATTTGGAGTGAAGAATTGTTTAATATTATTCCACTATTTGCCTGTATTTTATTCTCGAAGTTTGCCTACAGAGTTGTGAATGTGTGTGTGGGAGGGTCTTTTAATGTAAGCTGAATAAGCTATTTGGATTTCTTTTAAAAAGACAAGTTTATGATTGATCAATAAAAAAAAACAAGACGGTCACTCCTGAGTCCATTCATGACTTCATTGATCATTAAAATATTTAAACGATTCATTCAATGAATAATAGCTCATTAATGCACATTAAAGGACAGGCTTCTCATGTAAATTTTCTCCTACAGATAAGCATCTTCTGTCAAAAATTTTTCCTTTGCCTTCTTACAGCTTCCTAAAAAAGTTGGTCCTTGTATATTAACACATTTCACAGAGGCAAAACAAAAAACAAACAAGAAAACACTTCTATTGGTGTTTGACAGTGGTTACAAACATTTCAGTTAGGCAAAGACAAATATGTCAGTGCCTACAAAAGAGTAGAGTAACATACAGCTTTGAAGGCTGAGAATATAAAAATCAAGAATAGTATTAAACCCAACATTGTATAAATCAGCTACACTTCAATAAACTTAAAAAAGAATAGTATAAGTTCACTCAGTCTTATATGAAAATTACAGAAACATTTAAAGTGAATTGATACAGTGCTGAAAAAATTATGTTTGCATTAGGAAAAATATCGAGTTTGCATAAATTAATTCTTTTTTTTAAAGAAGGGAGAAACTGGATGTGAATGAGACAATGTTACATTAATATAAGATATAAATATTATTATTAAGCAAAGCAGAAAGCATCAAAAATCTTTACTTTTCACCAGTGGGCAGTGAAGCTTCAGAATATGTTTTCAAGGGGTAGGATTACTTAAAGATCTGCCATCTTGAACTGAAGGCCAGGACACAGTTCAGTTGCCCCTTTGGGATAGTGAATGATGGAATACTAGCTAGACTAGGGCAGGGCTTGCCTCTGCTCCTGACTCTGTAGCAACCATGTATGTGACCACAGACAAACAGAGGTGGGTTGATCCAGTCTTAGTTGCAGGCATGTTTTCTAGCTACCCAGCTTCATGCTACTGAGTACTTTTTGCTTTCTTCATTCCAAACACTAGTACCTGTCTATCTTAAACTGCTCTGTCATCTTCTGACTTCTTCATAGCAGTGGTCTCCTAAATCTTTGGATTTTGCATATTTTTATTGCAGTTTCTGAGCATGCTATTTGATATATACATAGTATGGTATTAGTACATTATGTTCATTATAAAATGTATATAATTGCTCAGTCATGTCCAACTCTTTGCAACCCCATGGACTGTAGCCTATCAGGCTCCTCCGTCCATGGAATTTTCCAGGCACGAGTACTGGAGTGGGGTGCCATTTCCTTCTCTAGGTGATCTTCCCGACCCAGGGATCGAACCCTGGGCTTCTGCATTGCAGGCAGATGCTTTATCATCTGAGCCACCAGGGAAGCCATAAAAAGCCAAACTAAAATTTTTTTAAAGGATAAGAGATACATATAAATAGAAATTCTGAGATTTTCTTCCTCCATCCCAATAGGCTATCCTGGGAGCCACCCGAGAAGCAAAAGAAAATGCCATGGCTCAGGGATCTCCAGTGAGGCCCAACCTCATTTGATTTTGAAGAGAAACCAGGCTGGCACATATTCCACATAATAAATATTTCTAGGATGAGTGGATGAATGGATGAGTGAAAGGGTGGATGGGTAGACAGGTGGGTGGAAGGATAAATGGGAAGAGAGAAGGATGAGTAGGTGATGAAGTGGAGGAATGAATGAAGCAGGTAACAGGCCTCCTGCCTCCAGCAGAGCCGCAGTACTGAGGGAGTAGATGGCTTCTCATTTCCTTTCATCTGCCAGCTCCTCTGATTCCTTGATGGCAAACTTATTCTGCCTATTGGGATTGAAGAAAACAGGGGCATATGTTAGAGTCAGTGAATATGACAAATAGGGGTTGCCCAGGGCAACAGAGACAGGGAGTTTGTCTCCCCCAGGCACTGGGAACATCACTTGGCAGCCAGACTGGAGCATTATTTTCTGTGAGAGGCAATTTGGGAAGACTGTTGTTTCCATCCTACACATTATCCCTTCTGTTTATCCTGAGCTTCCTAGGAGAGAAGAATCCATAGATGTTCAACATCAGACAGATATTTAGAGGGTGAATTGATTATTTTTGATTATTCATCAGTTAACATTAGTCATTAAACTAAGGCTAGAGTTTAGAGTGTATATGTTACAGAGCAGTGGTTCTCAAAATTGAATGTGCATCAGACAAAGAGAACAGACTTGTAGACACAGTGGGGGAGGAAGAGAGAGCTATGAATTGAGAGAGTAGTATGGAATGTGTCCATTGCCATGTAGAAAATAGGTAGCCAGTAGGAATTTGCTGCATGACTCAGGGAGCTCAAACTGGTGCTCTGTGACAACCCAGAGGGCTGGGATGGGGTGGAAAGTGGGAGGGAGGTTCAAGAGGGAGGAGACATATGTATACCTATGACTGATTCATTTTGACATATGGCAGAAACCAACACAATATTGTAAAGCAATTATCCTCCAATTAAAAATAAATTTAAAAAATTTAATGTGCATCAGAATCCTTCAGTCCGTCAGTTAAGTTGCTCAGTCGTGTCTGACTCTTGCTACCCCATGGACTGCAGCACACCAGGCTTCCCTGTCCATCACCAACTCCCAGAGTTTGCTCAAACTCATGTCCATCAAGTTGGTGATGCCATCCAACCATCTCATTCTCTATCATCCCCTTCTCCTCCTGCCTTCAATCTTTTCCAGCATCAGGGTCTTTTCCAATGAGTCAGCTCTTTGCATCAGGTGGCCAAATTATTGGAGCTTCAGTTTCAGCATCAGTTTTTCAATGAATATTCAGGGTTGATTTCCTTTAGGATTGACCAGTTTGATCTTACAATCCAAGGGACTCTCGAGAGTCTTCTCAAATACCACAGTTCAAAAGCATCAGTTCTTCAGCACTCAACTTTCTTTACGGTCCAACTCTCACATCCTTACATGACTACTGGAAAAGTTGTAGCTTTGACTAGATGAACCTTTGCTGGCAAAGTAATGTCTCTGCTTTTGAATATGCTGTCTAGATTTGTCATAGTTTTTCTTCCAAGGAGCAGGCATCTTTTAATTTCATGGCTGCAATCACCATCTGTGGTGGTTTCAGAGCCTAAGAAAATAAAGCCTGTCACTGTTTCCATTGTTTCCCCATCTATTTGCCATGAAGTGATGGGACCAGATGCCATGATCTTTGTTTTATGAATGTTGAGTTTTAAGCCAGCTTTCACTCTCCTCTTTCACTTTCATCAAGAGGCTCTTTCGTTCCTCTTCTCTTTCTGTCATAAGGATAGTTTCACCTGCATATCTGATATTCTGCATATCAGAATCCTTTGTAAAGTACAAATTACCGATTTGGTATGTCTGAGGTGATGCCCAAGGATTTTCCATTTTAACAAGTTTCCAGGTGATGCAGATGCTGCTGATCCAGGGACCACACTTCTAGAATCACTGATACAGGGAAATTTAGATTTGCCTAGAAGTGAGATAAACTAAGGGGCTATCAAAATCTATCATTACTGGCCTTATGAAAGAATAAGTTGCAATATTTCTTCACCACTTGGTTCATTTAATATTTTACTTGAAGACACTTAACTATTTAAGTTGCTGAGAAGGTTGAAATGTCAGAGAAACTTTAAGCTAAATCATGGAGACTTGTGAGGGACAGTAGAGGATTATAGGGGGAGGATAAAGGTGGAAGAACCAAAGACTCAGAAAGTAATTAAGGAGCCTGTGGCCTCGGGAAGAGTGATGAGTGGCGCCATGTGTTGCGGAACATCAGGCAGACCCGAAGAGGCCCTGGTGGCCAGCGTTGAGCAAAGTCCGTGAAGAGGTCAATGGAGAAGTGTGAATGAAGAGCATTGAACACTGCATGCAGGTGAGCACTTTTCCAGAAAGTCATCTGGGAAGGACAGAACAGCAGTTAGTCTGCAAGTACAGAAGAGAAACCCTACTTACTAGCAGAATATTTCTTTGCTTCTGTCCCCACCTCCCCCAAGATTAAAGAGACACCATTCTAAGCTAGTGGTTATCAGTCAGAGATGCAGATAAAGGCTTTCTGAAGTGATGGTATAGTTTGATGTGATTACTTGAATCCAGTTTAGAAAATTCCATTTATATAGAGTTTTGAGATGTAACTTTTATAAAGTAGATATATTTATAACTTTCAAGGCCCCTAGAAAATACAGCAGTATATAGAAATCTGAGATATTGGGGTTGAGAAGAGGGGCCTTAAGAATTAGTGTAAATCTTTTATTTTACATATAAAACTCCCTAGATCCAAGTATTTCAGTGATAAAATGCCATGCTTGGTGGTAAAAACTCTACTACTGTAAAGGGTCATTGTACCACTGTTAGCCATTGATTTTTAGAAATGAAAACATTAAAATCTTTAGTTTGCCTTGTTGCTTAGTTGATAAGTTATGTCCAACTCTTTTGTGACCTGTGGACCATAGCCTGCTAGGCTCCTCTGTCCATGAGATTTCCCAGGCAAGAATACTAGAGTGGGAGGCCACTTCCTTCTCCAGGGCATCTTCCTGATTCAGGGATCAAATCCACATCCCCTGCACTGACAGGCAGATTCTTTACCACTGAGCCACCAGGGAAGCCCCTACCTCATATTTAAAAATACATACACACCTCAACACACATACACACATAAACGAAGGCTTTAAAAGGTATACACACTTTCATGCAAAAATTGTCCAAGTCTATTCTAAGGAAATAATTTCAAGTTTTCAAAAATGTTTTAAAGACTATTGTGGCAGTTTCTACAATATTGAAAAACTGTAAAAGATGTGAAGGGTACTGTCATATATAGGGTACTGATTAAAGAAATGACAGTGGAGCCAAGCGCAGACTCTGATTTAGACACTGGAAATGATGAGGTTCATACAGTGATTGACGTGTTCACTGCCAAGCAGAGGGTGACAACGTAGTTGGTGTTGGGATTTGGTCAGGTACTGTGGCTGGCAGTGGAGCACACATGGGCTTCCTTGTCAAATCCACAATCAGAATACAGACTCCTTCCAGATTTTCACCTGTTTTTTAAAGTGATACCTTCGTCAGGTTAGAATGAAACATTCACCTTAGTTTTTATAGAAACAACAATCCTCTTTTTGTGCTGCTAGCTTATTGATCTTTTAATATTTAAATTATGTAACCATGATAACTGGCACAAACCGGTTTGAGAAAAAAATGCAACAGCCTCTTGGTATGTTTCTATTTCAATTGGTAGAAATGCAAAAGTGTTCAGGTGCATCCCAGAGAGAGACCTGCCTACCTACATCCTTTAGTAGACAACTGAGGATGTCAAGATTCTATGTTATCCAGAGAGAATGGAAGTATGTGTGATTCCTGTGAGAATATTAAGAGAAGGTTGCTTGAGAGCACTTTGTACCTCGTTAAAAAAGTATGCAACAGTGCTATATAAATAATATGATCTTTGTGAAAAAATATAATTTTACAATGTAAACAGTTGTACTTGTTTTATTAACGATGATACTTATTTTATTCTTTATAATTTTAGCCATTTTCCAGAATTTTGCAGTTAGCTTTATAATAGGGGAAAAGATTTTCTTTCCATTTTTGAAAATTTAAATTGTGGCAAATTTAAATGAATGAAAACAAATTAGTGGTTTATTACATACATGGTGAACTAAGAGCATCTTCCTATATTTCAGTTGTTTTGAGATGTACTTTGTCATCCTGGTACTGTGTTAAATAGGGAGACAGGATTTCAAAGCAAGTAAATGTAGAGAACTATAATTTTCTTACAAATACTAGAAAGGCTACAATGCACATTAGCATACATTGCATTTCTCTTGTGGAGCAAATCTTTGTCCAACAGAACCAAATCCAGTGAATACTTAGAAAATATAGATAAAGTTCTCTGGCTTATAGTAGACATTTAAAATTACAATATACCTTCTGCACCTATGCACAGAAATGCTGTCTGCTTAAACAGGGGGTTAGGCAATCAGGGTTTTTAAAGCATTTCCTGACACCTGTGAAGTTGGTAAATATTTCCTGTTTCTGTTGTGTCTAGAGAAAACAGGAATTAACAACTTGGAAGTGATGATTAAACAAGTTGTGAAGGACTTCTACATAGGCAGCTCTCAGTATGAGATTTCATTTTCTTAAAATCTATCATGACATATTTCTCTTAAGGGAAAAAGTAATTGTCATAATAATCTGACAACTGACTGAATGATGGAAGATAAACCTTATACCCAGGAGGAATGGCACCTATATTAATGGTGGGATGTGTACTATAAATTTTCGTAATTTAAATATAAATTCGATGTCTTCAAAAGTAAGCAAAACTGAGAAAGTAAGCAACGAGTATCCTTTCTCTGGCTTTGTGCTAAATATACAAAGTTAGCCATTTTGAAAAATATTTTTGTTATCTTAGGTACTCTGGAAGTACTTTGATCTGAGTGAGCCAGGATTAGCTCACTGCGATACTCACTAATTATCGACTTCAGATGTGTTCTTCAACCATGTCGTTCCAGTATCTTCTGGGCAGAGTGTAGGCAATGACTTATGTGCAAAGTCCTAAGGACCTGTGCACAAGTTCTCTGTATGTCATTTTATCCTATCGCTGCACCTGCATTGTTATTTAGTTGCTAAGTTGTGTCTGACTCTTTTGTGACCCCATGGACTGTGGAGCCTGCCAAGATCCTCTGTCCATGGGATTTCCCAAACAAGAATACTGAAGAGAGTTGCCATTTCCTTCTCTAGGGGATTTTCCTGACCCAGGGATCGAACCCACATCTCCTGCATTGGCAGGTGGATTCTTTACCACTGAACCACAGGGAAGCCCCTGTGTCTGCCTAGTTTAAGCTTATCCCAAAGCAGATAATTTAAGTGTTATTATATAAGCCACTCTCACTTTTTGGGTATCTCAGATGTAGATTAATTGCAGCAAGACTGAAATATTTAAAATATTTCACATTCTGTTAAAAGTGAATACATAGACTGTAGAAAATCAACTGACTCCTTAACAAACTTGAAGATACCTGTGAAAGGTGAGTAGCAATGAATGAAACTCAATTGACATCACCTGGAACTCTCACACTTCTACAAAAGAAGTTACTATTTTTAAAGAACAAATAATAGTGTTCTATTTAAGTCTCCAAACAATTATTAGCATGCTCCTGAAAAAAAAAAGGTACAATGCTTCAGGAGAATGTGAGGGAGCCCTACAGATGTGGTACACTTCCCTGTGTACTATTTTTAGTTGTCTATTCCTGCCTTTTATTTTGGGACTTGGCCCGCTTCCTTTGTAGTTTCCCCTTAACTTGTTCATATCTTTCTTACTTATATAGTGCATTTCAAGCTGGCTTTTTTTTCACCTCTCAAAGGAAACTCAAGGAATGTTGACCAGTTCAGAAACCCCCACTAGTCTTGGCAACAACAGAATTCTTGGTTTGAAAACAACCTTGGAAATCCAGGGTCATGGTTGACTTTCTAGTTATTTAATGATCAGAGCTGCAGAGGGATTGGAAACCAGGCATTAGAAGATTTTGAACACCATTTTCATGAAATTGTTTCATGCCTTGCAGAAACTGAAGGAATTTGAGATGGACTTTGATTCAGTATATTTATACTAAAGCAAAATTCAGTTTAAAAAATAAGGAAGGGCTTCTCTGGTGGCTCAGTGGTAAAAAAAATCTGCTTGCCAGTGAAGGAGATGCGAGTTTGATCCTTGAACCCGGGAAGATCCCACATGCTTCGAAGCAACTAAGCCCCTGACACCATAACTACTGAGCCTGTGCTCTAGAGCCTGGGAGCTGCAAACTAACTGTGCTGCGACTATTTGGCCTAGACTCCTGCTCTGCATCAAGAGAAGCCCATGCTCTCTGTAACTACAGAAAAGCAGGCGCAGCATAGCCAAAAATAATACAATAAGTATTTAAGATGTGAGCTTTTCAAAAGTGCCTTTTAAAAGTATAGTCATTTTAAAAAATAAGGAGAAAGTCCTGGAAGTCTAGTTTAGGGATAGTTCACCTTTTATCTATGAGCAGTCAGGCAATGTGGTTAGGGGACGTATTCATCCTGCATAGCGTCAACAGAAGCAGAGTAGATGATGATCCCCATCTTTAAAGAGCCCTAGAGAGAGACAGTGGAGATTGGACAGACAGAACCAAAACACACCGGTGCACAGTGGAATCCTATGTGGTGGTTTATGGTTCTTGGGTGTCGTCAAGCAAAACAAAACAGAACTGAAAAAGTTGACTTTGGCCAACCTCAACAAAAGTGTAATTCATTGGTAGGACATGGCGTATCTCACAAGACGGAAAATCAGAACACCTGCTGAACCATCAGTTTGGAGGATGCAGGGTAGCTTGGGAGGTGCAGGTGAGAGGAGTGAATAGACATCCTTGCTGGGATAGGGAGCTACAGCTGTGCTCCTCCTCGGCTGGTGCAGCTTCTCTGAAATTCCTTTTTGGGGCCATCACCCTCAGGCCTTGTGGCCTGTTTTAATAAAGAGTTCAGTTGACACACATTCCTCCTTTTAGGTGAATTTCCCTTTTGCTAGCTAGTGAAGTTGCTCACTCTTGTTTGACTCTTTGCGACCCCATGGACTGTAGCCTGCTATGTTCTTCCATCCATGGGATTTTTCATCTTTTTTTTTTGTTGTTTGTTTTTGCATACTGGAGTGGGTAACTCTTCCTTTCTTCAGGGGATCTTCCCAACCCAGGTCTCCTGCACTGCAGGCAGATTATCAGCTGAGCCACAAGGGAAGCCTGGATTTCATTTTTGGATGTAGTCAAAGCCATTCAAAGTTCAATGTGGCCAGTGAAATGTTGATTAACTTGGGCAGAATTGTTTTGATAAATAACTAAGTTGTGTAAGATAACAGGTAGCAATAGGGCTGGGGCAAGAAAGAGTGCTTTCAGGAACAAAGAAACTAACCCTGTGGTCTTGGGGTGTTAGGAAATAGGGACCACTCTAGATCATTTGTGTTATCAGAACTCTTGGGTGAGGCACCAAATGTCTTCATGGGTTGTGCTGTTCAAGTGTCTTCATGGGTTAGATGAAGCTTCTCAATGAATGGAGCAGAGGCCTGACCAGGCTCAGATGGGACCAGCATGGGGGCAAGGGCTGTCGTGTCAGTGGCAGGAAGCAGTCACCCTTTGACCGATCTTATAATCTAACCACTAATTTCTTTCTTTTTTTTCTTAAATGACTTTTTTTGATGTCAAAGAAAAAACACTTTATTATTCACAATTGCATTAAGACAAAATTGTCCTCAAGAAAATCCAGTTATTTAACATCAGTGACTTTTCGTTCTTCATCTTGAAGTATATTTTTAAAAAACCTCTTCCTTTCAACCCTACCTAAATAGCTGCAACTTATGCTCAAACAGGAAAATCATATAATATGCATACATATGGAGAGCAGGACTGATAAAGTAAAAGCGATAAAAATGTTAACCTTTGGGGAATCTGGATGAAGGGTATATGGGAACTATTTTCCATTCTTGAAACTCTTCTGTAAATCTAAAATTAGGTCAAAGTAAGTGTTCAAGAAGTGATCACTGGTATTTTGATCAGCCTTTCCATGCTGCTTTCTTTACTGTCTTTTCCACATTGTCTTACAACAATTAGGTCAACATAACGCCTATTAAAAATCTTGAAAAGCTGATACTTTTAGGAAATATGCTCAGGAAGGTGACCATGCCCTTGCTTCTGAGACCCTGAAAAGCACCTTTTATCCATCTCTAAGTCTGCATGAGGGCCATGACACCCAGAAGTAACAGGAAAAGCAAGGATTGCATCACTGAGGGACCAGAACACCAGTTTTTTGCAGGTGGAAGTGCCCTGTTAAGACTGACTCTGACACCTACAGTGAGTAAAGGCAATAACCAGGGGGAGGCGTCCGCACCCAAGGGAGCTGATGTGTCCAAGGCTGAGGATTTTTTCCAGAGCAGATGCAAGATTCCTCTGAACTCTATGATCATTGTCGCTCATTGTAAAGTACCACATCTGTTCAACATTGTCTTCTTTGGTTTGTGCAATTGTTTTCAGGCAATAAAGAATTGATGAGAGCCAGAAATTCCACTTGGGTGTTTGTCTGCAGACAATGAAAACATTAACTTGTAAAAATATCTGCACTCTCAAGTTTATTGCAGCATTAATGGCCAGGACATGGAAGCACCCTAAGTGTGCATCAATGAAAGAATGAATAAAGAAATGTGGTAGATACACAATGCAATATTATTAAGTCATAAAAAAGAAATAAATCTCGCCATTTGTGACAATATGGATTAACCTCGAGGGCACTATGATAAGTGAAATAAGTCAGAGAAATACTGTATGAGCCCACTAATACATGGGATCTAAAAAATAACAAGAAAAAACCAAGCTCATAGACAAAAAGAATGAACTGGCAGTTGCCAGATACAGAGGTGCTTTGGGGAGAGGGCAAAATGGGTGAAGGTGGTAAAAAGGTACAAAGTGAAAGTCACTCAATCATGTCCAACTCTTTGTGACCCCATGGACTGTAGCCTGCCAGGCTGCTCTGTCCATGGGATGCTCCAGGCAAGAGTACTAGAGTGGGTTGCCATTCTCTTCTCCAGGGGATCTTCCCGACCCAGGGATCGAACTCAGGTCTTCCACATTGCAGGTGGGTTCTTCACCATCTGAACCAAGGTACAAACTCTCTGTTATAACATAAATAAGTCTTGGGGATTAATGTACAGCACTGTGACTATAGTTAATGATACTATTTGTATTTGAAAGTTGTTAAGAGAGTAGATGGTAAAATTCTCAATATAAGAAAAAAATGTTAACAAAAACAGTGGTGACTGTTTCTCAAGGCATACAAATATTGAATCATTATGTTGTACTTCTGAAACTAATATCATGTTGTATGTCGATTATGCCTCAATAAAAAAAGAATTAATGAAATCTAGAAAGATGGTACTGATGAACCTATTTGCCAGCTCAGTTGGTAAAGAATCTGCCTGCAATACAGGAGACCTGGGTTCAATCTCTGGGTTGGGAAGATCCCCTGGAGAAGGAAATGTCAACCCACTCCAGTATCCTTGCCTGGAAAATCTCATGGAGACAGAAGCCTGGTGAGCTGCAGTCCATGGGGTCACAAAGAGTCGGGCACGACTGAGCGACTAACACTAACACAGTGGAGACACAGACATAGAGAACTGAATTATGGACACGGGTGTTGGGGAGGAAGGAAAGGGTAAGATGAACAGAGAGTAGCATGGAAGCATATACACTACTGCATGCAAAATAGATAGCCAATGGAAATTTGCTGTATGATTCAGGGAACTCAAACCTGGTCTCCGTGACAACCTAGAGGGTGGGAAAAGGTGGGAGATGGGAGGGAGGTTCAAGAGAGAGGGGGACATATGTATACCTATGGCTATCTCATGTTGATGTATGACAGAAACCAAAGCAATATTATGAAGCAATTATCCTTCAATTAAAAAGAAATTTAAAAAATTAATGAACTATGGTTAGCTATTTCTATTCAAGTAAGATTAATTTTCCATTTTCAGAGAAATACTCTAATTGATGGGGAGATGAGTATATTTATGTATTTCCATCTTTATAGGTTGGTGGCTGTCACTGAGACTGCTCTGATATGTCAGGGTTGTAATTCTGAAATTCAGGATTAAGGTGAATTTTGATTCCTTGATGGGTGAAAACTCAGGTGGAAAAAACTAGACCAGATGTTTTCACCTCTTCCAGGGTCTATTTTCTTTCCTCTGAGTGCTGGCTCGGCTGCCCTTATTTAGGTTTCTGTGTGTTTTGAAGTAAGGAGTAAAGGTCTGAGAGGGAGTAAATTTCCTGGGGAAGAATGTGAGGGCATTGGGGTAAATCTTCTCAGACACATTGTTTACTCACTGACAAGGGAGCTGGAGTGTGTGTGGCTTTAGGGGGCATTTTATTTGTGTCCTTTGGAACGACACATCTTGGGGGTGTTAAAGTGAACTCTACTCATTATGCTGTGGGAAAAGTTTTTTCCTTAATGACCCGAAAACATGGGCTTGTTATTCTGAAAAAGCAGAGTACATCCTCATTCCACACAAACAATGTGACACAGAGCTGGCATCCGGCCAAGGTTTTCTATGAATAGAACTTAGGAAGGAGAATGTTAGAAACACTTTGGATTCGCAGGGCAATCCTGGATGCCTGATCCCAACAAAGGAAATGATTTACCTACTCTTCTAAGGTAGAAATGAAGAGGATTCCCTCTTGTCCTCCTAACATAGGACCGGGCTAGGGCTTCCCGGTTAGCACGGCGAGTGTCCGTACAACTGAGATAATGCTGGCGCCTGCCATCTGAGACATACTTGCTTTTGAATTGTTTTCCCAGAAGTAAGATGGATTTCAATGGAGAGAGTACACATACATCATCTGCTGGGGGAGCTGTCAATGGTGTTGAATATGGAAGTGTCACCTGGTCTGGCTTGCATCATGTGCTTCAAATGCCATGATTTTGTCTAGGCTTTTTTGATTACAAGGAACAGAAATTCAATCAAAGGAGTTCAAAATTTTTTTAAAAAATTGGTGGGTGTGTGGGTGGCTATTTAATTTGTTTTATTTTTTGGCTATGCCATGTTGCATATGGATCTTAGTGCCCCGAGTCAGGGATTGAACCCAAGCTCCTTGCAGTGGAAGCATGGAGTCATGGGCCACTGGACCTCCAGGGAAGTCAGGGTGGCTATTTTAAGGAAATAGACATAAAGTATGGCTGCTCCTATGGGAGCTAAAGAGACATCTGAAATAGAGACAATGCCTTTCTCTTCCTCTGTGGTCACTTTGCTCCTCATCTTGTTCCACTGTTTATGCCTGGTTCACTCTCCTTTCTGTTAAGTGGCTTCTTCTGCTTAACCATAATGTTAATAATAATAATACCAATGGTAGCTTATATTTTTTTGAATGTTTATTCTGTACAAGCCTTGTTCTAAAGTGTTTTATCCGTATTAATTTGTTTAGGCCTCACAATAACCCCATGAGGCAGGTACTATTTTTATACCCATTTTCCAGATGAGTACACTGAGGCACAGTGAAGTGGGATAACTTGCCCAGGGTCAACAGCTAATATGTAGCAGAGATGGATCTTGAAATCAAGCAGTGTGGTTCTGTCTTGGCTCCTCCACTACTTTGATTTGCACTAGGTATTGCCATGTTTTGGCAGTAATTTCTTTCCCAACCCTACATAATCTTTTTATTTCTAGAACTCAAACTCATTGGTTGACTATATAACAGTTTCTGAGTGTATAAGTACAAATTTTTGAGAGAAAGGTCTGTTTGGTCAACAGGCCAATCAATTTATCTTTCTGAAGACAATGTATCTACTGTGCTCTTTCACTATGCTTTGGTGGTAAGTGACAGAACCCCAGTATGAAATCATTTAAATATAAAAGGGAAGGTGTTGGTTCTCCTAATTGGGAAGCCCAGAAAAATATCTCTGGTTATTTTCAGGTCTGACTTAATCCAGGGGCTACACTTAGGTCGTTAGGGTTCTCTCTGATCACTCTGGCCTTAGTGTATCATGTTCTCTTGTCTATAGTGCTTCCCTGATCCTATTCTTTGCTGATTTAACTCTTAGTCATTTTTTAAATTTCATTTTAACTGTCCGCTTTTTAAAACTTTGCCTAGATCCCTGCTACTGCTGCTGCTAAGTCACTTCAGTCATGTCCAACTCTGTGCGACCCCACAGATGGCAGCCCACCAGGCTCCCCCATCCCTGAGATTCTTCAGGCAAGAACACTGGAGTGGGTTGCCATTTCCTTCTCCAGTGCATGAAAGTGAAAAGTGAAAGGGAAGTCGCTCAGTAGCATCTGACTCTTTGCGACCCCATGGACTGCAGCCTACCAGGCTCCTCCATCCATGGGATTTTCCAGGCAAGAGTAGACATGGCTAAATTACTTTCTGATATGCTCTCCAAACATACACAGTTTTTCTGCAGTCATTTATGAGATGCGATTATCTAGCAATTAAGAACACACTAGGTCTTTTCCTGAGACTATAAGCTCCATGAAGATAGAAATTGCATGTTTTCTGTCATGCAATGTCATGCATGTTTTCTCTCATCATTTATCTCTAGGAAGTAGCCCAGTGCTTGGCATATAGTAAGGATTCAATTAATATGTGTTAAATTTTTGGTTTTAAGGTGGTTTGCTTCATCAGGGAAAATTGTATAAAGCAGTTTTCCTTTTGTGCATTTCTCTTCAACTTATATTTTACAAGTCTAGGGTGTGGCTGACTAAGAGCAGTGATTTGTTGTTGTTGTTTAGCTGTTAAGTCGTGTCTGACTCTTGTGACCCCATGGACAGTAGCTCGTCAGTGATAGGTGAAGGGAAAAGGTACTGGAACTTCCGCTCTCTCAATTAGTGAAGAGATAGCAGGTGTGAGCAGGCTTTCCTTCTTTGGCATTTGCCTTCTCAACATAAACCCTTAACACCAAGCACCATGTAGAACCCAAAGACTCTCTTAAGACACCCCCCATGTCCAACCCTCACTTGGCAGGACATGAAAACCACTCTGCCTCTCCTGGGGAAGGCTGAATTCACATGCCCCGGCCATGCCTTGTGTTAACTAGGATTCAGAGATCGAAGGAAGTGTCTGGTTATTGCTGACAGTGGCAAAGAGAGGCGACCAGGGCCGTCTCTCAATCAACACATCTTTTCTCTGTGTAAGGAAGAACTGCACCGTCCATAGGTCCTTGATACCTGGGTGGGGCCATCTAAAGAACAGATCTCAAAGCTGAATAGGATGGTGTCATATGGGTTTACCTCATTTCCTTCCATTCTCCTCAAGATCTCAGAGAACATCGGGTCTGACTGTATCGTACTGACAAATCTGCTGACACCATCATGCAAGGTGAGGAGATGCTAATGTGGAGAGCCACGCTGGAGGGCCATCATAGCTGAAAGGATGAACACTGCTGTGCAGATCTGCGCTGGCAACTCCGCACTCTGCCCAGAGTCTCCATCAGGTGCCCATTGCTGGGCTTGCTGCCAAAAGAGCTATGCTCTCAGCTGCCAGCTTCCTTTTACAATTGACTCTGCCAGGGAGAGTCTTTCAGGGGGGAGGGGGCTGCCTGCATCCACAGACTAGCCAACATGGAAGTGTAAAGACCCGGTCCCTTTGCCCCAACTTGAGACAGCTCTGAATGCTCTTCTTGGCTTCAAAGCTCCCAGCAGGCTCCCTTGAGGTTTCTGTGGTGACTGCATCACAGGTCAGCTTCTCCCTCTGTCTAATCCTGTCCCTTGCCTTCCCTTCCTTCCCTCCGCTTTCTTCCCTCCTCTTCCCCTCCTCCCTTCCCTCCTACAGGTGTTGCTCCAAGGGTGCTCCCTAATAAACCACCTGCTTATTCATCTCCATCTTGGAGTTGTCTTCCCAGGGAACTCAACCTGTGATGAGCAGCCTGCCTAGAGGGTACTGGGGGTTTTCACACAACCCACGCCTGCTCACCGAGTTGTAGCCAGTGTGATCCAATAGCTGCCTTTTGGGGATCGTTTGCCCCAGTGGGTGTCTCTTTTTGGAAATTCCCCTGCCTGGAGGGGGCGCCTTTGTGTAGTGCATCAGCTGGGAAGAATCACTTTTGTAATGTATCTGCCTCGTGGGTGTTCTTTGGCAATCTGCATTCAACCACCAGAAAGTATCTTTTGCCAACCCAAGCTTTCCATATCACCAGTGTGCAGGCCTATTAAGTTTGGATAAACTACAAAAAAGATAAAAATATTTGTGGGAAAAAAATCAGAGAGGAAGTGAAATAAAATGTCTTGAATTTGAGGAAAAAAATAAACTAAAAGGAAATTCCATAGGTAGTTCATCAGAGCTCAGGTCCTTGGGATTTTATTAATCTGAAAGGGAAAAATGCAAAACGGAAATCGCTCTTCAGAATTAAAGGCAACTTCTGAGGTGGCAGGAAGATGGCTGGGGAGTCCATTGCTGTTTGCTATTTAGACACAATCAAAAAATATTTTTCAGTGTTGTGTGGCATCTCCTGGGTATTGAGACAGCTCACCACAATACTCATGGGCTTTTGGCAAACAATAGACAGGAACCAGAGAAAAGGCACCACAATTCCATCAGGACTACTTGCATTAATTTTAGGCCAAGTAAAAGAAACTCTAGATGGAACATCCGAAGGGTCCGCCTAGTAAAAATAGAAAAATTCCTTTGTCGAGAGGACTTGGGACAGTGAGACAGGCTCTAAGATTTGCCTTGATTTGGATGTGTTACCACTGTGAACAGATAGAAGCTCTTTAAAGACAGGAGAAGTCATTTTGTATCCTTGATATATGTGGTCCAACATTTCACACATACTAGATGAGCAATAAGAACAAGAAGAGCAGTAGTTTTGAATGAATGAATTCAGCTGATTTAGTCATTCAATAAGTTTACTAGTTGCCCTTCATGAATCAGAACCTGGATCTACAGAGAGAGGGGACAGACTATTACACATAGAGGATAATATAGTGGGATAAACCCTGAAGTGAAGTGTGTCCAGTTTACAACAGATTCAAAGAAGCATCTCACAGAAGGAAAATTGAGACATGTAGCAGTTGGATGAGGAAATACGTAGATCAAGGAAGTTTGAGACTTAGGAAACAGTGTATACAAAAGCATGGAGATTTGTGAGATCATGGCATGTCTGGGGTATATTAAGTAGGTCTAATAGCTAATACATCTAGAGGATGGAGGCATTTAAGATGAAGTTTTAGAAAAAAATGTGAAACTGTAGAGGCAGGCTCAAGGCAGATTGTGCAAACTCTTCAGTGCGATATACAGGAGTTGATTTTTTTCCTGTAGCCATCAGTTATAAACTGTACACAGTTTTGTGCACAATTGTATAATGATGAACTCAATTGTATATCAGTGTAATGGAGACAAAATGAAGGTGAAGAACTGTTTCTTAGCTTTTTCAAGGTAGCTATAGCCCAGTAATGAAACAATGAGGATGATGATGTACCAGCAGCAGGAAGTTTGAGCTGTCAGGCTGTTTATTATGTGATGGGATGACCTCATATCCAGACCTGGATAAGCACAAATAGTACCCTTACATGTATAGAGAACTTTCAGTCCTCAAAACTCTTCTAAATATAACAGCATTTGGATTCTTACACAAGGCTGTGAGATGGGCAGGGGCAGAGATGTCCCAGACTTTGCAGTGAGGATTTAAACAGTGTCTGTAAAATCACACAACAGTTTATGGCAGACACCTTCTTCCTGTAGAAATTTATGGCTGCCAGTAGTGACCCCTCTACTGGGAAGGCAGGAGTCGGCAGGTGAACCTTTCCACACTATTTGTTCATAATCTCTGTAGAAATGTGGCCTTGACTAGCAGACCCACTGAGGAACACACCCAGCCAGAAACTGTCAGGGTGAGGTGACCTGACATTTGGAGTGCCGGGGATGTGTGGCTTGGGGGTGCTTCATGACCACAGATTTGCCTGTTACTGATATTCCAGTTACTACCATGCAGCCTGTGTGAAATTTTATTGTATCTGAGCAAAACAATACAGAGTCTTCTTTAGCAAGATTCCAGAAGAGGGAGATGGAGAGTGCATAATCAACCACAGTAAAGGAAGCAGTAATTCTGGGGAGGAATAACATTTTCCATGAAAAAGGGAACAGGTGTCATTGGCTCCAAATTCTGCTGTTAGATAAAGAGTTTGTTTGCTTGTTTGTTTTAGCACTTTGCACAAAAATGAGAGTTAGCAAAGTGAAAAAAAAACATAAAAATTTTATATATGTTTGGGATCAAATATAAGATGAAGACTTTTATATTTTAAGTGTTTTTTATTTTATTTTTCAAATGGAGTGTTTGCCAAAGAAATTGCATTTTTAAAAGTTTGGGCCAAAGATCCATAGATAGGCATATTTCAAATAGTCTATCCTACAGTTCAAATGGAGAATCTTGGCATATATTTTTGTGGCTCTCCAAGCCAGCCATTAACTTTACACTTACTATGTTCAGTCTAGTATTTAGTCCATACAGAATATATTGCCAGGACGGTTTTTTATTTTATGTTGGATGTTTGTTTTTCTTGAAAATCGAATATACTTATAACTTAATAGTCAAGAACCAAAATTACTGTAAAACCACATTGCCACCAAAATCTTAAAAATGACTCCAGAGATAACAAACAGTTTAACAGAATAAAAACACATTAAAAATTTAAAATTATAGCTATTTTTCACAATTTAAAATGAGTTCCCATTTTATGTTTTTTAAATGGAGGTAAGGTCTTAGAGGATTACATTACTTTAAAACAAAAGTAAGTGTATTTTTTATTCTTGAATATAAAAGTAAATAAAAGACTTCTGTAAAAATGGCTCAATAAATTCATGCTTGAGTAATCCCTTCTATGCCAAACACATATATTGAGAAAATAAAAAAGACACAGCCAGATTAGAAAACAAGATAAATACCCTCATGAACAATTTTCATGAAATGGAAGACATTTGAATGTGGTGAGCAGGGCTAAAGTTATGAGATTTCTGAGCTTTGAGTTGGAACTGAAGGTTTAGCTTTGACAAGGATAATGGGAACAAAAAGGTATTTTAAAAGACAGGGGACAGGATTCAGACTCCCCTGAAATGAAAAGAGAGGGTGAGCTTTTGCAGATATGAAAGGAGGTTGAGACCTCTGCCAGAAGCTGTGGTTTAGGGAAGTTTCTGAATGAAGGAAATCCTGCTGATGTAGTCCTATGAACCAAGATGCCCTTTGGGTGGGTAGATGGATCTGCAGTTCTTTCCAAAACCATCCTTGCGCAAGCTCTGTGCCTGGCGAGGTTCAGTGCAAGGCCAGTGGCACCTGAGGGAGTCAGCTATGAAACCACTAAATAGGGAAGGGAGCATGGAGAAGGAAGAGAGAGAGAAAAATCCCACAAACAGATTCTTAAAACTTTCCACTCAAAATTATGCCTGCACACCAGCATTCCAAAATACATGCTAAGAAAAACATGTAATAAAATCAATCATTGGAATGTGAATTTTCTGAAAATGAAGTTAATTTTATCAAACCTGAGGACCTCAATAGATATTTTAAATTACACACAGAAATACATACATACATGCAAATAGAACAGAAAGAAATGTGTTAAAGAATAGATGATTTTAAAAACAGGTAGAAATCTTGGAAATATAAAATATAAATATTAAATAAAATATTTGGTAAATGAAGTAAACTTTGTACTGTATACAGAGATAAAATTATGAATTAGTAGGTGGTACTGAGTGCTCTGAACTGAACTCTTCGGGGTTCTCTGGTAGCTCAGCTAGTAAAGAATCCACCTGCAATGCAGGAGACCCCAGTTCAAGTCCCTGGTTAGGGAAGATCACCTGGAGAAGGGATAGGCGACCCATTCTAGTATTCTAGGACTTCCCTGTTGGCTCAGTTGGTAAGGAATCCTCCTGCTATGTGGGAGACCTGGCTTCGATCCCTGGGTTGGGAAGATTCCTTGGAGGAAAGCATGGCAACCCACTCTAGTGTTCTTGCCTGGAGAATCCCCACAGACAGAGGAGCCTGGTTGACTACAGTCCATAGGGTTACTAAGAGCCGGACATGACTGAGCGACAAGCACAGCACAACCCTGAGAAATTCAGTCAATGAAACATATGGAGACAAATAGAAACCTTAATGAACAGTGAAGTGCCCATAACTGGAGACTCTGAGCTTCTCCTTTATTGGCATTCTAGAAGAAGAGATCAAGAATGGTACAGAAGTCATAAATAAAGAGTTAAAAGACAAACTGAAAAAGAACATGAGTTCTCATATTGAAAATGTACTCCAAAGGGTGAAAATGAAACTAATAAACCTATATTGAGATACATTACAGTGAAACTGCAGAACATTAGAAATAAAGAGAAAAATAATTAAGTTGTCAAAATGAGAAGACAGATTATTCTCAAGAATAGCTACTAGTCTGATGGCAGATTTCTTATTGGCAGCAATAGATACAACCAGAACTTGGAACAAAACCATCAATATTCTAGGAAAAATGATTATCAACATTTTTATATCCAAATAATCAACTTTTATATCCAAATAAACTCTTATTCAAGGCTAAGGATGAAATAATGGCAATTTCTGACATATAAAACAAAAGAAATTTACCATCTATAGTGAAAAAACTGTTATTGTGTTTATTTCAACAAAAGGAAGAGCAAACTCAAATAAAATGCATGGAATTAAAGAAAGTGAAAGAGGAGAGTGAAAAAGTTGGCTTAAAGCTCAACATTCAGAAAATGAAGATCATGGCATCTGGTCCCATCACTTCACGGGATGGGGAAACAGTGGAAACAGTGTCAGACTTTTTTAGGGGGGGCTCCAAAATCACTGCAGATGGTGACTGAAGCCATGAAATTAAAAGACGCTTATTCCTTGGAAGAAAAGTTATGACCAACCTAGATAGCATATTCAAAAGCAGAGACATTACTTTGCCAACAAAGGTCCATCTAGTGGTCATGTATGGATGTGAGAGTTGGACTGTGAAGAAAGCTGAGCACCGAAGAATTGATGCTTTTGAACTGTGGTGTTGGAGAAGACTCTTGAGAGTCCCTTGGACTGCAAGAAGATCCAACCAGTCCATTCTAAAGGAGATCAGTCCTGGGTGTTCTTTGGAAGGAATGATGCTGAAGCTGAAACTCCAGTTCTTTGGCCACCTCATGCAAAGAGTTGACTCATTGGAAAAGACTCTGATGCTGGGAGGGATTGGGGGCAGGAGGAGAAGGGGACGACCGAGGATGGGATGGCTGGATGGCATCACTGACTCAATGGACGTGAGTTTGAGTGAACTCCAGGAGTTGGTGATGGACAGGGAGGCCTGCCGTGCTGCGATTCATGGGGTCGCAGAGTTGGACACAACTGAGTGACTGAACTGAACTGAACTGAAAAATACATCTGTGACCACAGAGATCAACTTTTTACGTTGGTAAATTTTAGTAAAAAATGACCATGTGTGTGTGAGTATGTGTGTCTCTGTACATGTGTTTAAAATGGGTAAAACTAAATTTTGGCAATATTATGGTGGTGGTGGTTTTGTAGCTCAGTCAGTGTCTGACTCTGCGACTCCATGAATCACAGTAACCCCATGGACTGTAACCCACCAGGCTCCTCTGTCCATGGAGTTCTCTGGGCAAGAATACTGGAGTGGGTGCCTGTTTCCTTCTCCAAGAGATCTTCTAGACCCAGGGGTTGAACCCAGGTCTCCTGCAAGTAGATTCTTTACCAATTGAGCTACCAGGGAAGCCCCAACAATATTATAATACAAAATAATGTTGAAAAAGTAACTGAAGTATGTTCAGGTGTTTCATTTGTTCAGAATGAGGATAGAATAACTTCAGGAAGAAATATTAAATTAGTTTTAAAAATATACGTACCTAATAACCACAAAAAGTGAAAATGCAGCCAATAACTTTGAAACTTAATGAGAAAAAAAGAGAATGACTGAAGGAAGCTTTACCATCCTTTTAAATAATTATCTCTGCCTTTTGGATGAATTTATGACTAGAAAAAAGGTTAAAGGTAATAGAAGAAATAAATTCAAATATACCAGTAAGTTTAATAAATGTAAGTGGATTCCTCCCCCTCCATTAAAAATATAGAGGTTATTAGATTAGATGAAAAAAACTCAAAATCTATCTCCATTCAAAAGTCATACTCTAAAATAAAATGATATAAAAAGATTGAAAATAAAAGAATGGAAAAAAGATATCTTGGGCAAATATGGAAAGTGATACTGTAATTCATATACATTTTGGATTATTTTAAAACTTTAATGTGAAAATGAAAGTATTTCTGTAATCTCTTCCCTTCATATCACCAAAGATAGTTTTAGGAATAAAATAATGTTCTTCAATTCACTAAAAAACTGTATGTACCATACTATACCTTACCATATGTCATCTCATGCAGTAATGAAGATGCAATTCATTCATGTTGTCTGATTACTCAGCTCTTAATGGGCTATTTTCTAGTGACTCAGACTTTGAGGGCTAAGTTGGCAGCAGCAGTCCTGGGATCTGAGGACCTGTCAATGTACCACCACACATCCATTCATTGAGAACACTGTACATGTGAAAGCATAATATTAGGGAAGACAAAATTCTTATCCTAAAAACAGTTATGAGGTGCAGTGTTTTGCCCACAACTGATGTGCTTCCCACAAAGGGGAGCCTGAAGTAGAGTCTTACATGTAGATATTTTTAAGTATTCTCAGAAAGTAGGAGAGAGGCATAGAGAAGAAAACAGGAAGCAGGAAAAAGCATTATTAGAAGGGTTAAGTTGTCTGGTTTGGGGTCATTGGTCCTCTGTCCATGGCTTTGTGGTAAAGAATCTGCCTGCATTGCAGGAGATCTGGGTTTGATCCCTGGGTCAGGAAAATCCCCTGGAGAATGGAATGGCAACCCACTCCAGTAGTCTTGTCGGGAGAATCCCAAGGACAGAGGAGCCTGGTGGGCTACAGTCCACAGGGTCGCAAAGAGTCAGACACACCGAGGGACTAACACTTTCACTTCAAGTTGTCCAGTTTGGGGCAACTGGTCCTCTGTCACAGCCTTGTTAGAAGTCTTACTAAATATATCTCAGAACAGTATTCTTATAAGACAGCACAATTGTCAGATGCATTTATCCATTAGCTTCCATTTTCCATTGGTTACAGGAAATCCCTGGGGGTAACCTCTCCTACATTTCTAGGTTGTGTTTGCTCCTGTCCACATCCAGCTTTGCTGTGATGGAGAAGCCTCAGGCCATGAAGTAAGAGATACTTGGTATGGGTCTGAGGGGAAGCACTGAATATTATACCTCAAGAAGCTTGTCAGAGTCCCAGTGGGACTGGCAGCCTCTTCAGTTGCTGAAATAAAGGGGGGTGAGGAAGGTCAGAGACTGTGTGTGGGGTGTTGGATATAAATCTTAATTTTGCATTTTCAGAGAAGCCATATTCAAACAGTCTAGGCAGCAGATACAAGGCAACTGAGTTAAACTGGAGGACAACTTTGACAGATTTGATCACTGGATTATCCTCCCAACTTAGACGCTTAGATCTTCTTGCCTTCTATTTAAACAATAAGAGCCTACAGTCATTTAGGCTCTAAATTAAACTTAGAGGGTGTAAGTTTACTTACAGGGTGTAACAGAAGAAACAACTTAGGAGGATGATGGAGGATTCAAGTTGGGGATAAGAAAGAAAGGCAACCAGTGAAAAAGGTGATAGAAACTGCCAAAATTACATTAAAGCCATTTCAGAACTTCCCAGATGGTGCAGTGCTAAAGAATCTTCCTGCCAATGCAGGAGCTGCAGGAGGCACGGGTTCCATCTCTGGGTTGGGAAAATCCTCTTGGGGAGGAAATGGCCACCTGCTCCAATATTCTTGCTGGGATAATCCCATGGACAGAGGGCCCTGATGGGCTACAGTCCATGGGGTTGCAGAGTCGGACATGATTGAGCATATACACACACATTTTAGAACATTCACTTTCTCATGAGTGATTCTAGCATTGATTGCCTGAAGAAAGGATTTGATGGAGATAGTGCGCCAATAGGCATCATGCAGAGTTCGTGCACATCATCAGCTGGCTTCCTCCTATCCAGCTCATACGTGCTTGCATTTCATTTGGCTCAGATGCTGGCCTTTGGCCGGATAAGTGATGGCAATTATAATAGCTTGGTTTCACTCAGTGGCAGTGGTAAAAATTATAGTGACTTGGACAGAAAATTGCCATATGGAGTCTCTTTTCCTAAGAGAGTGTGTAACTGATAGTCATGTAAAGGCTTTGTGACCATTTTAGTACAATCTGGCTTTTTTCTTTAGTTCTTGATGTGGCCAGAGCACACTGATTACCTGCATTTCAGGACTGCTGTCTACTAGCCTGATTAGGATGAAAGAATGGTAAGAGATAGTGTTATAAATAGGAGTGATGACATGGAATAAAGGACTACTATTGTATTATAACATCTGACAGCAGGATTTCCCTTGGGGAAGAATCAACCTGCAAAAATATGTGGAATCCTTATAACCTGGAAGGGCTGATAGCTTTAGGGAAGAGAGAACATTTCCTCTGCATGCAGAAGAAAAGGGATTTTCTTATTTCTCTAGGTGAGGAGAGAGAGGGTCATCTGATTTGAGTTCAGTGATACTGGGCTACTTATTCAACTGCCAGTGAAACTTTTCTATCTTCCATTTGGAAAATGGAGATGTTAGCAAGTTGATCTTAGCAATTAAAATATATTTTTTTTAGACTGGATAGGGTTTGAGAGATGAGAGAAGAGAAGAGAGAGAAGAATCAATGAGATGAAGAGAGGCTGAGGCCAGGTAAGGTGAAGTGGCATGAAGCTCATACTCACAGCTGGGTTGGCCTGGGGACATTTCGAGGACAGTGATGCTTATGATTTAATTTGCAATTGTTTGTGCTGCTTATTTGTAAATGTGTTCTCCCTCGCTTCCAAACAGGCCCCAGATCTTTAGGAAAGTCTGTCATGCTCTCAAATCCCTAGGAAGAGTAAAGTTTTACCTAGTGGAACTCAGAGAAGGTGCTCATTTTCTGGCTGGGTTAATACAAGTAGCAGGAGAATCAGTATCCTAAAAGGTAGAGAAGACCAAAAAAAACATTAACCACCGGCAAAATCAAAGGCATCTTGAGGATATCTTTAGAATTATATAGGCTGGGAAATCTATAGTCACCTTCTAATCTTGTCAACCTGATGCCCTGGAGTTCTTCTCTTCTGCTTGTGAATATGAGGCAAAATCCCTGCACCTTTAAAGATCATGCTGTTCAACTATGACACCATGTCATGACTTGGACTCTTGGCTCATAGGCTTCCTTTAGATTCTCATCCTGGGGGTCTTTCTAGCCATGAAGACAAGCTATCCAACACCAGGGCCCCTCAGTTCTACCACCTCTTCATCTGCAATGCCTTCTCCCCTTCTCTTCACCCACCTTCCCAACCCAGGAATCGAACCTGCATCTCCCGTGTCTCCTGCATTGCAGGCGGTTTCTTTTATCTGCTGAGCCATCAAGGAAGCCCTACCACCTCAGATCTAATCACTCATAAGTACCTTCAAAATCATTAATTCAAACATCTAGTTTTCTGACTGATGTGCGCTCCTTTCAATCTGTCTTTCTGATTACTTACACAAGTAACATTCTTAAGACATACTGCGAATTTTCGTGTCTAGTATGTCAGTTTTCTGTGCCTTTTATATCCAGTCTCCAAGAAACACTTCCCAGCCTGACCTCCTGCTTTTTTCTTCCTCACACATTTTTCACTCTGACCAAAACATAAGATTCTGTGATCTTGGATACACACTGTGCTTTGCCACCTCCTTGTTACTGCTCACTTGTTTTCCTGATAGTGAAGTCTCTTCTCCTAAATCCTCTCATCTCTTCATATGCTACTTAATCTTCAAAACATATATATATCTTTGTGTATGAATACACACAGATGCAAATTTTTGTGCATAAACACATGTGTATACATATGCACTCAAGGTATGCTGACAAATGTTTAATAACAGGCTTTCTAGGGGGGAAAGTCTCATTTTATAGTGTTTTCTGATTTCCATGATATAAATATTCCACCATGGTCTATGTCATGGTACCAATTTGATGTTACAGGACTAGGGGTTGGAGAGGAGATACATATTCTCAGGTTTCATTGGGCCAGTGGTGGCTGCCTCCAGCACAGAACAATTATACACATTTATATATACATACACGTACATACACAAAACATTCATGTTTATGTCTTTATATGTTTGTGTATATTAGTATATTTGTTTATAGTTGGCAACTCATATTAACTCGGTCTAGCAATTCAAACCCACTTAAAATTATCTTTGAGATCTGAGATAAAACAATTAAAGATAGCATCATCTAAGTAGGAATTTAACTTCCTTCCACCAAAATGAAAGTGAGAGCTTGAGCAAGAACAAGAGAAAAGAGATTGTCATATGTGTTATTTATCTTCCAGCACTAATACATTTTAATTTAGTTTTCATCATCTTCATTAAAGATAAGCTAAGTTGCTTCAGTCGTGTCCGACTCTGTGTGACCCCATAGACGGTAGTCCACCAGGCTCCCCCGTCCCTGGGATTCTCCAGGCAAGAACACTGGGTTGCCATTTCCTTCTCCAATGCATGAAAGTGAAAGGTGAAAGTGAAGTCACTCAGTCATGTCCGACTCTTCGCGACCCCATGGACTGCAGCCTACCAGGCTCCTCTGTCCATGGGATTTTCCAGGCAAGAGTACTGGAGTGGGGTGCCATCACCTTCTCCGTCATTAAAGATAATATATAGACAAAATAAAATATGACTGCTCCTGCTTTAATTTTGGGTTTCAACTTTCTTTTACATCTTTGATTCATTAGATTTATGTATGTCAGGTTTTCCTGTAAGATACAAGTGGAGCATGACATAAAGGAAAAATAAAATGGCTAAATATTCATAGGAATTCTGGAGAACTTTCCAATAACCTAACCAGACACAAGAGTTACTTAACATTTAAGGATAACATTTAACAGTTCAAAAAGCAAAACTTGGATAATCCTTTCAGGCTAGTTACACAGTTTTTTTCCTTTATAATTTCCTTTATAGTTTTGTGTACATATTTAAAGTTTCTCTAAGGAAAAATGTCAGAAAAATTGAGAATATATCTTACAGCCAAAGAACCAAATTTAAGCAAAGATTTGCAGTTAGGAAAAACAATTACCAGGTTTATTGCTGTAACCTTCCTATTTTGGAAGGCCAATGTGTTGATTTAAGCCATTCAGGCATGAACATGTTTTAATTTCATAAGCCTTGCATTTCCCAATAAGTTGGATGTGAATGGCAATTCAAATATTAAGATATCCATTGGGTCAGGTATCTTTATTTGAACAGTGAGCTTTGCAAATAGAAAGTTAAACAGAAATCCAGTGTAGGATGATTTCTTTTTCTCTGCAGACGTTCACCATTTCTGGACTTCAGCCATGACATATGTACCTATGGCTTGGAAAGTTGACTATTTAATGGTAAGTTCTGGTGCTGTAACTCCCCCTGTTCAGAAAACCTCCCTAGTTCCCATCGATTAGAGCTGAGATCTCCTACCCCACTTCCCGTCTACGTGCCATGGGATCCAGCTGTGCTATGAGTCAATTAGAAGTATGCTGAGATAGTGATCCTCTTGGCCTTTGGGGAGCTCCAGGCTGTGGCCTGTAGCCAAAGGTTGTCTCATCCACTTACTCCAGTGTGCTGAACAAACATGGTTATTTTCTATGTGTGCCATGACAGGAAAAGGGCAGACACCCTGGTCCTGGTCACAAGATCTAAACTCTTTGCAAGGCATTCAATGCCATGGAATCTTGCCTTCTCTTTGAGCTTGACCTCTCACAGTTCCCCTTCATGTACAGCCCTTTTCATACTCCCTGGGCCAACCATTCTTTTCTAAAACCTTTCACTTTCGCCTTCCATGCTTTGCTCTTTCCATTTTTTTCACTTAGAATGCCCTTCTTCCTCATCTACACAGTGGATCTCTTATGATTTTTTAAAAGATAGAGCCCATGCCATCTCCTCCGTGAAATCTTAAGAGATCTCCCCAGAATGAATCACTTTCTCCTTCCTCTGTGCTTCTTTAGAAGTTTGATTGTTGCCTCGATATGCAAGTGTCATATTTTTCCTATGCTACAGTTATTCATGTGCTTGTTTCATCAGCCCTCCTAGAGTGTATACCACTCAAGAGTGAAGACCATTTCATCATTGCATCCCTCCCAGTGCTAGCTGGGTCTTGGAACATTGAATAAATTCTGGTTAAACTGAATTGATGGAAATACAAAAGGGAGGATAAGATCCACTCACGTTTGTTGCATTTCTGCCAGCACCGTGCTGACATGCAAAATAGGATGTTGTGCGTAGTCTTCACAGTATCCCAGGTAAGGCATGCAATTTTCAGATGAAAAAAATGAGGAATAGCAAGGTTAATTGCCTCCAAATGATCAGTTTTACACTGCAAAAGAGAAACTGTTGAAACTGCAGAGCACTGCCCTATTCAAGTGTCCAACAGAGAACTTGGCACTATGGTGGTTTCAGGGCTTTCACACCACCCTGACCAAGTGAATCCCCAAACAGTGGGGAGGAGGGGGACAGCAGGGGCTTACTGGCAGCCTGCTCAGAGGTTTGTTGCATGAACTGCCTTGGCTGGTAGAGTCCTGGCAGGAGTTCCATTTCATGAACTTAAAAATCAATCATTCTTTCATCAACAAGGAAATCCTTCTACCTAGAATCAAATCTGAGATGACTAGGACAAAGCGGGTAGAACAAAAGCAAAGTTTTTCTTTGCTTGGAAAAGAATCTTCCAGTGAAGCTTAAGTAGAAAAATAGAATCAGCTCTTTATATTCTAAATACTTTATTTGGGTAGATGGTTTCCCTCTGTTCTTTCTGGTTACACCATTATTTTACTTATTCTGTTATGCTTGCATTTATATTACTTATGGAAAAGAGTTTTGGAAACAGTACCCAGATTGGAGGACTTAATTAGATTATATAAATTCAACACAAGAAATTTCTGATAAGGAACTCCAGTGTTCAATGGCCAATGGCACTGACTGGCCAAGACTTACGGGGAACTGGACAAGCATTTTAGTGTTGAACATTGACTTTCTCATCTCTAAAGCAAGATGGAAAATGCTGACAAAGGATCCTGGAGGTGACAAACCAGCAAGTCTAGTTTTCTTGGAACTCTAAAGACCCTAAAAGAATCAATGATTTGGTTTGTCCTTCCACATGACTCCCAGGGGCTGTGACCTTCAGAGCCTCCCATGGGGCCAATAATGTAAGATAACCAGTGATCATAGGCACCAACTCTACCTCTTATGTGGTGACATCACCTCTAGCAGCTTGTGGGGCCTTCACAGCAACCTTGGGGAGCAGATATGCTTAGTGGCATCCCTCATTCTGTAGGAGTGAGAAGTTCATCACTCAGAAAAAAGTAACTTCCTCAAGGTCAGAGAGCTCCAGATAAGTGGCAGATACAGGACTCAAAATCTGAGCTAGAGACTCTGTCCCAGTTCATCTCTTTAGCATATTTAAGCGATCAACAGGTTGGAGGTAATTCTGGGAGTGGGGAGATGGGTAATAAAATTTGAGAGACTATAGATAAAAGGGGCTTGATGCTAAGAGCAAACAGATCATGAAAGGAATTTCTAAACAATTGACTTCTATATTTACGTGCTTTGATGTCTACTTAAATCTGCACTTAAGTGTGGCATTTTAAAGGACTGGAAGGAAAGGAAAATGAACAAGCATCAGGCAAATTATCAGCTGGTCCAGTAAACACTGCTGCCCCAGGACAAGATGATGCTTCACAGTCCCTTGTTATATTTCCTGATTCATTTTTCAGCTTTACCAGATCTATATACTTTATTAACTTGTTTCTGAAAAGGAACAAAAACTAAAGGGGCAGAGAAATATAAAGGAGATGTTAGGTTTAAGAGGGTTCTTTTCACTGGAGAAAATAAAAAAGCGCAGCATTTTCAAACCTAAGGAAAGTTTAGCTGCAATTTCCACTAGTAACTGTTCACCTCGAAAGGTATTAATTTTCTATTTATTGGATTTTGATGCAAGTTGAATCCCATCTTAGATCATAGCTGTCCAACAGAACTTTGTTTACTGATAGAAATGTTCAATAGTCCGGGTTGTCCATACAATATCCTCTAGCTACATATGCCTATTGAGTGACTGAGATGTGACTAGAATGACAAAGAAACTGAAATTTTACTGTTATTTAGTTTTCATTAATTTAAATTTAAGTAGTGGCATGTGGCTCACAGACACTGTATTGAACAGAACAACTCCAGAAAGTCATTTGCTGATGTCTATTCTCAGTTTGTGTTTTGTAAGCATATTGGTATAGAGAAGAGGATTTATAAAACCAGCTCTGTTTTCCTGAATGTTTTTGAGGGTAAGAATTCTTGTTTTTCAATTTCAAATGGATATTAAAAATCATGATAAATGTGTACTAACGTAAGAAGACTGAAAAACTTGGGTACATGTCGAAGCTTTCCAAGTTTTGCAGTCTCAATCAGTAACCACATAATACAGTTTTCTATTTTAATTGGCATGGATGCTTCAACTCACAAGAGTTCTCATCTCTATTGATGAGACTAATTATATTGTTATTTGGCAGATGAAAATATCAAACTGGATTCCTATATTTCAGAACTCAGAAAATTGATTATTTCTCAGTGATAAATCTCATATAATGCTTTCTATTTTTGTACAGGCTCTTTCTTGGCTGGGAAGTTCTACATAATGAACTAAGATAGCTATCTGAAGCATGTGGGAAAACCAAGAGAACAAATGAATGATAGCTAATTGTCTGTCAAGGCAATCCCACAGTGTTTGGCCTTGCCAGAGTGCCCAGTCCCTGATGAAAACACATATGTGAAGTCCCCAGATGATATCCCACGACTGTGATAATTTTCACGTGCCTGTTTATTTTTCCCTTGAGAAACCGAAGGAGTGAAAAGAAAAAAAAAAAAAAAAAAGATCACAACTAAACAAAAGCATACCAATAACAGGAAACTGTTGGTGAGAAATACCCTGACGTTCCTGTAAATTCACGTCACCAGATTCCCCAGGGACAAAGGTGCATGAACTGCATGGGTAAATAATTATGATTTAATACAGAGTCCTTGCTATGCTGTTTACAATAAGACAAAAAAGAATTGTCTCTGGAGACACAAATAAGCAAATAATAGAAACATATCAATATAATCAGGAAGTGATGATGCTATGTCTAGGTCAGCTACTGAAAATAATCTGTAATCTATTAAAGTATTGGGTTGGCCAAAAAGTTTGTTAGAATTTTTCTGTATGATATTAAGGAAAAACCCAAATGATCTTTTTGGTCAACCCTAAATCTCCTTTGGAATTGCAAGCAGTACAAGGTGGGACCTTAAGAGGAAGGGAATCCCTCAATCCCTGGCTGATTAGAAATGGCAGAGAAAATGGGATGCTCATCTTGGAGAATTTCCTGAAAAGGTTTCTGCCTCATGACACCTGTTTGCAAGGTTTTATTCCCATAACAAGAGAGGAAATAACAGTCTCCTTTCTTCTTTAAAAGGATTTCCAATTGGAGAGTAGCGTCAACTTGTAAATATATACACATGGTGCATGCATGTTGCGGCTAAGAAAATAAATGGATGGCCAGGCTTCAAGTGCTCAACTGTGCTCCCATGTTTAGGGCCTTGCCTCTCTTTTTATTATTTGCCTCTTTTTATTTTCTTTCTTTTTAAAATATTTATTTATTTTTGGTTGCTCTAGGTCTTCATTGCTGCATGCGGGCTTTCCTCAGTTTCAGCAAGCAGGGCCTTCTCTTTGCTGTCGAACACAGGCTTTTCACTGCGGTGGTTTCTCCTGTTGTGGAGGACAGGCTCTAGGGCATGCAAGCTTCAGAAGTTGCTGCTTTGGAGTGCAGGCTCAGTAGCTGGGGTGCATGGGCCTAGCTGCTCCATGGCATGTAGAATCTTTCTGGGCCAGGCTTTGAACCTGTGTCCCCTGCATTGGCAGGTGGATTCTTAACCACTGAATTACCAGGGAAGTCTTAAAGGATGTTTTTCTTGGTAAAAGTGAGGGAATCATAATTTTCTTTTTTTTTTTTTTTCCAGGATCTACTTCTGAAAGATTTTTTCAGAATCTATTAGGTAGAAATCTACTTAATAAAAATCATTAAGGATTTTGTCTAATAGCCTGCAGAGAATTCTAAAGTTTCATTGGGGAGTTTGGTGGAAGGCAAGAATTGAAAGAGTGAGCAGAAGTGAGAGTCAGCACAAAATTCTCACCTGAAATCTCTCTGCTTTTTTTCTGGGTAATAGGGTAATTCTGGAAGTCTCATTACCTTTGATTGCTAGGTAAACTGGTAGCTAGGTAAATTTTTAAAACTACTTATTCTCAGAGTCTAAGCAGATTTAAAAATTTACCCAGCTGTGCAGTCAAAGGTTGAAGATAATGGCAACCCACTCCAATACTCTTGCCTGGAAAATCCCATGGACGGAGGAGCATGGTAGGCTGCAGTCCATGGGGTCGCAAAGAATCAGACACGACTGAGCGACTTCACTTTCCCTTTTCACTTTCATGCATTGGAGAAGGAAATGGCAACCCACTTCAGTGTTCTTGCCTGGAGAATCCCAGGGACGGTGGAGCCTGGTGGGCTGCCGTCTATGGGGTCGCACAGAGTTGGACACGACTGAAGCGACTTAGCAGCAGCAGCAGCAGTCAAAGGTAACCTCCCTTTGAGGTTACCTCCCTGCGAGGTTACCTCCCTGCTACCATTTCTCCATTCTTAAAAGATTCTGTGGCAGGTAGAATAATGAACTCCCAAAGATATTCATCTCTTAATCCTTGGATCATCACCTTATATGACAAGATAGATTTTGCAGATGAGATTAAATTGATTCAATTAAAGATCTTGAGATGGAAAGATTATTCTAGATTATACAGATGGATTCAATGTAATGATAAAGGTCCTTATTAGCATCAGAGAAGTAAATGTGATAATGGAAGCAAAGAGAAAAAGAGATTTGAAGATATCCTATGCACTGCTGGCTTTGAAGATGGAGGAAGGAACCATAAGCCATGGAACTCAAGTGGTTTCTAGATGCTGGAAAAGATGAAAGACAAACTGCTCCCTCGGAATCTACGGAAGGAATGCAACCCTGCTGGCACCTTGACTTTGGTTCAGTAAGGCCCATTTTAGCTCTCTGATGTCCAGAACTGTAAGATAACACATTTCTGTTTTTTTGAGGTACTGAATTTATAATCATTTGTTATAGCAGCAATAAGAAACTAACATAGACCCAAAAGGTGCTCTTACATTCAATGGCAGCATTAGGTCTATAAAATTATTTCTCTAATTCAGACTATTAGGCTATACATTAGAATCATCTGGACCATGTGAAAAATACTAAGGCCAAGGCTCCATCTCCAGTGATTTAGATTTAGGAAGTCTAAAGTGGAGGCAGTACACTGGAGTTTTTATACAAAGCTGCCAGATGATTCTACTGTTCATCTAGGGATTAGAACCCCATTGTTAAAGCACTACCTTCTTTGTATGTTCTCTTGCTCTTTGCAATCAGGAAACATTCTTTGGATCAATAAATATGAAAGGGTCCTTTCACTGTTGCCAGGGCAGGAAAAAGCACAGTCTGACCTCTTTGGTCTTTGATGCTGCATTTGATTTTTGTCTCCATCTGAACAAGGTTCATCCTCTGGGAGTGGATAGTGGATGCCTGGGAAGCAAAGCCTCCTCTGTGTCTCAGTTTCTATTCAGATGCAGCCAAGGATGACTCCCCCAGCCACAGCTCCTTCCAACAAGATTTCTGGCACTTGTGATGAGGTGTGGAGCGACATACTGTGTACAGCAGGGATGATGTCTCAGGATCAGGGAGTGCTGCACAGAAAAGACCCCTCTCCCCACTGGGCCTGTGTAGTTCTTGAAAGAAAGAGGCAATTACTGCTTGTAAATCCCCGCTGGCCCTGCTTCTAGTGACTATCATAGTAGAAAGCCTCATTGGTGCCAACTGTGCTTGAATCCGGGCTCAGCCACTCATTTTTAATAGTAACAGCTCCCCCTCCCTGTCTACTAGGCACTAGGCTATTTCACATAATGATGATCACATGTAATCATCTCAACAACCTCAGGAAAAGACTGCCATCATGATCAATTTTACACTGATACATTTTAGATTTTACAGATGCTAAAGCTGAAGTCTGGAGAGGTTTGAGGAAATTAACCCATGGAAACACAACTTGAAAATGATGAAACCAGATGTTGGGTCTAAGCTTGTGTGATCCAAAAGCCAGGCTCTCAGAAAATCGGAGGAGACAGTAGGGTGTGGAGCTTGAGTGATCCTGGACCAAGCCACTGTCCCTTTGGAACCCAGTTTCCTCCTGTCAACGTGGGAGGCTTGTGAAATACTCAACATCATGCCCCAAGTTTTCTCCGGTTTGGACCTCCTGCAAATCCATGCACCACATGTTCAACCTTTTCTCTGTGGCCAGATGCAGGGATAGGAGAAAATATTCTCCTCCTCCCAGGCAGCATTCACAGGAGCACAGTCTCAGGCATCCTTTGTGCTCAGAGAAAGGTTCCCAGAGTCCCTGTCTTTGTCTGGAAATGCAATTCCCAAGGAAGTTGGAAGCTGATTTGTTGGCTGCATCTTTGAAATATATCTGTATCTGATCACTTCTTATCACCTGCATTGCTCCCACCACCCTCATCTCCTGTCTGGCTTGTTGTAATAGTCTTTTAACTGGTATCCTTGCTTCTCCTGAGCCCCCACAGTCTGCTCAACATGGCAGACATAGATCAGATGACAGAATTACCCTGCTCAAAACCTTCTAAAGATTCTCCTTTTCTCACTGAAGATAAGCCAAGGCTTTCAACATGGTCTATAAAGTTCTATCATCTGCCCCTTGCCTTCACCCCATTATTCCTCTAATGGCAGGATGAATTCTCTACTTAAAATTTCAGCCTGCTCCCTCTCAGCAGTCCTATTCCTTTTTCCTTAGTTCTTATGACTTTCTAACAAGCAATGAAAGTGAAAGTTGCTCAGTCTTACCTGACTCTTTTTGATCCCATGGACTATATAAACCATGGAATTCTTCAGGCCAGAATACTGGAGTAGGTAGCCTTTTCCTTCTCCAGGGGGTCTTCCCAACCCAGGGATTGAACCCAGGTCTCCTGTATTGCAGGAGGATTCTTTACCAGCTGAGCCACAAGGGAAGCCCAAGGGAATCCTAACAAGCAATATAGGCTACTTATGTTTACTGGTTGCTATCTATATCCTCCTGATAGAATGTAAGCTCCAAAATGGAAGGGCTTTTGTTTATTTTGTGCATGGATATATCACAAGAACTGAGAATAGTGCCTGACACCACTTACGGGATATTCAATAAGTATTTTCTAAAGTCAGTATTAATTGTTATACAGAAACACACATCTGTAATTTAGAGTTATAAGAAGTAGATTTAAATATTTTTAAGTGTGTGTGTTAGTCACTCAGTTGTGCCTGAGTCTTTGAAACCCCATGGAATGTAACCCACCAGGCTCCTCGGTCCATGAGATTCTCCAGGCAAGAACAGTGGAGTGGGTTGCTATTTCCTGGGAGTGGGTTGCCATTTCTTTCTCCAGGGGATCTTCCTGACCCAGGGATTGAACCCAGGTTTCCCGCATGCTGGGCAGATTCTTTACCATCTGAGCCACCAGGGAAGGCCAGGGAATCACCAGGGAATCCATATTATAGAAATATTTTTATAATATGGTATAAAATATATTTATTTATTCCTACCCTACCTTTTGGGCTTCCCTGGTGGGTCAGTGGTAAAGAATTCACCTGCCAACTCAGGTGATGTGGGTTTGATCTCTGGGTCAGGAAGATCCCCTGAAGAAGGAAATGGTAACTCACTCCAGTATTCTTGCCTTGAGAATCCCATGGACAGAAGAGCCTGGCAGGCTATAGTCTACGCGGTCACAAAAGAGCCCAACACGACTTAGCGGCTAAACAACAACCCCTACTTATACTGAATTAAAGAGAGAGAAGGAGAATAGCAGGAGGGGAGAAGAAAGTATGGAGAGGGAGAGAGTAACAGAGTGAGCAAGAAGGGGAGATGGAGAGGAGGAACAACCCTCTTAAAGTTGTTACCTAAGGAACGTCACACTCTAACAGCACATGCCTTTCAAACCGTAGCTTTCAACCCCTTAACTACTAACCCCAGTCTCCTGCCCTTGAATATTTTGGACTTTCATATCTTCATTTGGTTGGTTCAGACCCTCCAATATTGGACCCAACTGGTCTCTGTGGCTCCCTGGATATGCATCTCATAAGTAGGAGGCATGATTTCAGATGCTGTAAAATGTGCATGCTGAGCTCTCACAGACAGTAGAGTCTTCAGCGCTCTACTATCCTCTGAATTCTCTATCAACCTCTGCCTGGTCCCTTACAACAGTTACAGATTTCTATTGGGTCTTGTCATCATTTGGGCATATATCCTCTCTCCCTGGGGAGGAAGGAATTGAAGCTGCTGGCTTGTGATGGATTTTCTTTCCCTGCTACCGGCAGACTCTTCCAAGGGAAGGAAGGAAGGCAGGTGACCTGGTTGAATCTCCTTGTCAGCAAAGTAACAGGATCTTTGGGAAATAGACTAATGGTATTTCCTAGAAGGAGAGTCTTTCCCCTATAGATTTCACTTAGCAGAATGTCTTTGGTGTGCTTAGGGAAACATATCTGGGATCTATAGTTTTATGAAGCATGATTCCCTGTAAAATGTCTTATCAGCTATACAATTTTCTTGGGTATAAAATGAAAATATGTCATAATCCCATGCTCCCTGCTATGTAAGGCAACCCACAGCTCTTGCTTAGCAGATTTATCGGTGTGGGGCCTGAAAGCACATATCTAATGTGGGGAGATGGACTCATGGGAGACATGGGAGAGCCCAGACCTCTCTCTATTTAGTCTCTGCTTCCTGAAAGTTGTATTCTTGAATTATTAATAGAGCTTGATATTGGGTAAGATCTCTGATTCATGTAAGTTTGATTGAAAATCTAATCCTTTATACTAGCTCAATTTCCTATTAGACCATAGTGTCGTGGAAGGTCAGAACTATATCCAACTCATCTCTGTGGGCCTGGCATTGTGTTTTTTTATATGCCAGCTGTTCAGTGTATAAATATAACACAGTATTTTAAGGGATTGAGAACTGATGTAAAATGTAGCAATATAAATTTACACAAAGGGAAATGACACACTTGGTATCACTCTGACCATTAGTGTCTCTTTCTCCCTGCATTGGGTATAATACATTTTAAATGTAAATGCAATTTATTTCTTTATTAAATTCAAGAGTTCTTTACATTGATGTCATGAAAATTGTAAGATGGTTAGGGCTTTTAAAAGTTTTTCCACTTAAGTTAAATTATAGGGATTGTAAGCATATTTTGAATGTTGCTTTAACATTCTGGTTCATAGGAGGTCGTCAATCAGTGGTTGTATTTAGTAGTGCCAATTTTGACTTCCCTCAGCCTATACCACATTTGTCATTTGTAGTTCAAATTGATCCCCATGAAAAAAGGTAATTTATATCTTTAATGAACAATACAGCTTATCTAGGCATGGAATCTCAATGTGTTTCATTGTGGCTGTGGATCTAAGTATGGAAATTTTCATCTTCATATGGGGCAAAAACCTCATAAGTATGAGTTTATGTGTTGTGTTTGGGGGTATTTATAGGTGCCATGTACTTCAAAGTGTCTCCTTTATGCTCTGTAATTGTGTCCCAAATCACCAGCTCAACTGTCACTCCTTTATAAAATTAAGAGATTATTCTTTTGTTTCTCCAGAGAAGGCATCTGTAAGCACTCAAATGTAATCTAAATAGTGCCGCCTAATATCACAATGACCTGTTGACAGAGCATGTAATTTTTCTTTTAGGTTCCCCCCCAAGGCAGAGCCTTAGAAAATGACTCTGATGAAGGCGGTTTATTTGGGGTGTGATTCCAGGAAGGTAGAAGGAGGTAGAGGAGCAAGTCAGACAGGGAAGGGGGAAAAGGCAATGAAAATCATGTTAGAGAATTCCTGCTGCTGGTAACCTGGCCTCCTTCTAGCTGAAGGTCGTCTAAGGAAACGTGAGAAATGCACATCAGGATTAAGTGAAAACCAAGGACTTCCTCTGACATCCATCCTTTGGTTGCGAGGATTGCCCCTGGGGGTGTTTAATCTCTGGATAACCCAGGACACCGAGTGCAAAGGCTGAGCAAACATAGGACAAGGTCCCAGTCAGAGAATAGCAGGGAGGGGGTCCCTGAGGTGGGCACGATGGATGGGACACCCACTGCACGTGCAGATGCGAGACCTTGGCGTCACCCGTGTCTGCATTGGTTGGTTTATCCTGTGATCTAGAATCAAAGTATGAAGGGACAGAGCAGAGATCAAGTGAGTTGTTTGGGAGAGAGAGGATAGGATGAAGAAGAGCAAAGTGAAAAAGCATTGAGATGACATTTCTTGAAGACAGAAAATCGAGGTGAGTTTCAGTGTGGGGAGCTCTGGGTCTGAGAATCCTGGGAGAAGGAACTAAAGATCATGCTTCAGAGTTGACTGGAACCTGCCTTGACTCTTTAGGTACTTCTGAACTTTGTCAGCTTTGTCACAATAAGAGAGTAGGGTTATGCAGAAGGTAAGAGTTTTATGAAATCTCTCTCCCAGCTCCACCACTGCTGATTTCTCACTTAGACGGATCATGCTTCATCATTAGCTTTCTTGGTTTCTTAGTGCTCTTTTCCATGGGCTCTTTGGTACACCTGTGTGGGGATGGGGTCAAGTGCATAAAACCTGCCTTTCTGCACCATGGCTGGGCAGGGGGCACAGCTCCAAAGCTTGTTAACAATTAACATCCAACTTGTTTTTGTCATTTAGTTCTTAAACTTTCAGGGTGACTTGGATCTTACGTAGGCTTTTCCTCAAAAGGAGTGTAGTCTTTTATTTGTACGGATGCATACGCATGTTCTTGAGACTTGTGCTAACTTTCTGTTGAATGTCTGTTTGAAACTTCTACTCAAATTGTGCACAAGATTTCCTACCTGAAATTCAGCTGTAGACTTATAAGTGGTTTACTCGCCGTCCACTCTCCTTCCCTGAAACTTTTCCTATGTATTCTCTACTCTGTCTCCAGATTAATCTTTTCCTAGCAGAACTCACTGGAGAAGGAAATGGCAACCCACTCCAGTATTCTTGCCTGGAGAATCCCAGGGACAGAGGAGGCTGGTGGGTTACAGTCCATGGGGTCACAAAGAGCCAGTCATGACTGACTGAGTGACTGAACAACAAACAGCAAGCAGAATTCATATCACTCCACTTTTCTGCTCAGAAATATTCGGGTTTTCCAGTGTACATCAATTTAAGCACACATTTCCAAGCCTGGAAATCAACATTTTTTTCTCTGTAATAAGGCTCTAATCCAAACTTACTTAAATGTTTCCCACTATGTCCCACTGTCACATAACACTAGAGATTATAACCCACCTCTTGGCTGTTCATTCCTAATCTGTAGACTTTGTTCATTTAGCATACTACTTTTCTTGAATTATTAATTTGTTGTTCACTTTTAAATGGTCTTCACAATTTTGTCTTTTCCAGAATGTTATGTAGTTGAAATTATATAGCATGTGACCTTTTCAGATTGGCTTCCTTCACTTTGTAATAAAGCATTTGCAGTTTCTTCAAGTCTATTCATGGCCTGATAACTCATTTCATTTTAATGCTGAATAGTATTTTCTAGTCTGGGTATAACACAGTTTATTTATCCATTCACCTATTGAAGGACATCATGGTTGCTTCCAAGTTTTTGCAATTACGAATGAAGTTGCTATAAGCATCTGTGCACAGGTTTTTCTGTGGGCATAATTTCTAATTCTTTTGGTTAAATACCATGGAATTTGCTTGCTGGATAGTATTGTAAGAATGCAGTAGTCTTCTCTTATCTGTGGGGGAGGTGTTCCCAGACTCCCAATGTATGCCTGAAACCTTGGATAATACAGAACCCTGTGAATACTGTTTTTCCTACAAATGCATACCTAAGATAAAGTTTAATTTTTAAATTAGGCACAGTAAGAGATTAATGATAACTAATAATAAGCTAGGACAATTATAACAATATACTATAGTAAAAGTTATGTGAATGTATCCGTCTTTCTTTCTCTCAAAATATCTTAAAACTTAATGCCTTTTCCATCCTAACTAAGCACTTATCAAGCATTGCAGCCATAACTTGTAGTTTGAGGTTCAACAGCAAACCTAGCATGAATTTCTTTTTCCTTCACAACTTCCCTGATGGAAGATTCACTTTTACCATAGATCTTAGCAGCCTCAGTGCATAATATTTTCTCTTTTCTTAAGTTGAGCGTTTACACCTTTTCACTTAAAAAAAATCACTTTACATTTTCACTTAAAAAGAAGCACTTTATGGCATCTCTTGAGCATATTATTCAAATTGCCAGCATCACTACCCCATTCTTTGGGGCCATTATTAAGTAAAATAATACAATCACCGCAATAGAGCAGCTGAGATAATTGAGAAGACTTATTTTTTAGTTGCTTATTTGTGTCTGACTCTTTTTTGACCCTGTGGACTTCTCTGTCCATGGGATTTCTCAGGCAAGAGTGGGTTGCAATTTTCTTCTCCAGGTGATCTTCCTGACCAAAGGATCAAACCCACATCTCCTGCATTGGCAGGCAGATTCTTTACCCCTGAGACACCAGGAAAGCCCCAGCTGAGAAGGCTACTAAATGACTAATGTACAGGATATGCTCGGAGAATACGCTGGACAAAGGGATGATTCATGTTCTGGGTGGGACCGAGCTTTAATCACACTACTCAAAATGACCTGAAATTTTAAATATAAGGAATTGTTATTTCTGAAACTTTCCATGTAATATTTTCAGACCGTGGTTGAACATGTGTAACTGAAACAACAGAAAGAGAATCACCAGATAGGGAGGACTACGGTAGTTTAGTTTTGTAAGAAACCTCTAAAGACAAAGCTACTGTGTCTTTCAAAGTGGCTGCATGTTTTTCCATTCCCACCAGCAATGTATTAATATTGAGAGTTGCTCATATTAATATTGGAGAAGGCAATGGCAACCCACTCCAGTACTCTTGCCTGGAAAATCCCATGGGCAGAGGAGCCTGGTGGGCTGCCGTCTATGGGGTCGCACAGAGTCGGACACGACTGAAGCGACTTGGCAGCAGCAGCAGCAGCAGGTTAATATTGCTCTACCTCCTGTTGCTCTACCTTCTCACCAGCATTGGGTGTCGTCAGTGTTCTGGATCTGATCACTCTCCTAAATGTATGTGTTCATCGTGTCTGACTCTTTTTGACCCCATGGACTGTAGCCTGCCAGGCTTCTCTGTCCATGAAATTCTCCAGGCAAGAATACTGGAGTGGGTAATCATTCTTTTTGCCAGGGAATCTTCCTGACCCAGGGATCGAACCCAGGTCTCTGGCATATTAGGTAGATTCTTTACCAACTGAGCCACCAGGGAAGCCTAATAGATACATAGTGGTATCTCACTGTTTCACTTTGCGTTACCCCATGACGCAGGATGTGGAGTATCTTTTCATACACTTATTTGCCGTGTGGACATTTTCTCTGGTGAGGTGTCAAGATTTTTGTTCCACTTTTTTAAGGTGTCCATATATTTTATTTTAAAGTACATAGAATACTCATTTAAATAAACCTATAATCATGGTATAGCTGTATATGCATAATGAGTTAAATTCAAGAATGATCCCCACTATATTAATGATGGTTATCTTCAGGTGATCATCAATTTCTCCTTGTACTATTACATGTTTCAATTTTTCTAATGAAATTATATTCTTTTAAGTAGTCATTTAAAATCTATTTTAATTATGAGGGAGAAAATTTCAGTGTTATTACTAGCTATTTCTATTTTCTCTTTTATTAAAGCTTCCCTGGTGGCTCAGATGGCAAAGAATCTGCCTGCAATGCAGAAGAAGCAGGAGAACTGGGTTTGATCCCTGGGTCAGGAAGATCCCCTGGAGAAGGGAATGTCAACCCACTCCAGTATTCATGCCTGGAGAACCCCATGGACAGAGGAGCCTGGCAGACTACAGTCCATGGGGTTGCAAAGAGTCAGACACAACAGAGTGACTAACACTTTCACCTTCACATGTCTTTTGCTGTTTTTCTAATAGTTTGACAATCATTCTTATTGACATATTTCTCCTTTCAATAAAAAATATTTTTAGTATTAAGATCACCACAAACAAAATTGAAAGGCTGCTACTGACTCATTTTAAAATCAGATTATCTGTTTTCTTATCACTGAGTTTTTAGTTTATTTTGGATAATAGTTCTTTATCAGATGTCTTTTGCAAATATTTTCTTCCAGTTTGTGTCTTGTTTCCAATTCTTTTGGTGGTATCTTTCAGAAAGCAAAGATTTTAAATTTTAACAAAGTCCAGCTTGTCAGTTATTTCTTTCATGGACTGTGTCTTTTGTGTTGCATCTAAAAAGTATCAATATACCCAAAGTCATTTAAGTTTTCTTCTACATTATTTCTAGGAGTTTTATAGTTCACCTTTTACATTTAGGTCTATGACCCATTTTGAGTTGATTTCTGTAAAGGAGGTAAAGTCTGGGTCTAGATGCATCTATGCTGTTTGTGGATGTTCAGTTGTTCTAGCCCCATTTACTGAAGAGACTGTCTTTGGTCCACTGTATTGCCACTGCTCCTTTGTCAAAGATCAATTGACTGTGTTTGTGTCAGCTGATAGGTCTGTTTCTGGATTCTCTACTTCATCCCATTGACCTGTTTGTCTGTCATTTTGCCAATACAACAACATTGTCTTGGTAACTTGATAGTAAGTCTTATAATTAGGTAGCCTTTCTCCTTCAACTTTGTTCTCATTTAGTAACATGTTGGCTATTCTGAGTCTTTTGCCTCTTTATCTAAACTTAGAATCAGTTTGTTGATATCTATAAAATAATTTGCTGGAATTTGATTGGGGTAAAATAAATTTTCTCAGAAATCTAGAAATTTACTGAAAGCTTACAGAAACCTGTGGATCATTTAGTAGGTAAAAATGACTGAATCTCAGTAAGAAAATTGATGTTTGTGGCATTTAATGTGCCCTGTTTTCATCCCATGCTCCCTAGTTCAGTGGTAGTCTTGAAAAATCAGTCTGCATGCCTGGTACTAGAGACAGCCGAATGGAGCTTGAGCTCTTTCAAAACCTCATTCCCAAAGAACTGTTATGACTTGCTTTGCCTTATGGTTTCCTGGAAGACCCTAATCAGAAGACTTTTATTTGACTTGAGCTCACCCAAGGCTTCCGTGGTGGCTCAGAGGTTAAAGAGTCTGCCTCCAATGTGGGAAACCCGGGTTCGATCCGTGGGTTGGGAAGATCCCCTGGAGAAGGAAATGGCAACCTACTCCAGTACTCTTGCCTGGAGAATCCCATGGACAGAGAAGCTTGGTAGGCTACAGTCCACGGGGTCACAAAGAGTTGGACACAACTGAGTGACTTCACTTTCACTTTCACCCAAGGCTAAAACCCTTTCTCTGGGTCATTTGTTGAAAACATTTAGAAACAAATATAGGTACTTCACAGGTGCTTCAGGTGATGGATAACAAGACAAACAATAGACTAAACACAAGGTTAAATGAATTACCTGAACATAATTCTTATTTGCATTCTTCACTGAAGAATGAATTATCTGCAGGTGCTTTGAGAAGCTCTAACATATTCCTGAAAGATCTAGACAACCATGTGCACATGTGGGGCCATGTACACACTTGTGAATGATGCTAGAAGATCCTGTGTCCTCACCTTTGGTTGACCTTGAGGCTCTGTATAAGTAAGAAGTAAAGGCTAAGGCAGAGTCATACGCTGCCTGGTTGAATGTCGAAGACAAACTTCAACCTGCACACAGAAGCCCTCGGCAAAGACTGGAGATTTATTCATTCAGACAATTTAAGAAATTCTCCATTCAGTCATTGCTGCTGCTGCTGCTGCTGCTGCTAAGTCGATTCAGTTGTGTCCGACTCTGTGTGACCCCATAGACAGCAGTCCACCAGGCTCCCTCGTCCCTGGGATTCTCCAGGCAAGAACACTGGAGTGGGTTGCCATTTCCTTCTCCAATGCATGAAAGTGAAAAGTGAAAGTGAAGTCGCTCAGTCGTGTCCGACTCATCGAGATTCCATGGACTGCAGCCCACCAGGCTCCTCCGTCCATGGGATTTTCCAGGCAAGAGTAACTGGAGTGGGGTGCATTGCCTTCTCCACCATTCAGTCATTAGTTGATTATAAAGCTGAGTAGAGACGTCAGTCAGACACAATTGAAGCGACTTAGCAGCAGCAGCAGCAGAGACCTCAGTGGTAATCCTTGACAAAGAATATATATTTTATAGACTTAGTTCAAAAAAGTCACAAGACAAACAACTTCAACAAGCAGCAACAACAAACCCTGGTGGAGGGGAGTGGGGATCTGATTTCCAGAGTTGCCACATTATATTATTTGAAATGTCCAGGTTTCAACAAAATGTATGAGACATACAGAGAAACAAGAAAGTCTGACCTATACACAGGAAAAAAGCAATTAATTGAAACTCTCTTTCTGAGAGAGGGAGAAAAGCCATGATTCTCCTGTTATGTACAATCCTTTGAATGTAAACCAATTGTCTCAGGAAGTAAAGGGGAAAGTCCCTACCCTGGACTGCAAGCCTCCTGGAGAGACAAATTTGGTTACCCTAGAAATGGAGCCAACAGCTTTCAGTCTAACACTATTTAACTTCCAAAGTTTGCTGTTTAACCCAAATTTTAGTTGCCTTTGCTTGGAAAGCCCTAACTGTATAGAAAAGTAAAAATATGTTCTCCACTGCTGTACAGTCATTTGACTGGCTAAAATGACGGCCACCCCAAGGAATGCCTACAAGATGCAACAAATTGGATGATGCTACAGTTTGGTTTATCCAGGATGGTCCCAATTCATACATGTTGTAGCTCAGTTAATGCTTGTTGATGATTTTAGTGCCTTCTTTCATTTAAAAAAATCTCCCAGTGTAATAATTAGTTATGCCAACCCCCCACAAAACATTAATGGTGCCTGTTTAGCTGTAGGAGTGTGAAGGAAAGCAGGAGGCAAGGAGATGGGGCCTGGGTACCATTTGTCAACCAGAGTGAGTCACACATTCATAGATCTGAAGTTTCATTTTATACAGGCAGTATTCAAACTTGATCCCATATTTCTAAAGCAATTGAATGTGACCTGGGAAGGGAAATCTAAGCTTCAAAAAATTATAGGAAGTCGATAAGATTCAGCTAAAGAGAATAACAACGGAAATTATACAAAATAGTGAAGAAATGAATCAGTGCTGAGTCACAGGTAATAAGAAAAAAAAAAATAGCCTTGGTCCATTTTGGAGATGTGAATCAGAAGAGGAAGAAAAGAAAAGGAAACAATCCCAGAGGAGTTTGGCTTTCAGGGAAGCCCAGGAGTCAGTGAGTATTGATTCTTACCTGAATTTATCCTCAGGAAACACTTGGATATTAGTAATGCATCCAAGGAGTATCATCCGAACTAAGCTCCAGTGTTGTTGAATCTAAGCCTTTTGCTGTTCAGTACGGGGTGGTGAGATGTTGAGGAGCTTACCCAGGGCTTTCTTGTCCAGAGATTTCCTTCAAAGATCCATGGAAGGGCTTATTGGTGGCAACATCTCTGAGAGGCTCTCATTAATCTCATTTGTCTCTTGGTTTCTCAAGCATTTTACCCAGATGTCTACTGCAGATTTATCACATTAAGTCGCTTCTATCAAGCATCTTCCCGATGCTCTTACAGCGCAGGGCTGAGTCTTATTCACCATGGTAATGGGTATCTCAAGATTTGGAGACTGTCATACTGAGTGAAGTAAGTCAGACAGAGAAAGAGAAATGCCATATGACATCCATTATATATGGACTTTAAAAAGAAATGATACAGATGAATTTATTTACAAAACAGAAACAGACTCACAGACTTTGAGAACAAACTTATAATTACCAGGGGGCAAGGGTGTGGGGAGGGGATAGTTTGGGAGTTTGGGATTGACATGTATACACTGCTATATTTAAAACAGATAATCAACAAGGACCTACTGTATAGCACAGGGAATTCTGCTCAATGTTATGTGGCAGCCTGGATGAGAGGGGAGTTTCAGAGAGAATGGGCACATGTATATATATGGCTGGGCCACTCTGCTGTGTATCTGAAACTATCACAATATTGTTAATACACTCCTCAGGTCAGTTGTTGTTTTCATACTGAATGACATACTGAATCACAGTCCCCTGGACTCTGCTTCTAGGGATCCTATGATGCCTTTTGTGTGTGTTTTTTTTTTTTTTGGTCTGGGCACTTAAATTTTTCTCATTCTCCTGAGCTCAGTCTCCTTTCTGAATTAGCACACATGAACTCATTCTCATTCTCTTCTGTTGCATTCTCATTCTGCTCAACTCTCTCTCTCTCTCATATGCACACACACACACACACACACACACACACACACACACACACACACACTGTATCTTTCCAAGGGAAGACTTCAAGGGCTCACTCTTTTCAAATCACTAGGGTCATCCTTTGAAAAGATTATGGCTCTCTGGGATTTTATTTTCTCCTTCAGTCATCAAATACACACTCTACCACTTATTCAAAATTTTAAATCCATGAGTCACATACCTTATTTGAAATCGTTTCACTATTTATAAAGTGAGGAAAACGACACCTGCCCCCTCAAAGAATTATTGACAGGAATAAATTGACTTATATTCATGAAAATAGTATTCAAATAATTATGTTATTACTCCTTTTGGTCAGGGAATCCAAAGTAGCCTGTGTCTGATAAAAGCGTGAGTCGTGTTATTGAAAAGGCTAAAAAACAATCGCAACAAAACATATCAGCCAGGTGGAAGTTGGTCTCTGTGAAAGGCAGCTTTAGCTTCAGGCAACAATCATAGAGTATTTAGTGAACATCTAAAGGCTGGGGCCACTGGACAATGTTTGGTGGGTGGTCAGAACAGCACTATACAGATGGTGGGAATGTAATGAATACATTCTGCCTCTGTGAATATTGATGATGATGGTGGTGGTGATGATCACATCAGAGGTCATTGCATTTATGAAGGCTGGCACAATAAAGTGGTATTGATGTTTGCAAAGATGTAGCCATTTTTCTAATGATGCTCTCTGGAGGTCTTCTCATGTCTAGATTCACTGATGAATGGGCAATTATTTTCCACTGATCTGGTTCTACTCTTTGGCTTTCCAATTTCCTGCCTCACTGCAGAGCTAATCAGAGGATATTTGCAGTGGAATTTTGCTGGTTGGCTGAACACCGAGCCTGACAGCTGTGTCTGGAGAGTCACAGGCAATTAACCATAGAGCTCTCTTTCAATGAACCAGTTTTTCAGGGATTCAGTGATGGACTGAGATCTTATGAAATAATCATGTGAGTTTGGCCAGGGAACAATGGGCTACCTTTCATGACTCAAGACACATGACCACCTTGACAATACAGTCAAATTTCCAGGGAAATAACCAGATGAGTTTTAGAAGAAAGCCAAGGGAAACAGGATAGTCACCACATCATCAAGCAATACTAATCCACAGTCTTTTAGACATCTCTGGTGGCAATTAAAGCTCCTGGAGAAAGTACATTGGGCTTCTCATGATGCCAGGGTACAATTTAGTAAGTTACTAACATGTTTCAATAAATTAACTAAAGTTTGGGTGACAGTTACCATCTGGGGGCTAGTTTTATTCCTGCCTTATTTTAAAGTTAATGTTGTTTCTCCTGGAGGTACAACAAGGCTATAATGGTAATAAAATAATCCTTGGTTCAGCTCCACAAGCAAAATCAGTGGATCCTTAGTGGTGCCCATTGCCACAAACTGGAAAATAATCCTCTTTTTGTTTTTCACAGGCATCTGGGACCTGAAGTGTGATCACCAGGGCTCCCTTCTTGTACTTTTATCAATCTTACTGGGGCTCCAAATCTCTGGGAGGCAAGGCTGTTTTGTGTCTTGGCCAAAGACCGGTCCAGGAGTCAGTGGATGGGCAAATGTACCAGTTCAGCTGCATAGTTCTGGGTGAAACTCTGTGCCCAAGGTTGGTTCTCAAATCTCTTCTCGTTTCTTAACTTCTTGCCGTTGGCAATCTCATGGCTCCGACTAATAGTATGCACAGGTTCAATAACTCAATGTTTGTTCAACCAATATTTACTACCTGCTCAGTATGTACCAGGTACTGTTCTTAATGGTTGCTGAAACACACACACACAGACACTTTCTAGTGGTAAGAGATAAACAATGAACAATTTAATAAACAATTAAAGGAAATATGTAAAATGAAGATGCTAAGCACTGGGGAGAAAACTAGAGCAGGGAAAGCAGAACCAATGAGGGGTGGGGTTAACTGTCATTTGCAAGAGAGGCTGGAGGAAGTCTTAATGTGGAGATGGCATTGGAGCAAAGTCCTAAATGAGGGAAGAGAGTGAACCATTGGAGAGAGGATCATTGGAGGGAAAGTGCTCCAAGCAGAGGAAATGGCCAGGGGAAATTTCCTGGGGCAGGAGTAAGCCTGGTGGGGCTTGTGGTCCAGCCATAAGGCTGATGTTGCTGGAGCTGAAGGACGAAGGAAGACAGCAGAGGAAGACGAGTTCTGAGAATTAGGAGTACCCGTCAGGTGGGGTCATGCAAGCCTTTGTGAAGACTTTGGCTTTTACTCATTGCAAGGTTCTAGCTGAAGGTGATCCAAATTATGTTTCAGAAGGACCACATTGCCTGTTTTAAGAAGAGATGGGAGGGATGGGGTGTCGCAAAAACAAACAGCCAAACCAGTTGTTTCGCTGCAAGTTTTATTTTTGTTTTAGGTTTGAAGGATTCATTAACAAAAGAAACTACTCAACATACACACAATAAACAATTTCAGTATTTAACAGAGGATTATTTAACTTAAGTATACAATCATTAAAAGAAAAGAGAAATAGAAACAATAAAAAACAGTAACACCACAAATATCACAAAATTAGGTCGACCAACATCGAGACAAATAGTGCTGGGAAGTCCCTCATTAATAGCAATCTGCAGGCCCCGTTGGGAAAAGGTCCTGGGCAGTGTGTCTACTCCAGGGGGTGAGACTTCAGATTGCAGTTTCGGGGGTCCTGTTTATAATCCCATCATCAGTTTGCAGGCAAAAATGCAGCTTTGGTTTTACTTTAACCTTCTTACAATGCTGTTTGTTTCACCTTGTGAGTCATAGGATTTCATGAGGCCCTGAGGGGTTGACCAGACCTCCAAGGGATCAAGACTTCTAAGGGCCACTCACTCTGACTTGTTGTGTTTGCAGGCAGGCATGGAGTCTGGGCAATGTCCGGCAGGTCAGAAGCAGGTCAAAGGCCTGAACAAGAACAACACTTGGTAAGACACATCTATAAAAAATCGTGGTGGCTTGAACCAGGGTAACCATGTTAGAGGAAAGAGTGATCAATTTGGGGATGATTTATAAGCCACGGCCAACAAGATGGGCAAGAACAATCCCAAATGGACATCTCTGATTGGCTTCTTTCTCAAGTACCAGTCCCACAATTTTAAACTGTGTCTGGACAATGCCACCTGATGACTTTTTAGCACTCCAAATTTATCATGCCCCTAACACCAATCCCATTCTAACCACCTCTCTTCTTTTTTCCCCCTGGACATAGGAACTTAGAACCATGTAAGTCTTCCTCACATTCACACAGAGTAGTTGATAAATTTTCAAGATTCTTTCTGCCTTGCCTCTGAATCCACAGCTAGTCCTACTGGGGCACTGAAGTTAGTCTTCCCTAGTCTCCCTCTTGAAGATTCAACTCCACTGATACTGAATGTCTATTATGGACAAAGCCCTCCTGGAAATGCAAGGAGGGGTTGATTGCAACCCAGCCATCCAGGTGGCTTGCTAATAATGAGATGAGATGGTAGCAAGACAGGAAGCCTCTTGCTGGTCACACAGCAGCATCCCAAGACTTGGGTCTCCAGACTTCAATCACACCAGGGCTGGGGGTGGTGCTCACAGCTCCCATGAATGCTGAGTTGGCAGAGGTGGGCTTTAGCCATATCACATCCCTCTTACATCCTGGCTCTTGCCATGTCCTTGGCCTGCTGATGAAAAAACCAACAGTCATCATCCCAGAGAGTCTGGACTTGCTGTAGTGTAGAACCATGAATTCTGATTCACATGCTCAGAGCCTGAGCCTCAGTTCTACCACCCATTCATTTCAGGCCTTTGATGAGCTGATTAATTGTCTCTGAGCAAGATTCCTGGAGTTTAAAGGTAGTAAATATAAACTGGCTTGCAGAGTCAGCATTTCATAAACAGTACTGTGTACGGGAGGCCTTCCCAGGTGGTGCTAGTGGTAAAGAGCCTGCCTGCAAATGCTGGAGAAATAAGATACTCAGGTTCAATCCCTGAGTAGAAGATCATCTGGAGAAGGGCATGGCAACCCACTCCAGTATTCGTGCCTGGAGAGTCCCATGGACAGAGGAGCCTAGCCTTCTACAGTCCATGGGGTCACAAAGAGTTGGACACGACTAAGCGACTATGCACGTATTCTGCATATTGGATGTTGTATCTCTTTTTTTGGTAAAACTTTATGATATACTCAATTAGTTTTCCTAAAACACATCTAGGTTTGCTACATTGCCTGTGTGGTAATTTATCTTAAAAGAAAAGCCTCAAGGAATGTAATGTATATGTGTGTTTTTAAACTTTAATCCATATTTATTTTTAGATATTTGACATCTTCAAGCCTTTTCAGCAACAGAAGCCACCTTCTCTTCCTTTAAAGACCAGAAAATAGAAAGAAACTTTTTCCCATCTTCTTATTTCTTTTGGGATAACTCAGTAAATTAGAAAGTATTGCATCATGTGCCTTAAACGTTCCTGGGTTGGGCAATAGGAGTTACAAGTACATAATATTTGTCCTCTGTTTTCAAGGGTCTTATAGTCCAATGCGAGAGACTAGATTCATATATAAACCATCAAGAGCAATACAGTTGCAAGAGAAAATCTAAGCAATGAGATGATTATGTGAAAAAATAAAAGAAGGCTTGCACTGAATACCAAAGATTGAATAGACTGGGCTTGGAGAAAGGCAGGGAAAGGAAAGTCCAGTTTATATTGGTGATGCTCTGCTCTGATGTCTAATGCCCTGTTACAGATTATTTGCCTAGTAAATGTCTCATTCTGAAAAATCCACATTTAACACTGTTATACTCAATTGAATTCAAAAATTCATTTTAGAGCCTTTACCCGTCCCTTCCTACAGGACCTGTTTGTAGCCCCCAGCTTGGAAATTTTAGCTTTCCCTGTTATTTCTAGTATTCTCAGCTGAAAGTGGGACCTGCATTAGGCAGACAAACCCTGATAAGGAAACTGGGGTCACAAGTCAGCTTTTCTTTTCTCTGGGAGTTTTCAAACACCCAAGGAAAGCAAAGCTTTTCCCCATGGAACCCAAATTGCTTAGGTCTCCAGTTTAAAGCCAGGGGGTTCCTATTATGCAATTTGTTCCCACTATTTCTCTCACTTCACACTGGAATGTTGATCTTAAGCAACTGTCTCTTCTACAAAAATACACAGGGCATCTTTTAACACAATATCTCTTTTTATTTCATTTGGCTGGGGACAGGAAGTTTTGTAAAAGAGAATTTAGAATTTAACTGAATTTGGGTTAATCTCTCTTGAAAATAAAAGGTAGATTACTGTTTCCCTTCCTTTTCCTAGAAGTGAGATCTAAATTCAGTTTTATTTCGCAGAACTTGTTGGACTTGTGTCTGGGCTCTTTCAAGGTACGAGAAGCTCTTTTTTTAAAACCCAATGGCGCCCTCAAGTGGCACAAGCTTTGCTTCGTAGAAAGTCGAGAAATTATTTTTTCAGTGACAAAGCTGCAGTTAGGTTTATCCTCTTTTAAGATGACTTCTAAGTTCATCCTTATTAGCCTTGGATTCCTGGAGAACTTGAGACGCTTCTTGCTACCTGCTGCCACGAGGAAAGAACGGAGATGTGTGCACTGATGCGACAGGGCATGCCTGACTGATGGTTTCTCAGAACGTTCTCATGGGAAGGGTGCGTTCGCTCCCAGAATCAGTGATTGTGCTGAGTTAAGGCTTGAGCAAGGGAGGAGACTTGAGGAAATAGGTAAAGGATTTGAACCTAAGCCTACCTTGACCTTCTCCCTCACACACATGCAGTTTCAAGCAAGCACAATGATTTATACTTCACAAGGTAATAAATAATGCTCCTGAATTCTTAGGTTTCCTCTCAAGTGTCAGTGATCAGGTTACTGGTGGGGTGAATAACTATACTGGTCACTGCTTTTCAAGGCTGACTTAGAACAAAGAATCTTCGAGGCATTCTAAGGAGATGGGTTCAGAGCTTCCCATGGGCTGACAAATCATTCACCAGACCAACCACATCCCCCCCGTGTAACAGGAGTGACGTGGCCAACAGGAGAGGCAGGCCAGCCAAGGGCTGCGGCTGAGTGGGCCAGTGTCTGTTGCGTGGGTGTGTTACTAGTCACTTGGTCCAAAGAACTAGCTTCCTAAGAGCCAGGAAGCACTGCCCCTCCCCTCACTCAACCAGGATGAGTGGTTTGATCGACAGTCAGTGCAGACCTAACTTGGCACATGCAGACATGATCTGGGGTGTGGGATGGCAAATTGCTTCACACAATATCAGTCAGGGGAATAATCTAGAATGATTCTTGGGCTTACACTTTCCCAATAATTTTGGCATTTTACACAGGCCTAAGGTAAGGGTCAAAATAATTATCTAACAGCTTAAAAACTATAGGAGTAAGGAAGAAAAGGCTTTCCTAATGTCTCTTCATTGCTTGGAGAATGAAAGATCAGTTTCAGCAAAATGTCTCTGAGATGTATGCACAAGTCAGGAGGTTCATCAGCTTCTGAGACATCAGGATTCTGTCGTTGTTGCTAAACTCATTAATATTCCCAGGAAAGCAATGAACACCACTCTGCGAATCATGGGATTACAAGTCCACACCGACTTGGGAAATGAAAAGAAGCTGAAAGAGCCAAGAAAGAGAAAATACAAATAGAGGTGTAACTTGTTGGCACAAAGGAGAAAGAGTTCCTTGGTTTTGCTGCTTGCTCTTCTGGGAAAGGAACTAACTAACTTCTGCAACACCAAGGTGTTTTCATAAAGTTACAAGACTGGAAGATCAGCAGAGTTTCATCATGAAGAAAGAGGTCTCACGCTCCATGCTTTCTCATAATGCATGTGTCTGGGAGGTGGGGACAGCCATGTAAAGGACAAGACAGGACTTCTAGCTCTTTCAAAGAAAGCTGAGCACAGTGGGGAAAGGATTGAGACCAGGAGACACTCCCTGGGATTTAGGATCATTATTCATACTGGCCATTGGAGGGCGCCTGTGAGTCGTCACTGCCCAGAAGCCCAGACAAGAATTTTTAGACGCAGATCCAAACGCATTGCAGGGTTTCTCAGCCTCAGCCCTGGTGATACTTTTTTTTTTTTTTTTAATTTTTTTGTCTCTTTTATTTTTCAAATTATGAAAGTATGATAAAACATTTATAGGAGACTTGGAAAATACAGGGCAAGGTTACATATAGTTATAGTCCTGGTAGCTCAGCTGGTAAAGAATCCGCCTGCAATGCAGGAGACCCCAGTTTGAGTCCTGGTTTGGGAAGATCTGCTAGAGAAGGGATCAGCTACCCGCTCTAGTATTCTTGGGCTTCTCTTGTGACTTAGTTGGTAAAGTGTCAGCCTGCAGTGTGGGAGCCCTGGGTTTTGATCCCTGGGTTGGGAAGATCCCCTGGAGAAGGGAACAGTATTCTGGACTGGAGAATTCCATAGGGTCGCAAAGAGTTGGACACGACTGAGAGACTCTCACTTCACTTTTTGGAAAATACAGGGCAAGCTTACATATAGTTCTACTACATATCACAATTGCAATTATTTTTCAAGTAGCTAAATTAAGATTTTTAGTTGGAGTTTCAATACCAAGCTCTCAAAAAAAAAAAATAGAATGGATATAGTAGTATAAATAGAAGGATATAATAGACATGAAAAGCACTATGAACAAATTCAACATAATAAAGATTTATACAAGTTTCACACAATAGTAAGAATACAAATGCTACTCAAGGTCCCATCGAGGTAAACTGAGAGACACTGGAATATATCTAGGGACATAAAACAAGGTGCAAAATTTTCATGGTCTAAAGGTGTTGAAATCATACAGAATCTGGTCTCTTAGTATTAGCACTGGTGCTCTTTTGACCAATCTTTAAGGCAAGGCAGCCGCCCTCTGCATCGTAGCATGTCACAGCATATCTGACCTCTGACCACTAAATGACAGTAGCCCTCACTGCCCCCTTCCCCTAACCCAGTCACAACAAAAAATATCCCCAGACATTGCAAATGTCCGGAGAGGGCAAAAATCGCCCTCCTATGGACAACCATTTTTGTCTTGAATGTTGGGTCTAGACATCAGTCAGACCATTGTTCCAAGGCTCAGATTCTCTTTCCCTAAACTCTTTCTTTATCCTGGGCTCAATAAACAACTGCACAGACACCAGAGTTTCTCTGGCCAACATCTGCAGCAATTTCTCAGTTAAAGCCCAGATGCAAGGCTCCCAGTCTGATATGATACAGATGCGCATCCTGCCTTCTTTATCTGCAGCTGTCTCTCTTCAAAACTCCTCCAGTTCCACCAGAGAGAGCAGACTACTAGGGGGTGAGGCATTTACTTACATGAAGCTTCCCTTTTTCATCTGGTATACTTCTGGGCATCATCATGCTGAGGGATATGCACATTTAAAATGAGAGAACTGCCTGAAAGAGGATGTGATTTAAATCTAGTAAATGAGTCTCTAACAACAGAATTCTGGGAACCGCTGGATCTGTAGCATGGGGGCATCAATAGTATTTATCTCATAAAGTTATAATGTGGACTAAATAGGTAAAGCCCTTATAACAGTACCTGACAAAACATAAACAATCTAAAAAATACTAGTTGTTCTTTGTTATTATTACTATTTTATTATCTGTCCAAAAGACATGTTTGGAAAGAGGTAGACTAGCTTCCAGGCTGAACCAAATTCCTTTAAAACTGTCTTTATCTGATAAATAAACATTTCTCCAAAGAAGACATACAGATGGCCAACAGGCTTATGAAAAATGCTCAACATTGTTAATTATTAGTGAAATGCAAATCAGAGCTATTGTACAAGGAAGTATCACCTCACATCAGTCAGAATGGATATCATTAAAGGTCTACAAATAACAAATGCTGGAGAGGGTGTGGAGAAAAGGGACCCTCCTGCACTGTTGGTGGTAATGTATATTGGTGCAGCCATTATGAAGAACTGCATGGAGGTTCCTCATAAAACTAAAAACGAAGTTACCATATGTTCTAGCAATCCCACTCCTAAGCATATATCTGGAAAAGATGAAAACTCTAATTAAAAAAAAATGCATGCACCCTAGTGTTCATCAGTTCAGTTCAGTCACTTAGTTGTGTCCGACTCTTTGAGACCCCATGGACTGCAGCACACCAGACCTCCCTGTCCATCACCAACTCATATCCATTGAGTCGGTGATACTATCCAATCATCTTATCCTTTGTCGCCCCCTTCTCCTCCTGCCCTCAATCTTTCCCAGCCTCAGGGTCTTTTCAAATGAGTCAGCTCTTTGCATCAGGTGGCCAAAGTATTGGAGTTTCAGCTTCAACATCAGTCCTTCCAATGAACACTCAGGACTGATCTCCTTTACAATGGACTGGTTGGATCTCCTTGCAGTCCAAGGGACCCTCAAGAGTCTTCTCCAACACCACAGTTCAAAAGCATCAATTCTTCAGCGCTCAGCTTTCTTTATAGTCCAACTCTCACATCCATACATGACTACTGGAAAAACCATAGTCTTGACTAGACAGACCTTTGTTGGCAAAGTAATGTCTCTGCTTTTCAATATGCTATCTAAGTTGGTCATAACTTTCCTTCCAAGGAGTAAGCGTCTTTTAATTTCATGGCTGCAGTCACCACTTGCAGTGATTTTGGAGCCCAAGAAAATAAAGTCTTTTACTCTTCCCATTGTTTCCCCATCTATTTCCCATGAAGTGATGGGATCGGATGTCATGATCTTAGTTCTCTGAATCTTGAACTTTAAGCCAACTTTTTCAGTCTCCTCTTTCACTTCCAACAAGAGGCTCTTTAGTTCCTCTTCGGTTTCTGCCATAAGGGTGGTGTCATCTGCATATCTGAGGTTATTGATATTTCTCCTGGCAATCTTGATTCCAGCTGTGCTTCATCCAGCCCAGTGTTTCTCATGATGTACTCTGCATATAAGTTAAAAAGCAGGGTGACAATATACAGCCTTGAGTACTCCTTTCCCCATTTGGAACCAGTCTGTTGTTCCATGTCCAGTTCTAACTGTTGCTTCTTGACATGCACACAGATTTCTCAGGAGGCATGTCAGGTGGCCTGGTATTCCCAGCTCTTGAAGAATTTTCCACAGTTTGTTGTGATCCACACAGTCAAAGGCTTTGGCATAGTCAATAAAGCAGAGGGAGACCTATTTCTGGAACTCTCTTCCTTTTTCTATGATCTAACAGATGTTGGCAATTTGATCTCTGGTTCCTCTGCATTTTCTAAATCCAGCTTGAACATCTGGAAGTTCACAGTTCATGTACTGTTGAAGGCTGGCTTGGCGAATTTCGAGCATTACTTTGCTAGCATGTGAGATGAGTGCAATTGTGTGGTAGTTTGAGCATGCTTTGGCATTGCCTTTCTTTGGGATTGGAATGAAAACTGACCTTTTCCACTCCTGTGGCTGCTGCTGAGTTTTCCAAATTTGCTGGCATATTGAGTGCAGCACTTTCACAGCATCCTCTTTTAGGATCCAAAATAGCTCAACTGGAATTCCATCAACTCCACTAGCTTTGTTCATAGGGATGCTTCCTAGGGCCCACTTGACTTTACATTCCAGGATGTCTGGCTCTGGGTGAGTGATCACACCATTGTGATTATCTGGGTCATGAAGTATAGTTCTTCTGCGCATTCTTTCCACCTCTTCTTAGGATCTTTTGCTTCTGTTAGGTCCATACTATTTCTGTCCTTTATGGTGCCCATCTTTGCATGAAATGTTCCCTGGTATCTCTAATTTTCTTGAAGAGATCTTTAGTCTTTCCCATTCTGTTGTTTTCTCATTCTATTATTTACAACAGCCAAGACATGAAAGCAATCTAAATGTCCACTGACAGATAAATGGATAAAGAAGATGTGATATATCTATACATCACCTTGATGTTACTTATCCATAAAAAGAATGAAATTACGTCATCTGTAGCAACATGGATGGACTTAGAGATTACCAGGTTAAATTAAGTACATCAGACAAAGACAAATAATATATCACTTAAATGTGGAATTTTAAAACATGATACAGATGAACTTATTTATAACACAAAAAACAGATTCACAGCCATAGAAAACAAACTTATGAGAAAGGGGGAAAGGTGTCAGGAGTTCAGGATTAACAGATATACACTACTATATATAATGGCTTCCCAGGTGGTGCTAATGGTAAAGAACCTGCCGGCCAATGCTGGAGGTATAAGAAACGCAGGTTTGATTCCTAAGTCAGGAAGATCCCCTGGAATAGGGCATGGCAAATGACTCCAGTATTCTTGCCTGGAGAATCCCATGGACAGAGGAGCCTGGCAGGCTACAGTCCATGGGGTCACACAAAGTCTGACACAACTGAAGCAAGAGGTTAAAGCATCTGCCTGGAATGTGGGAGACCCGGGTTTGATCCCTGGGTCGGGAAGATCCCCTGGAGAAGGAAATGGCAACCCACTCCAGTACTCTTGCCTGGAGAATCCCATGGAGGGAGGAGCCTGGTAAGCTACTAGTTCATGGGGTCGCAAAGAGTCGGACACGACTGAGCGACTTCACTCATTCACTCACTCACAATATATAAAATAGATAAAGAAGGTCCTGTGCGTGCCAAGGGACTTCCCTGGTGGCTCAGATGGTAAAGAATACGCCTGCAATGCAGGAGACCCAGGTTGAATCCCTGGGTTGGGAAGATCCCCTGAAGAGAGGAAATAGATAAACAAGGTCCTACTATATACCATAGAGAACTAAATTTATTATATTTTAATAACCTATACTGGGAAAGAATCTGGAAAATTGTGTGTGTGTATATATATATATATGTGTGTGTGTGTGTGTGTGTGTAACATAACCACTTTGCTGTACTCCAGAAACAACATCGTAAATTAACTATATTTTAATAAAGAAAAAAACACAAACTGTCCTTGTCTCTAACATCTGACTCTGTGGCATCTAGAAACCTGGAACAGACCTGCCCATGAAGCAGAATTAATTTTCATGGTGAAAATTAATCCACCTTGAAATTTCCCTTTGAAGTCACCTTTGAATACTGCCCCCTGAGTTCAAACATCATTGACTAAATGAATGTATGAGCTATAGAGAAAATGGAAACCGGTATTTGTGAAGCACCTACACTGTGCAAGGTGCCATGAGGCTATCTAGAATGCTAGACCTAACTGCCTAATTAATAAATATGAGGGCACGCAGATCATCAGGACCAAGCAGGGCTGATGAAAGGAGAGTATAAGGTGCGCGGGAGTGATGAGGAAGGAGTGTGAGCCCCACACAGTGGTTTGGTGGGGAGTGCACTTGGCAACTGAGTTGGGGAGGAGGACTGAGAGCCTATATTTTGGGCCCAGGTGTTGCAGCGCTACCTGGAAGCTGGGGCTCCTCCATCACAGAGTCCTAGGCTCACCCAGGGCAAGTTTCACGTGGGCCATTTTCACAGCAACACCAGCAGACTCTGAAACCCTAAACTCACACAAAGACCAAGTAGTTTTTCTGAACCTTCCAGTCATGCTCTCTATATTCAGGTTCTTGATGGTTTCTGAGAAATGCTTCCTGGAGAGTAGATGGTTTAAATCCCAACTTTTGCTGAGCCTGAGAAATAGGCGCCTTCAAGAAAGGGCACAGCTATTGCCCAGTTTTCTCAGTTTCTTCCAATGCAAATAGAGAAGGGCTTTGCAGTGTGTGTGTGTGTGTGTGTGTGTGTGTGTGTGTGTGTGTGTTTGTGTGTGTGAGTGTGTGTGAGAGAGAGAGAGAGAAGTGTTGATTGCCAGTTGATTTACATTGGAAGGAGGATGAGGGTTGTCCTTGAGCGAGAGCATTAGGGTTTACTTCTATTTTAGAGTCAATCTAATATTGTCTTTGGATTAATTTACTTTAGAATAATTTGTATAAAGGGTATGACTTTTATGTACAAGTTAACTCCAGTCTTCATCCCAGAGGTGATTAATCATCTTTGAAACTTGCAGGGTTATTACTTAGTTATAGTGAATCCTAAATAGCAATCTAAATCTCAAGTTGATCTCTTGGCTCTTAAAGTATTCATACTGAAGTAAGACCTAAGAGGGCATGTAAATTAGCATAAGGAATGTGAGATAATTTAAGTAGTGGCATTCATAGTGTGAGAGAAGGTTTGACTGGGAGCATTGTATAGGACTTGCTGTCCTTGAATGAATGATGTTTAAGAATCTGACAAGCCCAGGACTTTGATACCTGTTTTCCAGACCTAAAACCCCTTTGTCCCTGCTTCTTCTGGCTATAAGGAGGACTTTGTCACTGGATTTGACCACAAAGATGGGCGTTCATGCACCTTGGATTGGGCCTTTTATGTAAGCATGATCATATGGCCAGAGCAGAGTGTGGGGTTTCTGCCACATAGAAACTGGGGATTGCATTGTAACTCTCAGTGGAATTTGTCTCTTTCATTGTTCTACTACCCAGTAGTGAGGTTCTGGTGAAGGGAAAGTCTAACCGCTCCCACTCAGAACCACTGGAGAGTCAGCTTCCGGTTGTTCGGTTATGTTCTGTTAGTCGCTTGTGTTTGACTCTGATCCTATGATCCTGTGGACTGTAGCCCACCAGGCTCGTCTGTCCATGGAATTCTCCAGGCAAGAATACTGGAGTGGGTAGCCATTCCTTTTTCCATGGGATCTTCCTGACCCAGGTATCGAACCTGTGTCTCTTGCATTGCAAGTAGATTCTTTACCATCTGAGCTACCAAGGAAGTCCTCAGCTTCTGGTATCCACCCAAAAAGAACCAGAAGTTTGCTGAATGACCAAAGGGACTTAGGGCCAATTTACAGCAGGGCAAGTAGGCCTCCAATGGCAGCTCTGGGGGCATGTAGTTGGCTAATACATTTTGTTCAGAAGTCTCATATGGGAATACAGGCTTCCTGAGGAGGAGGGCCCTGGGCGCCCCCATATCTGTGCAGTGAGTGATGCAGTAAGCCTCCATCAGCAGGATCTCTTGAAGCCTAGGAGAGCCTCAGCGAGGAGCCACAGAGCGGCAGTCTCCCTGAACAGATGCTGTGGGTATGTCAAAGCTGTGTCTTGGGCTTCTGCTTTATCAGATGACACTTTCCGAGCAGCTGAAGATGCAGATGCCTCGTGACGCTCTAGCAAAATGCCTGACACAGAGCTGTGGGAATGGGGGCAGTAGGGCATAGGGCCTGAGGACTGTGGCTTTTAATCCCGACACTCTTACAAGTATTACTAACAGGGGAATAGAAAAAAAAAATCACACTCCTCAGCCTATACGTTCTCATGTCTGATTTCCCTCTAGATTCCTGTCCTTCTCTCCCATGACATAAAAATAGAAGCTGTCACCCAGTTGCTGACCCAGAAGAGAGATGATGGGGTTACAGGACTAGAGGAATAAGAGAAAGGCAGGTGTTTTTCATGGCGTCACGCAGAATGCCAACTTTCATGGTTTTAGGAATTCTTCCTGTAACTCTGTGGCCTGTCGGGGAATTGTGTGTGACTTGTGCTGATGGACTAATCCTGAATCTAATCTTGGCTAAAGGAAGTGGCTCACATGGTTCTGAATCTCCAGAGCTGTCTCTGAGAGGAAATAGAGGAAAATCCCCACTGGCTCATGTGTGCTTTAATATTTTCTTCCTTCAATTTAAGGCCTTGCTTCCAGTGGCAGACTTTATTTTTTGGGCTCCAAAATCACTGCAAATGGTGACTGCAGCCATGAAATTAAAAGACGCTTACTCCTTGGAAGGAAAGTTATGACCAACCTAGACAGCATATTAAAAAGCAGACATTACTTTGCCAACAAAGGTCTGTCTAGTCAAGACTATGGTTTTTCCAGTAGTCATGTATGGATGTGAGAGTTGAACTATAGTGAAAGCTGAGCGCTGAAGAATTGATGCTTTTGAACTGTGGTGTTGGAGAAGACTCTTGAGGGTCCCTTGGACTGCAAGGAGATCCAACCAGTCCATCGTAAAGGAGATCAGTTCTGAGTGTTCATTGGAAGGACTGATGTTGAAGCTGAAACTCCAATACTTTGGCCACCTGATGCAAAGAACTGACTCATTTGAAAAGACCCTGATGCTGGGAAAGATTGAAGGTGGGAGGAAAAGGGGATTACAGAGGATGAGATGGTTGGATGCATCACTGACTCAGTGGACATGGGTTTGGGTAAACTCCGGGAGTTGGTGATGGACAGGGAGGTCTGGTGTGCTGCAGTTCACGGGGTGGCAAAGAGTCAGACACGACTGAGCAACTGAACTGAACTGAACTTCCAAATACTCTGGGAGATGAGTCCTTAAGTGATTATCACCGATCTGCACTTTTGTATGGGTAAATTTCATCTACTTTTTTCTGAGTAGGTTTTGTCTATGAGACATCATGAAGACAGCTAAGGAGTAGAAGGGTCCCATGGGAGTAAGGGCAGGATTGGCACTGGGGGTATTCGAGTGTCCTGACTTCTAAATTTTTCCTGGGTGTCTCTGAGTTCTGCTATGAAATGACTCCTGGATGGCAAGGATTCTCCAGTAAACTCTAAATTGAAAATAATTCATATTTGGTTTTTCACCCTATATTTACTATCAGCCGTGTCTGGACCAATCAACAAACCACTGCTCCAGACTCTAGGGGTATAAGAC